>NC_136997.1:39163867-39393867 GCF_032717465.1 Coenobita brevimanus | reverse complement strand
TCTCTCTTATACTCTGCCTTTTTCTCATCCTCTTGTAACCTTTCCACTCTCCTTGCAACTACTCCTTCCTCTCGTCTTTCCCTTCTTCTCTTCCTCCAACTTTCTTGTACTTTAATTCTGGCCATCACCAAGTGGTGGTCAGAAAGTCCACTCCCCCAACCTCTATACACTCTTGCATCCATTACACATCTTCGCATCCTTTCATCCACACACACATAATCAATCATTGCCTTCCTTTCATTCAGTTCACCACCCACCCTTCTCATCACTCGCCATGTATACCTGTGAATCATTTTATGCCTGAAGAGGGTATTGGCTATCACCAACCCCCTCCCAGCACAAAAGTCCACTAACGCACTCCCATTCTCATCTATCTCAGCAGGCACACCCCACTCACCAACTATTCCATCCACCTTCACATTCCCAACTTTACCATTCATATCACCAATCAAAAACACTCTCTCATTCCTTCCAAACTTTTCCATGCACACTTCTACATTTGTCCAGAACTCTTCTCTCACTCTTCTAGCACGATCTTGCGTTGGCGCATACACACACACAATCGCCCACATTTGTATTCCAACTTTCAACTTTACCCACACAATCCTTGACCCAACTGATCCCTAAAATTTACTGGATCTGTCACGTTCTGTCTTATCAGCTCATCACAGGAAACGTAATGCAATAAAGGTATAGCTACAGAATCACACGCATAGGCTCGTCAAAACAAAGCAACACTATTCATTTATCAGAATCATTATTTTTCATCTTCTTTTGTAAATTTCATATACGGTACTATTTATTGGACGATTTCCTCGAAATCTTCACACTTGTTGCACGATGATGTAGGCGTGTTTTGCCTAGAGCAAATAAATTTATGTGACAGTATCTGCCGAGCGGCAGCAGTGTGCAGGTGTGTGCTGAGATGGCCTCCCCCAGCCGTCACCTCAAGCGCCGCGGGCTTCGCCAGTCTGATCATACATACAGCTACACGACACAGACTGATGCCTGTGATAGTCTCCCGCCCTCGTAGAATGATGTGGAATGGCAAGAACTACCTCAGACACGAGAATCGATCGTGGATGGTGGTGCCGGTGCCATATGTGCGACGAAATACTGAATCAATAGCTTTTCTGTGTGTGTGTGTGTGTGTGTGTGTGTGTGTGTGTGTGTGTGTGTGTGTGTTCTTTTTTGTTTTTTTATACAAGGAATGAACTAAAAGCCAGGAGCCCACAAACCGTTCTTTCCAATTTAAAAAAAAAAAAAAAAAAGCCAAATTCAAGATTTCTTCATTTCGAGATGTCTGGACACACTGAGTTTAAAAGACTGGAGGTCATAGGAAGTAGGAAATACAGACTGAGGGACACAGTTCCAAAGTTGACCTGTTGCATAAATGAAGGACGGGGAGTAACGGTTAGCTCTTGCATTAGAGAGTTGGACAGAATGTAGGTATGAGAGTTTGTTTCTAGATGGGTGCTACGTGCCCTTCGTAGAGATGAGGGATGCAAGCAGACAGTTCAGAGGAGCAGTGACCATTGAAACAGCGATGGAATAGACATAAAGATGCAGCAGTGCGGCGAAGAGACAGGTTGAAGGGAGCCAGTAAGAGGAGGAGAGCTAATGAGACGAAAAGCCTTTGACTCCAACCTATTGAGAAGAGCTGTATGTGGGGAGCTTCCCCACACTTAAGAGTTATATTCTACACAGGAGCGAATAAAACCCGTGTATAAAGTCAACAACTGTGCTGAGGATAAAGGAGGTATGGAGTTGGCTTAGCACACCTAATCTCTTGGAAGCAGATTTTACAAGAGATGTAATATGATGTTTCAAAGATAAGTTACGAGAGAATAAAACCCCAAGTATGTTTAAGAATGATGCAGAATTGAACTGGATATTATTAAACATATGTGGGTACTCCTGTGGAAGATTTTGTTGGGTTGATAGGTGTAAGAACTGAGTCTTTGATGCATGAAAAACAAGTTTATTTTTACCCCAGTCAGAGATACGAACCAAGTCAGACATTAGATGTGCCATAGCCTCATCCTTGAACTAACGGCTGAGATGGAAGTTGGGGGAACCGAATGGAAAGGTGATAGGTGTAGTCATCAGTGTTTGAGTGGATAGAGTTTGATGTACATCTTAGAAGATCACTGATGAATAAAAGAGAGTTTGTGATAGGACACAGCCCTGAGGAACACCACTGTTGATAAATCTAAGAGAACGATGGCCGCCTCCGACAGCAGCTATGGAGCGACCAGAAAGAAAGGTATGAATGAAGGCACAGATAGAAGGATATAAACCGTAAGAGGGTAGTTTGGAACTTAAACAATGATGCCAAACTCCATGGAAAGCCTTTGAGATGTCAAGTGCAGTGGCAAAGGTTTCGCCAAAGTCCCGAAAGGAGGATGACCAGGAGTCTGAATGGTAGGTGAGAGAATTACACCAGCGGAGCGTCCCTGACGGAACCCATACTGACGATCTAAAAGAAGTTTGTGGTAGGAAAGATGCTTTAGAATTTTTCTACTAAGAATAGACTCGAAAACTTTTAAGACACAAGATAATAAAGCATTACTGGGCGATAGTAAGAGGGTTGAGAATAGTCACCCGTCTTTGGGACTGGCTGAATGAGAGCAAACTTCCAGCAAGAATGAAAAGTACAAGTTGATAGACAAGGTCAACTGAATTTACCTAGGGAGGGTGTAGGCACAGAAGCACAGTTCTCGAGGTCAACAGGAGGGACCCTATCAGGCCCCTATGCCTTCTTAGTATTGAGGTCAGTGATGGCAAAAAATACATTAGTTGAAGAATTTCAATGACAGCCATGAGGGAGTCAGAGAGGGGAAGTGATGAAGGAACAGCACTGGAACTGTCTAAGATGGAATTGGAGGAGAAAGTCTGAGCGAAGAGATCTACTTTTTCAGTAGAAGAAATAGCTACAGAGCCATCAGAGACCAAAAGAAGAGGGAAGAATGATGAGTTAAAGTTGTTAGAAAGGTTTATGGGAAGGTGCCAGAAGGAGCCGGTAGAATTCGAGTTTTAGAATTGAGAGCATTTAGTACGGATGAAATTATTTTTTGCAAAGCAAAGAACAGACTTAGCATGACTTCGGGCAGAAACATAAAAAAGAAGTGCTTCAGGGGTGGATTGGTTCTGGTATCTATGAGAATGTATAACTGGATTTCCGATATGTAGGTGTGTATGAACCTATATGGTTATAGAAATGATATTTTCCTGTTAAAAGTGCCGCTTCGGTGCCGATTCGATAAATTACCGTCGATTAAGTATTCTATCGCACTCATTAACCCCAGTGCCATGGTACAAGTGGCACCATGTCACGAATAACATAGGACATAGTGTCAGCAAATGACAGCACAAGGAGGAGGACCGTGATGTGCCAGCTAATGAATGTGAAATGGACTTTGGTGTCCTGGAGGAATGACGGGATGCCAGAGTGAAGGTGTATTTCCTTTCAGATTGTGATCTCTCCTTCTCACAAAAAGCAAAGTGGGCAAATTCAGTGGCAAAACAGTTTCCTGATTTTGAGTTATTGTTCAAAGAAAGTAAGACACATCCATATGTGACTGTGAACTGTGGCCCAGCAGTAGACTGCCTAACCAGAGATGGATTTCAGGGTGCTGTCTTGGAAGCTGTGATCAACTGCCCTCATTCCAGGATTATTATTCATAATGTTCCTATGTACTGGGCCGTGGAGGACCTTGAGATACCAGAAAATGTCCTGTGGATGAAGAGAAAGAATGGTTAAACATCCCAGACTGCAGCATATTACTCTGTTAGAGCGAGAAGCTGTGATCAACTGCCCTCATTGCAGGATTATTATTCATAATGTTCCTATGTACTGTATTGGGCCATGGAGGACCTTGAGATACCAGAAAATGTCCTGTGGATGAAGAGAAAGAATGGTTGCCAAACATCCCAGACTGCAGCTTATTATTCTGTTAGGGGGGGAGATTCCCGAGAAGGTATTCATCAGGACACTGGGATACGAGAGAGTTGCATGCTGTGCTTCGGAGCCTGACCTCTACCACCACTGTAGCAGGTGGGGACACCTGGCATGGAAGTGTAGTGCAGTATATAGGTGCCGCTTCTGTGCTGGGAAGCACGAGGATAACACCTGTCTAGAAAAAATCAAGAGAAGCTAACATTTTAAGCCTAAGTGCTGCAACTGTGGAGGGGAACACAATGACCACTCATACAGGTGTCCCCAGAAACCACAGACGACCCAGGCACCACGGCACACTGCTACTCGAATTCATGTAGCCCAACCACCACTGCCGCCACACACCCACATTCAGGCCTCAGATTTCCCATAGCTGGGGCAAGTATCCATGCTGTGCCCATGCAGTACATCCTGCTGAGTCCTTGGCAAGCCGGCCCCCCGATGGCAATTCCAGTTAACAAAAACCCAGTTTACGGGATGCAATTAGGGATCTCCAGTTGGCAGTGCAAGACCTATCCCAGATACTCCAGGAGGTCGAAACACGTTCGCAACACCAAGAACAACAACTGGAGGACTTCTTTGTTGAGTCTGACTCATGGATTCGATGATTCTGCAGCCAAGGCTTCCACTTACGCAATTCATGGCGGTGGTGAGAAGTACCCCGACGGGGACTCACACTAAGGGTAAAACTAGGCCACCTCTCCATATCCACATAGACAAACTTACAGGGATTATGATTCCTTGACCTGAAATATGGCAGAATTTAGGCTTTTGATTGAGCAGTTAACTGCAGCAGCACAGCAGATGGCAGTTGAGACCCCAATCCAATGGACAGTTCCCCCTATACCTTCCTGACCTGGAATACAAACAGTGTACATACTCTTTTTACTGACCTATACTCTTATGTTATAGTAGAGAAATCTGCTCTGATCGCCTAGCAGGAGGTAGGATGAGATGTGCCTCGCCTAAGAGGTAATAGTGTTTTCACCCTGGATCAAGAGGAAGGCAGCCCCAGGGGCTTGGCAGTGTATGTTAAGTCAAGTCTCCCTGTTACACTCTTTGAAAACGGTATAGACAGTAGAACTGAATACACAGAAGTCTACATACATCTTGATAGCATACTGATTTACATTGTGAATATATATGTTCATGTTAGTTGCTTTCATATGGAATCACTTCCCACCTGCATTTTTTAGGAGAAAAGAACTATACTCGGAGACCTTGATGCCAGGCATGGAGATCTGGGCAGCGTTAAAACCTCTAATGTCAATGGTGTGCGTTGGAAAAACTTCCTTGATGTTGTTGATACCAGTTTACTTAAAGGTGATAATATTCCTACTCATATTTAGTAACTTTGTTCAAGTTTGAAACAAGTCCTGCTGAAACTCGTGTACTCAGGTATTCACTCAGTGATCATTTCGCTCTAGAAACTTCTCTTACATTAAGTATCAATATTTACAACCCAAGGAAAAAGTTAGTAATTCCGAGTGTAAAATTACCAAAACTCGGTTGCTACGTCCAGAAATGGTATTGGACCACACGGGGATCATTATTGGATGTCAACATTTTCTATGAAGCTGTTGTTGCTGTTATAGAAAACTTCGTAATGCAATAAAGTTCAGATAAGCTACCCAAAACTTTGATCAGTAAACCTACATATGCTACTGATCCAGCAATACTAGGATGACAGAAGACATTGGCTAGCTTGCAGAGTTGCCGGCAGAACAATCCTAGTGTCAGTGAGGTGCGTGATACTGTGGTGGCAATCGCAGTACCTAACTGAACTACGTCAGAAGGTCAGAAAACGACACTGGGATAGCTTGCTCATGACCAATGGGAGGACCAAGTCCCTCCAGGGAGTGTGGTACCATGTAAACAGGGTAAGAGGGAAAACTAACCGCATAACCTCCGTACCAAACCCTGGTGATAAAGCCAAAGCTTTGATCACCCACTGGGCTAATTCCTCTGCATGGTCAAGCCAACCTGCCACTCATAGAGAGAGCCCTGACCACCACAGGCTCTTCAGGAATTCCCTGGTTGATGCCAGTATTAATGTGAGGGATGACATCTGTCTTTCCGTAACGTACGACGAATTATTTT
The DNA here is from genome assembly GCF_032717465.1 of Coenobita brevimanus. Taxonomy (NCBI): domain Eukaryota; kingdom Metazoa; phylum Arthropoda; class Malacostraca; order Decapoda; family Coenobitidae; genus Coenobita; species Coenobita brevimanus. The sequence continues at coordinate 39,387,809 of NC_136997.1, read as the reverse complement.
GTGCTGTTAAAAAAAAAAAAAAAAAAGATTAATCGACCTCCTGGCCAGAATGGTATAATTTATGTCATTACCAATGCTCACTTTGCCTCATATGACACCCCTACTGGATTTGTTCAATACTCGTATGTCATATGCAGACAGTGAATTGCCCACATCGTGGAAGAGTGCAGTCATAATCCCAATTCCAAAGGACAGTATTGGTTATCGCCCCATTTCCCTAGTTAGCTGTATCTGTAAAATGATGGAAAGAGTTGTTCTAAATAGGCTGTTGTACAAGACTGGCGAGCAGTTGTCTCGTAACTCACATGTTTTGTTTAGAAAGGGAGTGTAACGAGTGATTGTTTTGTAAAGTGCCTAAACAATACTATACAACGTGCAGGTCATTCACTGACTTGAAAAAGGCATTTGGCAATGCAAACAGAGAGGTATATCTGGGGGAACAAGTTGCCAAAGGAATTTACAGGAAGTTACTTGGGTGCCTAAGATCCTATCTCTGTCACCTATCTGCAAGGGTTTGGTTGCAGGGACAGTTTTCTGACGAATGAGAAATTGAACTGGGCACTCCATAAGGTGGTGTCCTCAGTCCGACGCTTTTCAGTATACTAATGGACAAAATTGCACGTCACACTTTCCCTCCAGGTAGGGAGGTAATTATTTATGCTGGATCTTACTCCACTGTGAATCCCCTTCCATTCTATGTGAAGCCCTGCACCAGTTTGAGGCTCTGTCTGTATACATGGAACTCATTATCAGTGAGTCGAAAACTAAATATCAGGGATTAGAAAGAGTAAATACCTCCAAATACCTCGGAGTCCAGCTTAGCTATCATAAAAGCATTGATAACATTTGCAATCTTTACCTTCCTAGATTTGCACCAATGCGAGTCTTGGCTAATCGAGGAAGAGGAGTTAGCATTCCAGTACTCAGATATTGATACTGTTAGGCCATTGATAAATCACTCAGCCCCTGTCTTGGTACAATATAGTCGATAAAAAAAGCTTAGGAAATCGGAAATTGTACAAAATGAGGCAATGAGGCTGGTCCTAGGTTGTCCCAAGACAGCAAAAATAGAGGTCACGCGGGTTGAACTGGAACTCCTGTATCGTAACTAGGATACAGGAATTTGCGACACGAACAGTGGTCAGGATGATTTAATATGGGTCTGAAAGACTAAGGCACTCCCTGACGGCCTTTCAGAACAGTGCTCGTTCTTCTCCAAAAAACATACATCTGTTGTATGTACAAACTCTTGAACACCTTCGGTGTCATAACTCCTTGTATTAATTTCATGCAAACACAAGGTCGGGCCACTTGCAGTCCTCGTTGATTGTGGACATAGAAAACTCCTCAAGCCCAAGGATCATTTGCTGCCTTGTGAAGAATCCCACTTCATGACCAAGTTGAATACAATAGGTCGCCACCAGCCTGGACATAAATTGTGTTGGGTCTGTAGATGATACCAAGTCTGGGTGTGGGCTGTTCATAAGGAAGTATGAGTCACCGAGACAGTACGTGGACACTGTAATTTCAAAAAGACTAGGTGACTGTCTTTCTTCCTGTGAACTATATTCGATAGAAGAGGGACTAAGTTGTGTTGTGTCTTTATCTAAGGATGTTTACTCTTATGTGAACAGACAAGGAGCTCTGTACGAATTACTGTCTACTACTCCAACAGACTTTGATACTGTCAACAGATGTCTATCAACCATCCGGTGTATTGAAAGCACAAGTCATCAAGTCTATTCCACATGGGTTCTTCCCATATAGGGATACCCTTCAACAAAAAGGCTAACGACCTAGCCCATAAAGCTCTGCTTTCACCTATAACTCTCCTGCTATAACTGCTGAATATAATTATACTATTGTCAAAAGCATGATTAGCTCTTTTGTTAGCCAAGGTAATACTAGGCATCTTAATGACTGCATAGCAATTGGCAACACTAGCTTTCTTCATTATGTGAATGTGGCTTGGAATACTGATGTAATATATGGTCAAAGAGGTGGACTTCATGACACTGTTGTCATGAAACTGAGACTAGGCTACGAATATTATTGGCAATTCACCAGAAAAGATCCGGCACCATTTGCAGTTGCCCGGCGTCACACCCACTGCATCATCGCGTAGTGGAATGTCCACTAACTGCTAACTATAGAAACACCCAACTTTTGACGCTGACTGAACACATCACAAGGTTAATCAATGATAAATGTTACTCCCCATTCGCCGTGAATATCAAGAATATCTACCACAATATTAACAAGCACTACATTAAACATATTTATTTACAGTACATTATTTTACAAACACTTCTTATACTTCGATCTGTCTTACACAGTCCAGCAACATTCATCAAGCACTCGAAGACGGTGTCTTCTTGAGAACTGGCTGCCACCATTGTCAACCAAGCACTGGTTACAGTACCACGATTGTGTACCGGGGTACACACGCTTGTGTGGACCCGCCCTCTCGTAGCTTGCTTTCCTTCCACTGTACTTCCTTTCGGCCCTAGTGTCCCCTAGTGGTGGTACGACGCTGAACCCCGCGGTTTTCTGGCGCAGGCCAGATACGCAAGGGGGCCCCTTAGCAGGGGTAGTTATAGGAAGCCACTAGGATGGGCCAAACACTTAATAGGGTTAGGCAAGACCTTTTTAGGGCAGTGGTAGGCCTGTCACGACCTCCGCTAGCGGGGGGGCAGAAACCGCCACTGTAGGCAGGCTCCTTCATCGTCTCTGTGTAACTGTGTGTGTGCTTGTGTGTGTGAAAGAGAGTGTGTCGGCCGCCAGACATGGCGAGCCGTTCCTCCTCCACCCCTCCTTTAAGGCAGTGTGCCCCCAGGATCTCTCGAGACCCCAGACTTGCCCCCAAAAGTCCTGCTCGAGACCCCAGACTTGCATCCAGGAGTCCTGCCCGGGACCCCAGACTAGCCTCCAAGAGTCCTGCCCCTGCTAACACCACTGACAAACAGCCCACCGCCCAGAAGCACTTGCGCCACAGCTCTGGCGAAAGCGACACTGCTGAAACGGACATGCCTCAGCCAGCCAAAGGGACAGGGGCTCTCCCAAAGGGGTCTGTTACTCAACCTCCTCCTCCCACCACTGACATCCCCAGGAAAATGCTCAGACGACATGAAGGGATGGAATTTGGTGCCATCTTCCCAGCTCCAATTATTTCCAGCCCTCCTGATACCACCCAATCAACCGCTGCTTCACAACCTGCGCCTACCCTCTCCTCAAAGCCTGATGACGCCCTAGCCACTTCTGACAAAGATGATGACGGCTTCACCCAGGTGCGGCGGAAGGGTAAACGTAAACCAAACAAGGCAACTAATGGAAATTTTCAGGCCTCACCTCCAACTCAGCCAGCTCAGTGCGCACGTCCCTCTGTGTCAGTTGCAGCGCCTGCCCCTACACGCACGCCTTTCCCAGCATTTCGTGTGCCACAACAGGAGGGCTACGCCCCAACATACAAGGCAGTAGAGGCTCTGGAAACAAGATTTCCACACCTGGAAATGACCAACAAATTTGGACGGGACGACAGCTATGTCCTTCTCCCCAAAACAGCGGAAACATACCACCACCTAAAACAAATTGAGGAGGACGAAACAGCGGAGGTGCGCATCATAGAACTACAGCGCGGGACCCAAACAACGAAGGCAATAGTTATGGGTTACCCACGTCGATGGCCTCTCGATGTACTGCGAGACCACGGATTAGTCGAGGAAGCTGAACGATGTCAACATCAAAAGACCCGCGAGGAGACCCAACAGGTTCGCGTGACTCTGCGGGGCCCCCTCGTACCGTCTCTAGACCTGGGAAATTGGGGGACATACTGGCTGCGCCCCTACACCCCCAAACCCCTCAGATGCTACAGGTGCCAGCGCTTCGGGCATCACAGAGCGAACTGTGAGAGGCCCCACGCGTGCGGTGTATGCACTGGTGCCCATGACACCACCAAATGCCTGGACAAGCTGAAGGCCAAAGAGACCATCACAGCTCGCTGCCCCAATAGCTCGGGATCACACCATGCATGGCACCCCAGCTGTCCAGTGCACACACGCAAAGTGGAACAGGGGAGGGAAAATCAAGTGAAATGAGTGCAAGACCAACTGGCCTCCCTCTCAACTCCAGCACCCCCAGGAACATTCATTTGGGGGCAACAAAAAACAGCCACACCATCGCCTCCCCCTGCCACAACCCCAGAGGCTTTCCCACCGCTTCCCACCCCAGCCAGCACATGAGCAGCAATAACGGTGACTCAAGCGGTACCTTCACAGTTACTGCTGAGGTACACGCCCCACCTGACAGCTGTCACCAGCACACCTCCCCCGCCACAACCGCCAACCCCGTTACAAGAAACCCAGCTCACCTTCAACAAAATGGCGGAGCTGGGCAAAAACCTACTAATGACCCTGCTGCGAACTCTTCTAGAAGATGTTCCTATAATACCCTCAGCAGTCCTGGAAAGAGTAGAACAGGCGCTCACGAAGGAAATGGAGAGGTTCATAGACAAGTCAACTCCACCACCACGAACCTCCTCTCCTGTCAAAACAACGTCGCGCTCTCCCGCCACGTGCCACCAAACACCTCAGGAATAACAGGAGACACTCACACAGCCTGCAACACCATCTCTCAAACCAGCCAAGGAAGAGGAACGCAGCAGGAGGAAAATCAAAAACAAAGGCAAAAACAAACAACACCAACAGAAAATGGAGTGCAGTCCAGGTCGCAGTCGCCTACGCTCTCCTGCAGACTCACGGAGATCTCCCCCATCTCCCCGTGTGCCTCACGAGATGTCGGCGGAGCGACTCAGGCTGTCTCCAGACAGGGACTCTCCACCCCTCTTCGAATCCTCCAGTGGAACTGTGCGGGAGTAATGGGGAAGCTCCCGCTCCTGCAGGAGGCCACAGTGAGGGATCACCATCACGTGTTCCTTCTGCAGGAGACTCTACTGGGGGAAAACACGAGATTCCGACTGCAGGGATACACCACCTATCTTCTCCCTTTCACCCGAGGAGTAAACAGGGGATGTGCCATCCTGGTCCAAAATCACATTGCCACCACAGAATGTAATAACCCTCCATTCTGCGGAGGCGATGTGGAAATACAGGGAGTGAGCCTACACCTTACAGAGTCGCCCCTCACTATATTTAATATCTACAGCCGGCCTAATGCGAACCTGGAACTAGGGGAGTTATTTTCCCTAGCCACCAGAGGGCCTGTGCTGATTGGGGGCAACCTAAACGCTCACCACGCCTTTCTAAATTCACCACAACAAACGAATGGAGCTGGACGGCACTTATCCCTTGTCCTAGAAGACATGGCTGGTGTATCCCTGTTATCGGACATCTCGAGGTCTACTCATGTTAGGGGGGGGGTGTCTGGACCTCACCTTCGTGTCTGATCCATTAATGGATTCGGCACGTTGGTCCATACACCCCACCCTCATGAGTGACCACTATGCCATCAATATCGAGCTTCAACTTCACCCCCTCCCTCCCCCCGAGCCTCCACCAAGGTGGGATGTTGAAAACGCAGACTGGGATGCCTTTGAGAATGCCTTGGTCCGTGCCTTTTCCTCATCTCGCCCCCCCTCTGACCTCGATGAGTTGAGCAGTTACATGACAACCACCTTCCAAAAAGCAGCAACTGAAACTTTACCACGAAAACGCCAATTCGCGAAAAGTTACAGAGACGGTTGGATCTACTGTGAACGAGTCAGGGAGTTAAACAGGCAGCTGAATGTGGCACGTCGCGATTACAGACGACGTCGAGGCTCACCTCTACGCAGACGCCTAGAGGCTGTGTCACGACACGTCCTTGTAGAGAAGCGTCGCCTTCGGGAGGAGGAGTTGGTGGGCTGGTGCAGGACTTTAGGACCTCACTCCACTCTCCGAGAGATGTGGAGACGGTTGTGGTCCTTCACCAACCCCCGCCCCTCCCACCCGCCCTCACACCCTGACCCGGCCTCAGAGGCTGACCGTCTTGTGAACCATTTCACGGACCGCTCTGCCTCACACAATCTTCCCAGATCCGTCACAGTCCGTCAGGAGCGTCTGTCAGACTCTCGTGCTGCGGCAATTCAGATAGCTTGTAATCGTCCTGATGAGGCAGATTGCCCCATCACTGACGCGGAGCTACTGACTGCTTTGCGGCGCAGGGCTGACACTGCTCCAGGACTGGACGGACTTACTTACTCTCTGCTTGCCCACTCTGGAGATTGTGGGAGGCAATGGCTGCTGCGACTGCTTAATTTATCCTGGTCAGAGGGCAGGTTACCCAAATCGTGGAAGACCGCTATCATTCACCCCATCCCGAAGCCAAATGACCCTGGCTCCACGCGCCCCATCTCGCTGCTCAGCTGCATCAGTAAAACAGCTGAGAGGGTGGTGCGGGCGCGGCTCACCTGGCGCCTGGGTCCCCTTCACCCGAGGATCTCCGCATACCATCACGGCCGCAGTACTGCACACTGCCTGGCGTCGTTCCTCGGGGAACTTCGGGGTGGAGTGGGTATGGCGGTTTTTCTCGATTTGGAAAAAGCTTTCGAGTTAGCCAGCCCATCGGTAATTCTCAGTGCTCTTGTGGCTGGAGGAGTGGGAGGCACATTACTAAGTTGGATTCAAGTTTCTTCCTCGACAGAACTGCTAGTGTACGCTTTCATGGGAGTGTCTCCCCACTGTATCGACACGAGAACGGCATGCCACAGGGCAGTGTTATCAGCCCTGCACTCTTCAACATCTTAATGGAGGGCCTTCTTCGTGTCGATTACGGTCGGGGGGTCACGCTCCTGACATATGCGGACGACCTAGTGCTAGTTTTTTCGAGAAGAAACTGCTATGCACAAGCAAATGATGCCCTCTCTAGACTGCATGATAAGTCGATGGAGCTGGGGCTGAAGATCAATATGGCGAAAACTCGCTATATGCCCTTCGGTCTCAGCCCATCGCCATATCCACTGCTGCTTGGAGGACACTCATTGACTTGTGTAACGACCTACAAATATCTTGGCGTATGGATGGATGTGGGACTCAAGTTCACAAGCCATGTCAAATACCTGAAAGAGAAGGCAGCTTCTCGGATGGCTGCACTTAGATTCCTTTCTAGGAAGGGGTTGGGGGCCTCCTACAAGGTCCTCCGCACCTTCTATGTGCATGCCATCCGGTCGCTAGTCGACTACAGCGCTATTTGCATGACGAACTTGGCCCCACAAGTGTGTGAATCGCTGGAAGTGATTCAGAATAATGCACTACGTATAATTCTCAGAGCCCCGCTATGGACACGCCTCGTCAATCTCCGTCTGGAAGGCGGTCTTCCCCTGCTTCGGGGCAGGATCGCACTCCGTGCAACAGCGGTCATATTGCAGCTGGTGCAGCGCAGACCTCAGCTCCCTGTCTCAGTCCTGCTGAAAAGGTTGCTATCAAGACCACCAGATTATGCACCCAGTAGAGACTGGGCCCATAGGCTCGTTGCTGTGCTGCACAAGCTGAATGCTGCCGCTGGCATTTGTAAGGAGCCTGATGTGCCTTGTGCAGGCTACACAGACCCACCTCCATGGGCACCTCCACCCTTCAAGTTTGTTTGTCCGGGGGAGGGGCGGGCGCGAAACAGCGTCCCTGCTCTCCTTCAGCAAACTGCTTTAGCTCGGGTAGCAGCTCTGTGGCGCACGACGACCGCAGACTACTACACTGACGGCTCTGTTACTGCAGACGAAGCTGCTGGCCCAGCCTTCGTCTGCGGAGAAGAGGTGGTGTCGTGGCGCCTAACGCAGGGCGTATCAGTGTTCCAGACGGAGCTCACAGCTATTTTAGGCACACTTAGACATGCACATCAACATGCGCACCATAGTGTTGTAGTGCACTCTGATTCACTCTCAGCAATTCATGCACTCCGTTCATACACCTTGGGGAACAACCCCTTCTTGTTGTCCTTGATTTATACATATGCGAATAAAATCGCACACGGCGGAGAAAAGGTCATAATACACTGGGTACCTGGACACGTGGGTCTGGCAGGTAATGAACGTGCTGACCAGGCAGCACGAGCCGCATGCTCCCTCCCTGAAATAACATTCTTTCTCCGCGATAGCCCAAACAAAATCCTGGCACCTGTAACACGAGAAATATCGCGGTGGAACAGGGAGGAACATCAAATTCGGGTTGCAGAAGCCTCCCGCTCGGCGACGTGGTACGGCAGAGCTACACAATGTGAACAACTACCACCTCTGCCCCACATACCAAACTACATCATAGTCCGTCTGCGTCGCCTGCGGCTTGGTTATCTCTGCTACAAACAAATTAAAAATACCTGCCCAGACCCATGTGAACACTGCCAGGACACCGACAATATGCCGCTGCACCATTATATTTTACGGTGCCCAGTTACTAACCCCATAAGAGCCAGTTTAAGCAGACGCTTCACCTGGACACATAACGATGACATTGATGCTCCTGCCGTCATCGCCAATGCATCACTTACTACCATCCTCACCATCGTAGGAAAATATCCACCTCCACGCTAAATAAATAGAAAGTGCAAGACGGCACAACTCTGAACGGGCTCACAAGTTTGCCCGTGCCTCAGCAAGCTGAGGCAAATATCCCACACACACACACCAAGCACTACGTTACCTAGCTATAGCCGCTAACAGATATACTTCCAAGCCAGCGTAAGGAAAAATACTATTATCTATAAGTGAGGGCCATGTGCAGACTGTATGATCAACTAAACATTTGTGAGGATATGAAACTGAGAGAGAGAGGCGTAATTCAGGTGTGTGTGCCTTATGTTACCTAGCCATAGTTGCTGACAAATGTACCGCTTCAAGGCAATGTAAGAAAATCGCTACTGTGTACCAGTGAAGGCCATGTATAAAATATACTGTATGTTCAACTAAAAGTTGCGAAGATCTGAAATGGACAGAGTTGTGGTTGTGATGGTGGTGGAAGGTGTTGTGGCCATCACTCACCCACCGACCCGCTGATTTGGCGGTGCTATGGAATCACCTTCGGCCAGGGCTGTTACTGTTATGTTTACTGTATTCCTTTACTATTCTAATACTACCCCTTACTCCTGTATTTAATACATCTTACTAATGCCTGTGTATTTCATAACACAGAGTAACTGATATTTATGAAGGGGCGTGTGGCTACACCCGTACGTGTAAAAATGATGTGGCCTCACCCACGAATGTACAATCACTAACTGTATGTAACTATTTGCTGAAGAAGGCTTGTAGCAAGACGCACCACCTTCATTTTTTTGTATTAACACTCTGTAATAAATATTTCAAATTCAGATTCAAAAAGTAATTTATGAGGATAATTGCACCTATGGCTGATTTTTTTTTTTTTTTTAGTGTTAATATTTCACGACAAAGGCTCAACTTCTTTATATATATATATATATATATATATATATATATATATATATATATATATTTTTTTTTTTTTCCCCAGCCTTCGAAGAGTAAAAAAACTGAGACATCTGGTCAGTTATTGGTATAATAGTGTAGGTTTGCCTGTACCAAAACTTGATCAATTCTGATATTTTTTGGTTTCGTTGTTTATTTGCAAGAGCAACAATACATATTTTTCGGGAAAAAATATGTATATATGTATGCCGTATATATAACCTATAGGAAAAAATCGAAATTAGTTATTAACACGAAAACGGATTTTTAGGGACATTGGCCCGTCAAGGTGTTGTCACCCCTTAACCCATCCAAGGGTAATAGACAAGGCAGTGGGTTTAGGAACACGTAGTCTGACCCCTCACTGATGACGCTTCCAGCATGGGCAACCCTGTCCCACGGATGAGTTCGGGTGGGGAGGGGATTTTCCCCGTTTGTACACGGCCACCAGAATTACAGGGTAGGCAAGCCCCCACCACAAGGTTGTTCACCCCCACCCCCCAACACCACCACCCCACACGCACACGAAGATGACGCCATACATTCAACTCTATACGAACTACTGACGTTTTTATTAAACTTCAGAGAGAAAGAGAGAGAGAGAGAGAGAGAGAGAGAGAGAGAGAGAGAAAGAAAGAGTTTTTTAAGGTGACTGTAACCATGAGATGATTATTGTTAAAGCTGTACCTGTATATGTCTTATCTTTCTGTCTTTTGCTCAGTATTCATTTTCACTGCTCAATGATAAAGGATAACTGATAAGTGAGCGAGTCAGGCGAATGAGGTCAGCAGTGGTTTTTATATTTCTTCTCTCGTAAAAATAGTTGTATTTGCATTCGTTATAATAACAACAAATTCATCATACGTTTATAAAGGTCTTTGAACAATATTAAGACTTGGTCACAATTTTCAGTCCTACAAAAATATTACATAAGTGGAGCTGCTACATTAAAGTTGTGTGTGTGTGTGTGTGTGTGTGTGTGTGATGCCTCTCTCTCTCTCTCTCTCTCTCTCTCTCTCTCTCTCTCTCTCTCACCAAACCACTACCCATCCTCACAGCTCTTCAACGACTACTTGACGTGGCTGCTACCCCGAAACACGGCCTTCACCTCTCTAATATCCCTGAGCCTACAGCGCATCGTGGAGACAGGCATACTGGGAAAAATATATGAGATGCACGTCAGAAATTTCGCCGTACCTACCACGCAGGTATGTTTGACGCACGGCTTTATATTCACCGTCGACAGTGAAAATTAGACTACTGTTATCATCACCGTAGCAGTGTAACACATTATCATCGCCGTGGCAGTACACATTAGACCACAGTTAATTTCACCGTAGCAGTATAGAGCCTATCAGACATGTTAATAATTGCACCGCTAATGAGACCACAATAATAATCACTGTAGCAGTACAAATCAGATATTATCATCATCATCATCGTCATATCAATATTTTAGTAAGAGTATGTGGCATACTCTTCCTTAGCCGTCTTCTAATCATATGAAATAATTATCACCATCAGCTGAGCCTAACCTGACCTGAACAAAACTTAAATACGGTAACAAAGGAGAAATTTATGGTGTGATGAACATACTTTCACTTTATATTATTGAGGATACACCTATGTTGAGAGGAAAGTGGAGATTGAAAAATATACAACACTTGGTCGGTTTGGAAGACATCAGAAATATAGTTTCAAATTGTAAAGACGTGATGTGAACTTGAACATAAGTATCCAGACTGTCCGTGTTTATAAAAGTATTATAGTTTTAAGTTCCCATGATATGGCAAAAAGAAAACTGAATACCGAGATTGTTTTTATTCTTACAGGTTCGAGGGACGGGTGTGCTGAAACTGGAGCATCTACAGGGAGCATTCATAGCACTGGGGCTGGGGGTTGGTCTGGCTACCTTTACCGTGGTGTTGGAGTGTATTGTGAAGAGACAGTAATTTACTTCCTTTCACTGACAACACCGTAAACACCATCACCTCGACCATCATACAGCATTACTCCCACAACACAACCTGAAGCATCTAGAGGGAACACTGATAGCCCTGGAGTTAGGTGTTGTTGTGGTTTTCCTTACCCTGCTGTTAGATTGTGTTGTTGAGTCATTCAGCACCACAAACAACTACATCAGCACCACACAATAAATACATCAACACTACCATTACACAAACTGAAGCATCTACAAGGTGTCTTCATAGCACTGGGTTTGGGTGGTGTTCTGGCTGCCCTTATCATACTGCTAGATTGGAATGCTAGGAGCCAGCGAAGCTTTTGCATCACCACAAATTAACAACACTGACCAACATCACCTCAAGGGGCCCGAGAACCTGGAAGTGGCTTCGGTCGCCCGGGCAAGTACCACAACTCCGGACACAACACACACAACAACACTGTTTTTACTACACCGAGAATAGGCTCTCAGGGGGTCATTTCTCGACGACTTCTTCCATTCGGTGACACTGAGAGCAATCGAGGACCGATCAACAACTACATGTGTCCAACATGCTCAAAATCCACCACTTTGAGCCGAGAGACAAAGGGTTCAGTTCAGTGCAACTCTTACACGAACTGGACCCATTTCACGTGTACAACACTTGCATCCAGAATACATTACACAAACACCTGAACCTGCTCCTTATGCTCCTTCTCCCCACCAGCCCCTCTTCTACTTCCTCCACACCTCAGCGTAACCCACTGATCCTTCCCACACCATCCAGTCCCCCAACCCCTCCAATTCCACCCCAGTCTACTCCACCCCAACCCTTATCTCCATCACAAACTTCTCCTACCCCTTCCCCTCCACCTACACCCCCACTCCCCCCCCCCCTTGCTGCAGCACACAACACACATACACACAACATGAACATTCTTCAAATAAACATAGATGGCATAAACACCAAAAAACAAGAACTCACGCAGTTCTTCAAACACCAAACATACACATTGCCATCCTACACGAAACAAAACTATGCAGAACACAAAAAACACCTACATTTCATAATTTCACCACCATCAAACAAGATCAGGGCGATGGCGGTGGCGGTGGACCCATCACCATAGTACACCAATCCATCAACTTTTCAGACACTAGTGCACACACAAAATCACTTCTCCCCCACATGACACCACAACAGAAATACAAGCAATTGAAATACGCACTGGCAACATATCACACATAACAATCGCCAGTACATACATTCCCCCTCCCAGTCATCTCCCACAGTACCACACAATTACTCTCAAATACACCAGATCACCAACATACCCAACATCATCCTGGGTGGTGATTTCAATGTCAAGGTGTCGGCCTGCCATGCCAACAACCCTGACACAGACAGAGGACTGGTACTACAATCCCAACATGATCTTTTCATCCTCAACAATCTCGATCAACATTCCCATATCCCACCCCAAACCCTCTTCATCCTATCATCCCAGACATAACCTTTTGCTTCCCAGACCTCACCCTTACAACATCCTGGAGAGTCGCTAAAACCCTTGGCTCTGACCACCTCCCGATCATCATGATCACCAAAACCAGAGTCACCCCAGCTGCCCACAGATGTCAGGACTCTAAATTATCATAATACAATGCATAATAGATAGGAACATAAATGTGTAGTCTCAAGGGTGAACGAAAGTCAAGCTAGGTGTGGGAAAAGAAATATTATTTGCAGATTTCTTGGAGGAATGCCAGACTGCAGTGTGTCACCGAAAATACTACATACACACAGACACACCGGCTTCTAGAACATTCTAATGTACGTCCATTACACGTGACACAAGCTCTCCTATACAAGAAAGGAGGAATTAGACAGAAGAAAGGAGAGAGAGACGGGGCGAGAGGTTGTCGAGAGATAGAGTGAGGCAGTCTGAGAGGTAGCTAGTGGGACTCTACTCCAAACTTCACTCGTGTGTGATAGACTTTAGTTAATGCTTTCAAGAGAATAAAATTATAAATAGTCCCATACTCATCTTTACCTCTCCTGTCATTGCATGAACTAAGATTATCTACTCAAATACCTACTCATGTAAAACTACAACTCGTCCACGAGTACAACATATGCATACGTGTTCTACAAAACTTACTACAGGCTCTGTTAAGAGACTACGAAAGTTCTTCACCTTTACATCAGCCTGGTAATGATGGAGACGGAGGGGGATTGGAGAGAATGGTGAGGTCAGGTGCTGCTTTGTGAGTTGTTGGTTGTAAGTTGTGAGTCTTTCTGATATGTTTTCTTGTCCCGTACCAATTGTAGATGGTTATAGTTCGTTGGTTCGTCGTAGAAAGTGGAAGAGTCTTTGTAACAATGTTTTGTTATATTGTGTGGCTCAACTTGTAGTATTGTTTGTTTTCTATCTTGATAATGTAAAATCAACTGTGAAACTGAAGCTGATTGTTACCGCTTAGGCGTGACTCCACTGAGTTCCACAGCTGGCACTTCCCGCAAAGTCCCTCTGCTACGGCAGGTGGCGGGAATATTGGTGTAGATCCTGTAATCAGAAAACTGGTAGCATGCAGGTGAACAGAAACTGGAAGAGATGTGTTTCATCTCGCTCTTTATTTTGCCACAGAAAGATACAACTGCGACAAGAGAGCATTTTCTGAGTAGGATGTCTCCCTCTTATGGAGGCTGAGTGTATTCTGCTGCTTCCAATCTACCCCCCACACTGGGAGCGGGTTTAAGTCAGCATATTTAGAGATGCCATATCTCTCTCAAGACAACAAGATAATATACATGAGTAGGCATTTATTACACCATACCATGCACATTATGCATCTCCATAAGGCAGGATTAAGTACATTAGATACATTAGTATAGATACATTTTTCCCCAAGACTTAAACATACGTACATTTTATATTTCTCTATCCCCTTCCTTTACCCTCACTGTGTACGTCAGAAAAGTTAGCTCGGCAAGTCTGGACGAACATCTTATTCCCATGTTATACTTACACCAAAGCTGTGTTTGCTTGCTTATCTTCACACTATATTACACACTCTCTAATTATGAATAAACATTTCTGTATGTCATATGTAAAAATAGTGTGAGACTTCAACTCATCATGGGAAAAAAAATGTTCAGCACCAGAAGATTGCTCGGCCACACCTTTTCGACGTCCCCGTCGACATTGTTGTCTGAACTACCGTGTAGCCTAACCAATGTGTAGGGTAGCTAACTATTCAGGCAAGTCCACTTGCAATCCGCGAGTATGGACCCGTGGTTTTAGTGGGTTTCTCACTCTAAGGCCTTTCAGATAGCAGCCCCAAACACAAACACAGGACAAGACCACAAGAAGTAGAAGACCAACGCCAGGACCAAAATAGAATGGAGAAAGGTATGAAGGGAGATTGAACAGTACATACGGTTTCAAATCAGTCTTGTTCAGATGGGAGGGGGAACTCTACTCTTTTTAACACATGAGACAGCCTCTTCACATCCAACTGAGAAACATTGAATGAAGGTAGGAAGGGTCGTAAATGGGACGAGAAATTCACCGACAAGGCTAGATGTTGCTTGTTAGGTAGAATTGCTCTCTCTTTACTCTGCAGCTCACAAAAATCGGGTGCAACGTAGTAACCCCTTACCCTAAGGAACTGGTGCTGTGAGGCACGTGTCAGTGTTACGTCCTCTGTCTCAGGGAAAAAGAAGTAATGTTTTGCATGTACATGGGCATGGAAAACTGACTTCAATTGAATGGGTTGGAAAGGGCAACGCTGCAACGTAGGGGAAGTGTTTGTGTCTAACAAGGCCATCTTACACTTATCTACGTCTGACGGTATAAAGACAAAATGGAAAGCAGGACATACATGGAGATCAAGAAAGGAAGCCTTACACTTCTCAAAGTCTTCCACTGTCGTTTCTGCTATATATCTCTTGTCATCCGACACAACTAGCACCTCTGGTCCCTCATTCAGAATGACAAATGTGTTGTTAGTAGTAGTAAAAGGGAAAGGAATGAACCGCCATGCGTGGTATGTTACAGGATTCCTCATAGGTACTAATTTCAGGATGCCCTCATGGGTCAACTGGGCCTCTAACAAAGGGTAATAATATTCCAGTTGACTCATACCAAATAGTGGCGTAAGTACATGCTTCCACATAGCTACGTCAAGAGCATGGATTAGAATATGAGTAGGAAGCAATAAAGCACTGACCCTATTCAAACTTGCTTCGATTAAGCCGTCCACCATATTGGCTGCATACGATTCCAAAGCAGTGACTGACTCATCGAGAGCTTGTAAGTACTCAGCGATTAACACCAAGTTAGTTAAGGTTGGTAGGTTAGTTTGGATGCTGTTTACAACTCCTACGAGATGGTTGGTAGTCTCAATTATCTCGTTAGCTTTGTTAGTGAACTCACCTAATTGTTCATAAGTGTGTACGATTAGCCTGTTATTTGTCTTCGCCGCCAATGCCAAATCATGCCTCTGTCTGCCTAATTGCACTACGTCTTTCTCTAGCGCCGTACCAAAGAGCCTTTGAGACAGAATACCTAGAAGGTCCACAAGTCCTCTCACATGCTGGGAAAGATTAGAATCAGCATTAGGTAAAGCAAAATGTAATTTAATAAGCCTGACTATAAAGCCTAGCTATATGTCCAGTCTGAAGCTCGACTATTCCATGCAAGGTTTGTACGAAAGCTTCATTGTCCGAGGTCGTCAACTGTGGGTTCATGTCAAATGACTTCCCTATTTCCAACAATTGCTGTTTGAGGTGAAGTAATCCCTCGAAGACCTCTTTAACAGCATCTGGAGCTCGAAGATAGCCTTCCATTGGATAGTAGACGCATATTGCATCCTCTACCACCACGACTTCTCCAAATGGGCTCTTCAGTGCTCCTGGCATTAGCGCAGCCGTGTCCATGTCCGACATTGTTCCATAAGTCCACCCCAAGATGCACAAGGAG
Source organism: Coenobita brevimanus (assembly GCF_032717465.1). Classification (NCBI taxonomy): domain Eukaryota; kingdom Metazoa; phylum Arthropoda; class Malacostraca; order Decapoda; family Coenobitidae; genus Coenobita; species Coenobita brevimanus. Next base: position 39,371,479 of record NC_136997.1, on the reverse strand, counting down.
TGTAAGCCATAGCCACATTCTGCAGGAGAAGATACTCCCTTAATCGCACTTGCTGTGGGATCATAGCTTGCTGTGATACTCTTGGATAAGGACAGGTACAGACGATGACAGACTGCGACGAAGACAGAGGGAACAACACATCAGACGATTGGTTAGTTATGCCTAGCTCTTGACTTACTGATTTGATCCTATCAGCTTTATACTATTTCTTGGGTTCCATTAGCATCAGCCCTTATTCTATAAGTATGTCCATGCACTCATTCCAAAATGGCATACCATTTTTGAGCTTGGAAGTTCACTCAGGGTTGTGGATCACAACTTTCTGGCCTAGCTTCGGCATTTTTTCTTGACTACCTTTGTGTTGCTTCACCATCATCTCCACTCCGTACTTCCCTATGTATGCATTGGAACTTTGCAGGGTGATCTTTGTTATAATCCTGTTGATTATATACTCGAGTAGGAGGTCCAGCTACCAAATCGTAGGGTAACACTTTCTCCTTCCCATAGAGGATATAATGAGGAGACTTACCAGTTGACGAATTTTCTGAGGAGTTTATGGCTGCCGTTCTGTGTGGTAACCTGTTTTGCCAGTTATCCTCCAACGAGTTGATTACTGGTCTCAAGACTTCTAATATCTTTTGGTCTGTCCTTTCCACAAGGCCATTGCTCTTGGGACTGTAAGGCATAACAAATACTTGCTTTACCCCATACATACGACAAATTTCCTGTAACACTTGGTTACGAAATTCACTACCATTATCGTTGAGCAATACCTTGGATGTAAAGCATGAACAAATCACTGAGGTTACAAAAGCATTCACCACCTCCTCTGCAGTTTTCGTCTCTAAAGATGCTAAAACAGTGAATCGTGAGAAATGGTCCACCGCCACCGCGACATAGCTCGAGCCTTGATGACTCTTTGGCAACATTGAGATCTTTGGAGACTGTGTCCCAAGGTTTTTCTGGTAGGGGATACTCCAAGATGGAAGTCGGAGGTCCAGTCGTTTCTCGCAATTCCGCGCACTTGACACATTGACTAACTTGGGCTTCTATGTCCTTCCTCATGATCAGCCAATAGTATTTCTTTCTTGTCTCACGTATGCATCTGTCGCATCTGGGATGACCCGCTTGAGGCACGTCATGAACCAACTGTAACATGGCTCGCAGCAGAGTAGCAGGAAGAACCAACTGATACTAGCGTCCTTCCCTGGGGGTTTCTTATACAAAAGACCCCATTGAAGATGGAAATGAGTCATCAGTACCGGAAGTTCAAGTAGACAAGTCTTGTCACCAGACTCCAAGGCATAGATGACTTGAGACCACATCACATCTTTACATTGTTCCACTTTTACCGTGTCCTGGGAATACCCAGAAAGAGGGATATCCTCAGATATGGCAGCAGAAGGTGTTTCTACTCAGCGCATTGGCAACAACATTTTGATGGCCTGGTAAATATCTGACCTCTGGGTCAAACTCCATTACCTTGGTGAGGCAATGGGCGACTTTACTGTGCAAGTTCTGCCCCTGAAATAAGTCGCATATGGGTGCATGGTCAGTTAAAACATTTATCCGGTAGCCGAAGATGATATCCCGGAAATGTCCTAATGCCCACACGACTGCTAATGTCTCCAAGTGCATTGCCGAATAATTCTTGTCTGGGGGTCTTAGTGCCCTACTGGCATATGCAGTGGTATGCGTTTTGCCTTGCTCATCCTTCTGCTGTAACACCGCTCCCAGACCCAAACCTGAGGTGTCCGTGCACAGATAGAAGGGTTGAGCTTAATCAGGAAACGCTAACACAGGTGCCTCTGTCATAGCTTTCTTGAGGTCGTTGAAGCTTTTCTCTTCCGATAATCCCGATTTCCATGCAGCATCCTTCTTAGAGAGCATCGTTAGTGGTGATGCAATAGGAGCATATTTGTGGACAAAGCTCCTGTAGAAGCCAGTGAGCCCTAGAAACGTGCGAACGTCATCCTTGGACTTGGTTGTAGGGAAATTTATCATGGCAGTAACCTTATCTGGAAGAGCCTTGATGCCATCACTGTCAACTAAGTGCCCCAGAAATCTAACACTTGACTTCAGGAATTCACACTTCGACAGCTTGATTTTCAGACCTGCAGATCTTAAGGTTTCCATCACTTGTTTTAGCTTACTAAAATGAGTGTCCATGTCCTTGTTCACATTTATTAAGTCATCTAGATACGCCAGAACGACCTGCCCTAACATGTCACCAAACAACTGATTTATCATCCTCTGAAATGTCAAAGGAGCATTACTCAGTCCAAAAGACATCCGGAGAAATTCAAAGTGCCAATGGTGAGTGCTAAAAGCAGTGATGGGACTCAAATCTTCGGTCAGCTCCACCTGTCAATACCCTGACCCTTACCCAGGGACTCTAGTAAGTCTCTGAGATGTGGAATCGGATAACGATCCGGTACGGTTACCTCGTTCACTGGCCGAAAATCCACAATAGGTCTCACACTACCGTCCTTTTTAGGCATCAGAAAGAGTGGTGCATTCCAAGGCGAGGAAGAAGGCTGAATGACTTCATCATGAAGTATCTTCTCAACTTCCTCTTCCACTGCTTTCCTTTGGCTGTGCAGTAGACGGTATGCAGGCACATACATCGGATTTGTACCAGGGCACAACCCAATATGCTGCTTCACCGTATCCTTCCTACCCAGCACTTCTCCTGGAAGTGCCACTAAGTCGGAGAAGTCCTTAAGAAGTGCTAACAATCGCGTTTTATGGTCAACATTGTCTGTTACCTTCTCGTATTATTCCAGTAACTTTCCTCTCCCAAGGCGTGTAGGTTCCGACTGAGTCATTATTTGTGATGTAACTACAGGAGAGATCACTGGTACCTCATTGACTTCTCTTACGGGGGCACCATAGCACATCAAGTCGCCTATGTAACAACCGTCTCTGAGCTTAACTGCCACCACTCATATTTGCGATGAAGAGGGGCGTCATCTGGTCTTGCCGGACACTGCTTAGGGTGGACTCCAGTGACAACGCCTTATGTTTTAGCGGTCTCCGATAAGCATGCCAGGTCAGTTCCCTCCAACACATCAGGTACTCGGACAGGAATTTTGCAGACAGTTCGACTAGGTAAGTGGTGATTCCCACTCACTATAGCCCTGACCTGTTTCCAGTCCATATCTTCCGCAATTAGTCCCATTGCAAAATTAAAAGTAAGATTTTCTGTTATTCACCTGTAGGATCGCGAGCGGTTTTTCAAGGGTTTCACTGCACTAAATCCCTTTGGCACCTTTTTGTATCCCAGCACTGGACCATCAATTTTATAAGTTACCACTTAGGCGTGACTCCACTGAGTTCCACAGCTGGCACTTCCCACAATATCCCTCTGCTACGGCAGGTGGCGGGAATATTGGTGTAGATCCTGTAATCAGAAGACTGGTAGCATGCAGGTGAACAGAAACTGGAAGAGATGTGTTTCATCTCGCTCTTTATTTTGCCACAGAAAGATACAACTGCGACAAGAGAGTATTTTCTGAGTAGGATGTCTCTCTCTTATGGAGGCTGAGTGTATTCTGCTGCTTCCAATCTACCCCCCACACTGGGAGCGGGTTTAAGTCAGCATATTTAGAGATGCCATATCTCTCTCAAGACAACAAGATAATATACATGAGTAGGCATTTATTACACCATACCATGCACATTATGCATCTCCATAAGGCAGGATTAAGTACATTAGATACATTAGTATAGATACATGTTTCCCCAAGACTTAAACATATGTACATTTTATATTTTTCTATCCCCTTCCTTTACCCTCACTGTGTACGTCAGAAAATGTTAGCTCGGCAAGTCTGGACGAACATCTTATTCCCATGTTATACTTACACCAAAGCTGTGTTTGCTTGCTTATCTTCACACTATATTACACACTCTCTAATTATGAATAAACATTTCTGTATGTCATATGTAAAAATAGGTTGAGACTTCAACTCATCATGGGAAAAATGTTCGGCACCAGAACATGATCTTGGTTACAGTCTAGCCTGCTTTTGTTGAGCTTCACCAGTGACTTCGGAGGCGTGGATTCGTATTCCAACGCTGCCACCAACTTTTGTTGTCTCTTCGTAGAGCCTGCAGTAAGTTTTGTTGAACACGTATGCATATATTGTACTCGTGGACGAGTTGTAGTTTTACGGGAGTAGGTATGTAAGTAGATAATCTTAGTTCCCTTTGTCATGCAATGACAAAAGAGGTAAAGATGAGTATGGGACTATTTATAATTTTATTCTCTTGAAAGGATTTACTGAAATCTATCACACGCGAGTGAAGTATGGAGTAGAGTCCCAATAGCTACCTGTCAGACTGCCTTAGTCTGTCTCTCGACAACCTCCCGCTCCCCTCTCACTCTATTCTCCTTTCTTGTATAGGACAGCTTGTGTCACATGTACTAGACGTACGTTAGAATGTTCCAGAAGCCTGTGTGTCTATGTGTATGTAGCGTTTCCGGTGATATATTGCAGTCTGGCATTCCTCTGAGATATTTGCAAACGACATTTCCTTTCCCACACCTAACTTGACTTTCATTCACCCTTGAGACTACACATTTATATTCCTGTCTATTATGCATTATATTATGATAATTTAGAGTCCTGACACAGATACACATACACTAATTATAACAGAGTCAACTGGGAGGCTTTCACAACTGAAACAGAACAACACTTTGAAACATTAAACAGTACACCCATCACAAACATCAACACCGTTGTGCACACTTTCAATACAGTTATTTAAAATGTAGACGAGACACATCCCTAGAGGCAGCAAAAAGAGACACAACCCCAACTTCACACCAGAAATTCAAGGCCTCATCAGTCAGTGTGACACACAGCAACACTCCCCAACACCTCATACACAAGACACCGTACAACAAATACATGAACTCAACATTCAGATAAACAAAAAAATGTAAGAGCATAAACACCGAATTGGAATAATATCTCCAAATGCTTGATCACAAAATAAACACCAACAAACTCTACGAAACACTTAACAGCATCACACTCTCCGACAGCAACACTACACAATCACTCGTTGCCATCACAGCAACAGACACCATACCCTCAAACAAACAACAAGCAAGCACTCTCATCAATCACTTTTTACACGTCAGTTATCTATACCCCAGGGGTGGATCCAGGAATTTTCGGTGGGGGGGTCTGATTTGCTGATTCAACCAAGGACTTGATGCGACATACTTATATTTCAATGTTGAAATTGCCTCTTTATTCAATGATGCATGGCCCGTGGGGGGGAATGCATCCCCCCCATCCCCCCCCCGATCCATCCCTGCAATACCCCCTTCGCGACGACCATCTTGTCATCTGACGCAAGAGACAATTCCCCACAGACCCAGACTTTGCGCTCTTCATTTACAACCAAACGAAACACATCATTTGCAACCTTAAACATCCATCTAACTGTAGACGAGACAACATAAGAAACATATACCTTAAACATCATGGACTACAAGGCATACAAGCACTCACCAACAGATCAAACTACAGCTACTCACACAACATAATACACAACATCTGGAAACATGGTACTATCATCACTATCCTGAAGACCCCACGTAACCTTCCTCACACCGCCCCACCACAGTCCTCTGCATTCCTCCAAAGTGACTGAACGACTGGTATTACAATCAGCAACACCTCACATCCTCTTAGCCCCATCATAACTTTTTTTTTGGCCGTTACACTCCAGAAACACTCTTCTTACAGACCTTACACAAAGTGATTTTGATGTCATCAATTCAGCTAGGCCACCAAACAAAACACTCCTGGTCACACTAGACATTAGCAAAGCTTTTGATTCATTCTCCCACTACAACCCCGCAAACAAAATATTCAACTCAAACGTGCACAGTAACGCAAGAAATTGGCTGGCAAACTACTTGGCAGGGTAATGTGTACATGTAACATTTGCCGGTCAGTCATCGAACATCAGATACTTCACAAACGGCGTCTCTCAAGGATCTGTTTTGTCCCCTCAACTCTTTAACCTATCCTTGCACGACATACCCACACGCTACACACAACAAACACACATAGCTTCCTATGCACAGCCGCACACATCCTCCAACCTTACTTCAACACACTATACGAATGGTTCATCACAAACAGATCCCAAAGTATTGAAATTCTCGGTGTCTCACTTAACAGTTTCCTCAGGTGGACCTCTCATGTCAGATCACTTGCTAAAACCACCTAAGAGAAACTTGGATTATTGTACAGAGTCCGTAACTTCTTCACTGACGAGCAGTTAGCTATACTGTAATTTATATCATGTGCACTCTCAGCTTGAATATTGCTCACCCTTGTGGAATGGATGTGGAGAGGTTCCATTAAAACAATTAGACAAAATTCAGAACGAAGCTGTTGGAATTATTAATAACCCTGCTATTATAAGTGAACTACCTTCCGTACAACTAAGAAGGAATGTTGTCTCCCTCGCATTATTTTACAGATATTTTTATGGCAAACGCTCAGACGACATTGCGTCCATTGTGCCACCTCTCCATGCCTTCCCTTGTGCTACAAGGGCATCTGGTAGTGCTCATGACTGGAATGTCACACAGGCATATTGCAGAACTTCTGCCTATCAGAATTCTTTTATTCCCTGATCTGGAACTCGCTTCTCCGGTGTTGTTTCCCCCCAAACTTCAACCTACAGCTGTTCAAGTCCAACTATTACAGATATTTTATGAATGGAGGGCGACAGAAATCTGGTGTATGGATCTTTTTTATTCATTTGTTTTTCCTTCCTCTGTTCTGTTATTTAAAAAAAAAAAAAAAAAAATAGCCCCAGCCAAATCTACAGTGACCATTCTCACAAACTGGACAGCTGAACATAGTTACATTCCACACCTCACCATAAACAACTCTCCCTTACCACACATACATACACCAAAAATCCTCAGTGTAACATACAATACATCAGTGTCATTTAAACAACACAAACTTTAAGAATAAATTATCACCAACACTCATCCCCCTAAGGTCACTTGCCCATACAACATTCGAACACAACAAAGAAACCACCATCACAGAATATAATCAATATATACGTTCAGCGATGAATTATGCAAGCCTTGGTTGGGCCTCTAACCTCATAAAACACACTACAAGGCCCTACAGACCATTCAGAACAAGGCCGTAAAAATAATCACAGGCTGCACAGCTACTACGCCTACACCAAGAAACCAAAGTCCTCTAAGTCAAGGATCATCTAGACGTGACAGGCACACAAATTCTTGCCGCAGGCTTCACAAACCCACATGGAAGCACATCCACAAACACCAAGGAACATCAAAATAACACTCAGCACACGATATCATACACAAATACTATCATCTCTCTCCCCTCCACACCTCAAACCAGCTTCCAGAAGCATGTCCATGCTTGAATTACTCGCCTGTTTAGTCACTGAAAGGCAACACAGCTGCATGTACGGCCTCCTGATATCCACGCTTCTGAATCCTACCTCTGTAGTGAGGACAGGGTCCATCTGACCAGACTGTAATGTTGGCATCATCTAGCCCTCTTGAGATATCAGAAGAGGCTGGATGACTCCGTTGCTGATGACTGTCCAGGATGCAACTCAGCAACCCATACTACTAAGCACATTGTGGAAGACTGCATTGCACACAATCGCCTGCACCAACAACACAACATACATTCCTTGAGAGCCCTGTGGGAAAGCCCTGTCTCTGCCGTGGCCTTCCTTATGGACTTGGGGCTGTTCGGCCAGACTGCCTAGGGAACAACTACTACTACTACATCCAATCCACCAAGACTGCTCAACACTCAGTGTCAACATCCAACTTTCACTACCACGGCCAACCAATACCATCAGCATTACATACTTAACATTTGATGCTGGAGAGGGACGGCTTCGTGTGGTGGCACTAATATGACTGGGTGACATCGGTGCCTGGTTACACAAACGTCCTTCAACCCCCTCCCTATCCCCCGAAAGGCAGATGGTGGATTGCAAGATGTTGGCAACTTCAGCCTACAGTACACTGGGTTCACTTACCAGATGAAAATGGGGATGATACTACTACTACTACTACTACTATTAATATTACTATTGCTACTTTTACAATAATAACAACTACTCATACCACTACTACTACTACCACTACAACTACTACTACTACTACTACTACCACTACTACAATTACTACAGTAGCTTCTGCTATTCCTGCTACTACTACTTAACATCACCAGTATTCAACAGGCAACATCACCACAACTACCAGCACACAGCTTCATCAAGATCCAGCCAACACTGCTGCCACACAAAACGCCACCTTCACATCGCCACCACCGCCATCACCATCACCATCTCCAAACACAACAGCAAATATAATAACTTTTACTTAACTAAACTTGGTATAATCTTGTTGAAGGATAAGCTTGTACTTACTATTCTGGGAAAGTTTTGTTATATATTTATTTTGATTTATAATAAACCATTATACTGATTCGATGTTGTTGTCATTTAATAGATGCCCAGTTACGTAAACTGAACAAGGATAAGAGAAGAACGGAGATGATAATGTTCTCACACTCACAGATGGAATAAATCAATCTGAACAGAGACAGACGAGAGGCTGCTAGAGATCCACCAGTGTGGAAAGTCGCCATTAAGTGACCAAGCGTGATGCATGGAAGCATGATGAGGCGCTTATAATCGAAACTAAACGATCACATTGATGGACAGGAACTGACCTTCTTGGTTAAGGGAACAGGCATAGGCAATGACCACAACAGTGGAAAAGCAAATGTAGACATTAACCCTCTCAGTCTTATGAAATATTTTTCCACTTTATTCCTTGCTAATAGCAAATGATTTTACTCGGATTACAGAGAGACTCATAGAACTGATGAGGATAGACACAGCCTTGCTCAGCTCCTTCAGTGCTAGAGTTAAATAGGTCTGCAGACAGAAAACGATTGAAAATAGCTAGAATACAATGAAAAATAGTCATCCGAGTAATCGGGTTTATATATAACATTTTGTAGAACAGATAACAGGAAGCAATTCCAATAACAGACTGGCAACCCAGAGATGGAGTAAGTGGACGAGGTAGGCAAAGGACTAACTGGAAGGCTGGTATGCTCAAAAGAGAAGAAATGAACAAAAACCATTAAATGAAAATGAATCAATCTGTGAAAGTAAGTGTGAACAATATCGGCTGACGAGGTGGGTTCGAACCCCACACAGATGATGGTGCTTTACGGTACGATGTCATTGAATAAGTCGTTAATATACTTTCACCTTGTCATACATCGTGACCAGAAGAGCTTAAATTCACTTCCACCCACACTGCAGTAGGCCGGGGTGTGTGGATCTCTCAGGGAAAACATTATAATAACGTGACGGCCACACATCATTTTGACCTACTGTGGCGAGGTGGGTTCGAGCCCCACACAGAAGAGGCTGCTTCACGATGCGATGTTATTACAACTTGTCAATATACCCAGTATTGGCTGACGTTGAGACAAATAAGGCAAAAAGTTCATTAGGTATTGTACATTTTAGAAATCGAAATAGATAATTTGTAGTCTGTAAATACTTCTAACGTTGATTTTATTCAACATAGAAAGTATGTACACCAATGAAGGAGTCAGTGCAGCTATATTTAACCCCCACAGTTAGAAAAGTCTCTCAGATTCAGAATAAAATCGTCTGAATTTACAAAAAAAAAATCATCGAATTCAAGAGGTTAAGAAGGTGGTAACGGTCCCAGCCCACGAGACCTCCAGAGTAAGCCAACGATGTGAGTATTTTTATAAATGGATTTGGAGATGCCGTAACAAAGATTTCCGTAGGTGGTGGCGAAGGTGGTAGGTGGTGGCGACCATCATCCTCTCACTTGATGTAGTGCTGCCTACTTCTTCCTTAGCCTTTATCATTCTTTTTCTGTGCCTGTCCTCCTCTCTTCCTATTTCTCACCATCATCCACTCACTTGATGTAGTGCTGCCTACTTCTTCCTTAGCCTGTATCATTCTTTTTCTGTGCCTGTCCTCCTCTCTTCCTATTTCTCCCATCTTTCCTGTCACTTCTTATTGCTTTTCTTTCCTTTACAGATGGCTTTACATTGAGTGACAAGCCAAATGGTTTCGTGTAAGCCAAGAAACCATTTACAACGCTGGGTGGTAACCATATAACCAAACCATACGTGCTCCTTACATGTGAACAAGTGGGTTGGTGGAGGGTTAGTGCCCCTCCCCGTAAAACAAATAACTCAAAGTCAAATGGCCACCCCTTAAGGGAGTATGGTGTCTGGCAATAGATAGATAGATAGATAGATAGATTTACCCTATGCATTGCACCTCAGTATTGAATTGTATGTTCTTAATGCAACCTACATTGATATAAAACGAGTATACAAGAGAATGTTAATGAATAATTTTCTTCGTCATCATCATCATCATCTTCTTCTTCTTCTTCTCTTTGTTTTTCCATCTCCTTGTTCTTCTTTTTCATCTTCTCCAATCTTACATATGGTGTTGGTGTGTCTGGCCAGTCTTCGACATACAGCCCAGTCCGAGGCCTTCCTGATTTGACTTGCTATATTGGTTTTGGCAGGTTAATTGTGTAATATGAGTAGTTATATCCTGCCCATTGCTACGCACGCGTAGTAATGGACAGGGATGAAACCAAGCCATCAACCCCCCCCCCCTCCACCACCACCACCCATACGTACTACTGGGCATGCCTTCAGGCAAACCCCACTTCAACCCCCTGTCCAGGTCAACGCACGCGTAGTCCTGGTTACTTTGTAATGGGCATCCCTCCCCAATATTAGGTCACATACCTCCTGTCCAAATCTACGCAGAATGAAGGTGTTTTAATCACGAGAGCTCATCTCACACGTCCACCCTCTGTGGTGGGTGGTGGCTAAATGACCGAGGTAAAGCTCCAGTGAGTGGCCTTGACAAACTTTCATAGGCGAGTAACTCTCTCTCTCTCTCTCTCTCTCTCTTTTTATTCTGTTTTCTATCTTATTTCTTCTTATTCTCCACACCATTACCACTATTATTACCTGATTTAAGAAGCGTATTTTCATATAAAGGACAAATAAATAAAGTGAAACATTTGAAGACATTTATTTAATCTCTTTCCTATTGCACACAACCTAAACCAGGAAATATCAGGCACCGTGCATCATCAGGTACATTGGATCTGCACATTTAAAGCAAAATATCATGGGTAACTTGTGTGGATCACACAGTGTTTCCAAATGATCATCACACCATAGTTCAGCTAAGGGTGATTTCTCGTAGTTATGCTCGAGTTTGATAACCGTCCATAGGTCACATTCCAGGCTTGTACCTAAGGAAAAAAAGTCCAATAAATCACTCTTAGATACAATAAAACAAACACTTCGTGAGTCACCCATCAAAGATACCTTACCCACCCGGCTCTCTCATTTTCCATAGATGTCTGTGGAAAAACTGAAATAATCAATATGAATATGGAAAATGCGCAGGAATGTGTAATTGGAGGTATGGTTGTAAAGCAAGTTGATAGGTTTAAATATTTAGGTACTTATTTAGCCAAGGATGGTTCTTTGAACTTTGAATTCGAGGAAAGGTTAAAGAAGGCTAATCAGGCAATGGGAATGCTTAAAAATATTTGGAATAATAACAATTTCTCTGTGCATACAAAAATCAAACTTTATAAGGTAATGGTTAGGAGTATCTTAATTTATGGACACGAGTCTTGGTACAGCACAGTGACTATGGAAAATAAATTCTTGGTGTTTGAAAATAAAGCACTTAGAAGAATATTAGGAGTTAAGTGGTGGGAAAGGATACCAAATAGTAGAATTAGAGAAATAACGGGAGTGCAGCCGATCGATGAATATGTTAGATTCTCACGATGGAAGTGGCTAGGACATGTGTATAGGAGACAGGGAATAGTACGAGGTACACCAGGGTGGGTGGCACTTGGTAGGAGAGGTGGAGGAAGGCCAAAAGAGACGTGGGTGAGGACAATGAGACGGGAAGCTGGAGATGAGTGTTGGGGAGATCTTGAGGAGTTAGCACAAGATAGGATGTGGTGGTGTGAGTTCATCGAGGCCCTATGCATCCCCGAGGGTGCCACAGGAAATGACTGATTGATTGATTGATTGTCTGTCGGATTCTCACCTCCAGAGGTTTATATATCCATCTCTAGATTATTACCAAGTACTGTCATACACCCATCACCTATTATGGAACTGTATGGACTGATACTTACCAGTGTGTAGTGACTACACTCTTCAGGGAAAATTCTTGCATAGGTGAAACGCATATTCTTTGTAATTATATTTATTCAGACAAAGTGTGTCGGCAGCCAGGGAGAAGTACAGGAAAATAGTTATACACGTATTTTAGAACCCGTTTATCGTTCTCCACATAATTATGTCTGCGAAACTGTTTTTTTGATTATCATCATCAATCTATCCACACACCCTCTGTACATATTACATGTATGAAAAAAAAAATACATAGGTCCCACAAACATAGGAAGAAACACTCTGCAGGCGATAGGGTTGTGTGCACAATTTAAATGTTATGATTTCTTTAAAAAGTTACAAAATGTTCAGAGTACTGGTTAGGTAGAAGACCATATGAATCAAGGAAATATATAATGTGATCCTTTATGAAAAAACAAACCCAGTGACCCATTTCTCCAGTTTTTGAAGTGGGTAATATGTTAGCGATGATAAACACAGGTCCAAGTTTGTTAGGTATTTTCACATTTATCATTTCATCAGCCGCCAGACATCCCCAGAATTGTTTAATACAGTGAGGGGGTATATTTTTATGAATCACAGTTTCGAGTTCTTGATCATTCATTTTTTTTCTTTAAGCTCTCACAGCTGAATATATCTGCCGATCATTATTTATTCTTAGAGTTTCCTGAGTGTCTCTAAACATCAGCAGGACACGATTAGACCCACTGGCTTTCTTGAATGTTATATTTAGTCTCAACTTTCCCCTGTATTCAGGATCAATTGCATCTTTAACGTCCTCAGGTAACAGGTCTAAAACTAAATTCATTCTTCCCTTGGTAAAGCCTTCAAGGTATAATGGTACAGTGATGCTTACTGATAAGGAAAAGAGACTGTGAAGTTATACAGATTTCTCCCATTAACACTTACAGCCAGTCCTAACAAGTCAGCATGAGTCATATACAAAGGATTCTTATTATAGAATCCAGAAAAAGCCCCCATATCAACCATACACAAATACAGTTTGCATGGAACACAGTTCCCCCAAGGGTTGTCAACAGTCATTGAACTTTGATTTTGAGCAATGACGTATGATTTTACCACTTGTTTATTATACACATACTCTACAAACGACCCTGGATCAGATAACGAAGCATTAAGTGCAGCCATGGCCGCCGGCTGAGGAAATACACGAGTAACCCACAGTTTATACACATCTATGTGGAGCTTCAGTTTGCTCCCATCTTGAGTGTTAATAATAAAACTCGGCTTAGCGAATTCAAGTCGAATATTGACGTCAATGTTATCAAGTAAATATCCATCCAACCCATTTAAGTCCATCAGTAAAGGACTACATAGATGCAGTCCATGTTCCTTAGAGTAAGAGACCTTTTTCCTTGATCACTGAGCCCAACAAATAGTCTTCAGTATAAGTATCTCCAATCCCAGTACCATTTTCATCATGAAGTAAATAACAATTTTTACCAATACTCCCTGCTTTGGAGGGACTAAGTGTTGTGAGCAATTTTATAAAGGCTGCATAATTATACATATAGTTATTTTCAACCTGAATCCCATTTAAAAACACAGATGCATTTTTAAATATTGTATGTAATATTGCATTCACAAACATCCTCTTGTCATCTTCTACGAGTACGGAAAATCCGTCTACCTTTGTAACTCGTAATATCAATTCGAGGGCTAGAGTGCTCACATCAGTGACCCATCAGCTCTAGGTATGAGAAATTCTACATATAGCCTGCGTTTATGGGTAGAACAACCATGTCTTGCTCTGAAGAAATTGATGATTCTATCATCCGGACTTTGTGAGGACGAGGAAACATTTCTGATATGGCAGCTGAATAATTACTGAGAGAGGATTTTACCGCTACTCTCGAAGCAACATCAACAGACGTATTACCAGAATCAAATCACTATTCTAACTAAACTATATTAAGTCAAATACATCCTTTTTATACCATTTCCGTACTTTCTGCCTCCTTTTTGACTTTCATTTACGTCCTCCTTTCATGCTAGCCCTTTCAAGCACAGTCACGCGATTCGCGTGATATCGGCTTGCATTCCGCCAGACACAGTCACGCGACTCGCGTCCTTAAGGCCCCTTCAAGGCCCAAAAATATTCGTCAGAAAAAAACTTATAGGCCGATTTGCGTGATTTTTTGGCGCGTCTTAGGGTAGCCAAGGCCTACTGGAGGTAAGTCATTGGCAACACTGCTTTGCCTTATCAGCCTCAGCCCGCTCCCTCCAACCTCAGTGTTTGTTGAGCAGTCAGCCAGTGATGTTTGACAGCTCGTGGTTCCCTTTAAATCGTCCATAATTCTCCTCCTCTTGCCCAAGGCAAAGACCCTATTGACTCAGTGAGATAATACATTGTATGTGAACATATAGTGATGTGATATTGTTGATGGAACATTCATATATGTATTGAAAAGCAATTCTGGCCGTTAGCAATCGTTGGGCCTTGGAGCCAGACACATGGTCAGTGTAGCGGGGTTGCACCACTCCACCCCCCCCCCCGTAGGCCGTATGGCGTGAGTGGAAATACGTATATAAATGAAGCCAAGGCATAAATATATATTGTGTGAAACATACTGTGGATGGCTTGGTGAAATTATGGAGCCAGCAAGCGTTATGTGTGGCATGAAACAGAGTGTTGTGAAGGGGCAAACCTGAAGTTGGGAGGGGAGAATTACGAGTGTTTTTAGGGCTGGAATTATTGTGATTCTGATAGTGTAAATGCGTATGGAATTGTATGAAATATACGTCAAACAAGCTGCGAGTTTCCGTGAACGAGTGTGGTGTGTGCTAAAAATAGCGTTGCCTCATACTCTCAGGGAGAAGCTGACTCACACACACACTACATAACTCCTCATCTTCAAATCCGTGGTCTAACTGGATCAACACCCCTGGAGGAAGTGAGTTCTGCAAATTTTGTTGATATATGTAATAATCTATTACCATTACCTCTCACACTTTCAGACAAATATCCATTTTCTCCTACAGATTACACATATGAAAGAAAGTAAATCTCCACAGCAGTAACTATAGAAGAGTTATGTTTATGTGTAGTAGGTTATAACAATAGAAAAACATCCATGGAAGATGTAATAGTCTGTACAGATAGGGGAAAAAGAAAGTTAGTAGCATAGTCTTCAGGCCAAAGCAGGAAGAAACAGTGTGTGTAAAAGTTGGTAGCGATCGGAAGAGTAACCTCACTTTGTCGGCAATTACTCGAAAACTATTAGACTTCTCGATTTCCTGTTACAACCATCATCAATACCACTAAATTCTACGTAAGATCAATACCAGAATGTAAGCCTTTGGTAGCGTTTTGGGGGGTAAAAGGCGAGAGAAATGTTTTTGTTCCTAGAGGTTGTTGTGTGACATGACAAGCGCTCGGAGTAATAACATCATTTTGTCGGCCAGTTACTCGAAACTATTAGACTTATCGATTTTCTGTTACAACCATCATCAATACCACTAAATTCTATGTATGATCAGTACCAAAATGTTAGCCTTTTGTAGCGTTTTGGGGGATAAAAGGCGAGGGAAATGTTTTTTTTTTTCCCTCGCTTTTGTTATCAGTGACATTCGCTCGGAGTAATAACCTCACTTTGTCGGCCAATTACTCGAAAACTATTAGACTTATCGATTTTCTGTTACAACCATCATCAATACCACTAAATTCTACGTGTAATCAATACCCGAATGTAAGCCTTTGGTAGCGTTTTGGGGGGTAAAAGGCGAGGGAAATGTTTTTCCTCGCATTTGTTATCAGTGACAAGCGCTCGGAGTAATAACCTCACTTTGTCGGCCAATTACTCGAAAACTGTTTGACTTATCGATTTTCTGTAACAACCATGATCTATACCATTAAATTCTACGTATGATCAATACCAAAATGTAAGGATTATGTTACGTTTTGTGTGAGAAAAGGCGGTGGAAATGAGTGTCTCTTCCCGGCTGTTACCATTGAGAAAGGCTCGTAGTAATACTCTCATTTTCTCTGCCAATTACTCGGAAACTATTGGACGTATCGATTTCACGTTTGAACCATGATGAAGTGCAGGAAATTCTATATATGTACAATACATAAAAATGTAATATTTCTCATAAGAATTCGTGGTTACGTAGACGGGAACATTGCGTACGCCATGCGCGCATCACGAAAGTCAATCACGCACGGAGTGCCTTGTACTTTTTTTCGATTTACTCGAGAACTATGAGGCGTATGGGGTTTTCCCGTCACAGTGGGAAAGCTGGATAATGGGGGCATATTACTATGTAATAAAAACGTTAGGTCCCTGGGAAAACTTAGCTCTCAGAGGTCAGTGAAAATTTTCCGAAAATGGCTCTCAGTTTTTGACCATTTTCTCGAAAAGTATACATCGTATCTAAACCAGATTGGTTTCGTTAGAAAGCTGATGAAATTCTCTATAAAAAAATATTAGATCATTTTCCTGTAGGATGGAAAACATTCAAACGGCGATGTTGGGAAGTCAAAAATGTTTACTCGACAAGCCTTCCAGGGCTCATAACTTTCTGTGCTGTTGTTTTCCTGTGTTTTGGTCATGTTTATCAGATAGAACAAACATCCATGCATACCTGGACATAGGTTTCATGGGAATACATTGATTTTTTGGGGGCGAAAATAAGGCAAGAATGTGTTTCATTCGCTCAAATTTGCTCAAATTTGCCGCGCGCGCGCTCACCGGCCGGGCGGCTTCGTAGTCGAAATTCCGGGATCAGAAAACTTATTGAAACTTATCGTGCGCGAAAGAGCTAGCTCTTTGAGCGACACCTTTCAGGGCTGTAATACCACTTTGTTTCAGAGAGTCCTTCAGATTTGCCTTGCCACTAGATACTTCCTCAAGTACACCTCGTCCCATTCCCAGAGCTTCAGGAACTACATTTTTCATAAAAAAAAAGGAATTACCCGATTCCCTATGCCCCTATTCAGCTTCAGAAAGACGCCTGGTAGCAATGAGAGAGAGAGAGAGAGAGATTCATTAAGGCGCCAGTAACCATAAGATGATTATTAAAACTCTACCTGTATGTGCCTTATCTTTGTCTTTCACTCAAGAGACATTTTCACTGCTCACTGATAAAGAATAACTGATAAACGGATCGAGTCGGGCGAATGAGGTCAGCAGTTGTTTTCTCAGTTTCCTCTCTTAAAAAAAAAAAAAAAAAAAAAAAGTGTATTTGCTTTCAATATGATTACAACAAATTGACGATCCGTTTATATGTCTTGGAAGAATGTTAAGACTGGATAACAATTCTCAATCTTAAAAAACCTTTAGCATTTAAGTGGAGCTGCTACCTTCCATCCCCCTCCCTGTCTCTCTCCTCCCCCCCCTTCCCTTCCCCGAATGTGTGAGCGCCTGTCTGTGCGTGCGTGTGTGTGTGTGTGTGTGTGTGTGTGTGTGTGTGTGTATGAAGCTACTTTACTCTCTCTCTCTCTCTCTCTCATGAAAACACTACCCACCCTCACAGCTATGTACACACTACATGACATGGTTTCTACCCCACAACACAGCCTTCATCCCTCTCATATCTAAAAGCCTTCAGCGCACCGTGGAGACAGGCATCCTGGGAAAAATACATGAGATGCACGTCAGAAATATCGACGTACAATACCTACCACGCAAGTAGGCGCTGATGCACGGCCCTATATTCACCTTCAGCTGTGCAAATTACACGACTGTTATCATCAGTGTAGCAATACAAATTAGATAATATTATCCTCACCGCTGCCACGTAATTTAACCATCATCATCACCGTAGCAGCACATCATCGTCATTATCATCATTACCGTAGCATTATAATAGTAAAGAGTGAGGCACAGTCGTCCTTGCCATCGCCTAATCAGATGAAATCATTTTCAACACTACCAAACCATAACCCGCCCTGGACATAATATAAGAAGGATAATTATGGAGAAATCTAAGGTATTACCTCCCCCATATATTACTGAGACTGCACCTGTGTTAAGAGTAAAGCAGAGCTTGAAATAAACACAACAGTTGATTTTTATATTGTCAAGAGGTGATACGAACTTGAGTATTCTGACTGCATGTGTTAGATGACAAAAGTATAGCTTTAAGTTTTCATGAGGTGAGAAAAAAAAAAGTTCCCGTACTGTTCTTGTTTTCTACAGGTTCGTGGGACGGGTGTGTTGAAACTGGAGCATCTACAAGGAGCATTCATGGCACTGCGGCTGGGGGTTGGTCTGGCTGCCTTTACCCTGGGGTTCGAGTGTATTGCGAGGAGTTAATAAGTTACTTCCTTAGACCGACAATAACGTCAGCACCATCACCACCACCATAATACATCATCACCACAACAACACATCCTGGATCATCTGCAGGGAACATTCATAGCACTGGGTTTGGGTGCTGTTGTGGCTGTCATTACCTGTTTTAGCGCATTGTTGGGTCAGTAAGTCAATCACAGCTACATCAGCACTACAGAATAACGACATCAGCAACACCATCACACAGCATGGAACATGTATAAGGTGTCTTCATAGCACTGGGTCTTGGTCTTCTTCTACCTGCCCTTATCATACTACTAGAGTGCATTGTTAAAGGCCAGCGAAACTCTCCCATCATTAATAAACAACACTGACCAACATCACCAACAAGTAAACCAACAGCACGACACAGCTAACACTCAGCGCCAACATCCAACAATCACAACCACTGCCAACCAGTAGTACCATCATTACATACGTAATTGCTAATGCTAGGGAGGGACAGCTTCATGTGGTGGTACCAACATGACTGGGTGGCTTCTCTGCCCGGTTTTACAAACGTCCCACAACTCCCTTCCTACCCCCAAAGGAGGATAGTGGACTGCATGACAGAAGCAGCTTCAGCATACAGTCCACTGGGTTCACATTCCAGATGAACCTGGGACTACAACTACTGCTACCACGACCACCATCACTACTGCTACTACAACTACTATTAATACAACTACAACTGCCACAACAACTACTACAACTGCTACAACAACAACAACAACTACTACTACTACTACAACTACTACTACTATTAAACATCACCATTACTCAGCAATCAGCATCATAACTACTACCAGCACAGGAGTTCAACAGCAGGCAGTCAACACTGCTACTCAACGAACGCCACCTTCACCTCGCCATCGCCTCATCACCATCACCACCACCAACAAGTAATTAATACAATAACTGTCCCTTAACAAAACGATGTAATCTTCCTGAAGAACAACCTTGTTCTTAACAAATTCTTAGAATAAACAATTATATAAATTCGCAGTTATGATCATTTGACAGAGGCCCTGGTACGCAAATTTAACATTTATAAGATCTATCTATCTATCTATCTATAGCCCGACGCCCTAATCCCGCAAAGGGTGGCCGCAGACAAAACGCCTCCGAGTCACTCTGTCACCCACCATTTGACTCCCCTCCCCCCAACTCACCCCCCCCTCCCTCATATACCTCTCAACTCCATCCCTCCACCTCATCCTTGGTCTACCCTTCCCTCTCCCTCCCTCCACCTCACCTACATACACCCTCTTAGTCAGTCTTTCATTCTCCATTCTCTCCACATGTCCAAACCACCTCAGTGGTTTGGACATGTGGTTTGGACATTTATAAGAGAAGAATTAAAATAATAATGTTCTCCTTCACACTCTCAGATGGGATAATTATATCTGAATGGAGAAGGAAGAGTGGCTGCCTGAGATCGAGTAACATGAAAAGCCGCCATTAGGTGAGCAAGTTCGACACATGCAAGCATGTTGGAGTCTTTATAAATAAAATTAAACGGTCACACTGATGGATAACAACTGACCTTCGTTAAGGGAACAAGTACAGGCAATAACCAGTTCATTGGAAAAAAAAAAAAAAATAGCCATTAACGCCTTCAGTCTTAGGAAGCCTCCATTTTATTCTTGCTAGTGACAAACGATTTTACTCAGCCTACGGAGTGACTTTTCGAAGTGAGGACATAGGTACAGCCTTGATGACTCCTTCAGTGCTAGAGTTTAACAAAAGTACTGAAAAAAATTGTCTTAAAATATCAGGGGTAAATTGAATAATATGTAATCGGAATAAGGCGTTAATGGATAAAATTGTCTAGAAAAGGTAACAGATAAGCAGTTACAATAACAGACTGGCAACCCAGAGACGAAGTAATGTGACATGGTAGGCAGCAGACTAACTGGAAAGTTGGTATGCTCAACTAACAAGAAACTGGTCAGCAACCAACAAATGAAAAATGAAGCAATCTGGGAGAGTAAAGGCGACCGGTATCGGCTGGTGATGTGGTTCGAGCCCCACACAGATGAGGGTGCTTTATGGTACGATGTTATTCAGTATGTCATTAATATATATTCAACTTGTCAACTATCTTGACCAGAAGACCTTAAATTCACTACCACCTGCACTGCAGCTGGTCGTAATGAGTGTATTCGACAGGAAAAAAATCATACTTACGTGACGACCGTACTTCTATTAGACCTGCAGTGACGAGGTGGGCTCGAACCCCACACAGATGAAGTTGCTTCATGTTATGATGTTATTACAACCTGTTATCAATATACTCACTACTGGCTGAAGTTGAGGCAAATAAGGGAAAAGATCCATTAGGTATATTTTAGAATACGAGGTACATAACTTGCTTGCTGTAAACATTTCTAGCGATTTTTCTATTCATCTTAGGAAATACATGTAACAAGGAAGGGGTCAGCAAAAGCTATATTTAACCCTCACAGTTCGAAAACTCTCTCCAGCTCTGAATAAGTTACCGAAAAATATGTCATCGAATTCAAGAGGTTAAGAAGGTGGTACTGGTCCCAGCCCACAAGACCAAGAGGGTAAGCAAAGGATGTGGGTATTGTTACGCCCCCGTCCCACACTGCCACAGGTTCCAACAGCAGTGGTTCTGTATAGGAAGGACGTTGCCCAGTGAGTTGTTCTTCCTATGGTCAAGTTGTTCTTCCTATGGTCAGCCTTTCAATGTACAGTACAGAAGATCAGCTCAGGCGTCGTAAACAAATATGGGCTTCTCACGTTGGCTGTCTTTATTCACCAAATAATTACACTTGATGCTTGTTAACTACACTTCAGAGATTTCACAAGTACCAGAGCCAAACTATCTCTGTAAGACCACAAGTCAAACTAAACTCAAATTCCTCTATTCTCTCCTCCATCCTTATTTAAGCTTTCATTACACTGGAATCTTTTAGTTTACTCTAGCTACGACGGCTGCCAAATCAGAGACATCCAAAACATGCCAGCGTTTCCTTTCATTACATAACACTCTAAAATCGATAGCATATAAACTGAAATAAAATAACATAATTTAACAATTATATGAATAAAAACATTACAGAAAAAATAGCATAAAATTAATGTATAACTTTACCAAATAACACCACTCACAATAGCAGGCAAACTGGCAACTCCGCCATGTAACAGAAAGTGTGAGAACCACGGGGGATCCTACGACTGCTGCCAAATCAAAGACATCCAGAACATGCCAGTGTTTTCTTGCATTACGTAGCACTCTAAATTCGATAGCATATAAACTGAAATAAAAGTACATAATTTAACAATTATATGAAGAAAAACATTATAGAAGAAAGAGCGTAAAATTAATGTATAACTTTACCAAATAACTCCACTCACAATAGCAGGCAAACTGGCAACTCCGCCATGTAACAGAAACTGTGAGAACCACGGGGAACTCTACAGTACTACCTAACTAGCAAATCCAGCTTCTCAACACTACCCCCTCTCAAGTCCTTTGGTTGTCTCGACAAAACTACAAAATGTATACAAACGTAATCCTAAATCCAAGTGAAACATCTAATTGTACACAAAATAAACTTTCAACCAATCAGGTCCTCTAAGTTCTTTCCGAAAACGTTCCTGCTCCTTCACACAGTCCATTCCTCCTGGAATAACATAATCCTCTTCCTGATTCACTTCATCCCTCGGGAAACTGTCACAGCCCTCTTGTACTTGGGCTCCTAGGTTCTACTCAACATCATCGGCTACGGGTGTTCACGATTCTCTGGGGACACCCAAGCTGCACTGTCTTGGCCCATGGTATTACCCCAGATGATTTACGTGTACCACCTTTGGGCGAAATTCCCTGCCTCTTTGAATCCGGTACATTATGGCTGACAGGTGGCCCATCCATCAGGCTCTGCAGCTTTGGTGACTGTCCCTTCTTCCTCTGGGGTTTGTACAGCCAAACTCTGTCACCATCCTTGAAGCTCACCTCACTTGCCTTGGCATAATACTTGCACTTCATCACTTCACTTGAAAACTTCACAGCCTCTCGAAATTGATGATGTATAGTTGCGGCCAGGTATTCCTTCCCACCCTGCTATATCAAGCCTGTAGGTATGACATTGTCGTACACATATAAATGTATGCAGTACTGGCTGCTAGCAGATGCTGCTTAATCATATTATGTCGGCATTATGTTCCGAGATTGTGTGTGACGGTGCCTTAGTTACAGGTTAGAGATACCAGGGTCAGAAGGAAAACCTGGCCGCAACTGTACCTAAGCTAGTCTCTCCTGAAAATGCTTCACATAGCTGGAGGTGTCTTTGGGCAGCTCCTCACCAGGTGGTCTTCCCTTTAAGAGGTCAATCATTATGCATAACTCATGGGCCAACATCAGTTGTGCAGGGGTGTAGCTGGTAGACTCGTGGGATGCAGAACGATATGCCACGTAATTTCTGGTCCCTCTCCCTCTGTCCCTCTATGTAATACTTGGCCAGTTCTTGCCCCAAGGTTCAGTTGAATTTCTCCACCATCCCATCTGACTGTAGCCTTGGTGGGGTCATCCTGGTCTTCTTGATCCCCAGTAACTTGCAGCACTCACAGAACGCAGCAGACTCGAAGTTTGTACTCTAGTCTGAAGGTATCTCTTGTGGCATCCCAAAACGACAGAAAAATTGGTCAACCAACACCTGGGCAACAGTCGTAACCTCTTGATCAGGGATGGCATAGGCTTCTGGCCACTTTGTGAAGTAGTCCATGGTGACACTTATATACTAGTTTCCTCTTTCAGTGAGTGACAGAAGTCCTGCAATGCCCACAACAACTCTTTCCATTGGTGCACCCACTTGGTACAGCTGAAGAGGGGTGCAACCACGTTTCTTGAGTCCTTTCTTGTTAAAGTATACATCACAGGCCCAACACCACTCTTCAATATCCCGATGCATGCCAGTCCAGTAGAATCTCTGTTGCAGCCTACTCAGAGTTTTTTTTTTTTTTTCATTCTCGGGTGCCCAATAGTGATCTTTTTATGGGACTCATCCAAGATCTCGGACCTCATTTTCTTGGAACCACCAATTGCCAATACTAACTAAGGCCATTGTTAGTCTCCCACTGAAGCTCCAGTAGTCCGTTGTTCAAATGAAGAAGGTCTCTCTGACTTCAGTATCTCTTAATCACAAGTCTGAATCTTGAAACCTCTTCCCAAGATGGCTGCACTGTGCTCTGCTGCAGCCACTCTAGCACTGGTTGTAAATCTGCATCCTCATCAGCTCTTGTTCATCTGACATTGGCCCTGTCACTGCAGTACGGCTGCACTTCTTCCTATGGTCTTCTTTCATACTACAGTGCTTGCAATCAGGGTCACAAGGTTTACAACTCAGTCTGCCAGCATTGCCATGTACCCACCCAGGATGGTGCTGCATCTCTCAGTTGTCCTGGTCCAGCTTCCTAAGCCAAAGCCAGTGTGGTGGTTGTCCCTCCGAATTCCTTAATATCTATAGCCACTTCGGCTATGCCTGGTCTGTCCTGATGATAAAGTAGGACCCATACAAGTCGGCATGGAAGAAATTAAGGCTCTTCATCATAGTCATGAGCTACTGACAGGCCACACCATAGTTCTCCTCCGGTGGGCTGAGCTTCTTGTTGTAATACGCCACCACATACTCCTTGTCATCCTTCTTCTGTGAAAGGACTCCACCAATATCATGGCAACTAGTGTCACAGTCCAGGATGAATGGCTGATTCTGATCTGGATATGGCAACACTGGAAAGCTTGCCATGCCAACTCATGGCTAAGTTCATTGAAGACCTTCTGAGTCACTTAGATATATGTAAACTTCTGCCACTTCCCCTACAACTTGTGCAGAGATACAGCTATCATTGCAAAGTCCTTGACAATTTGCCAATAGTAGGTACACAAGGTCAGGAAACTCTGTAGTTCCTTCAAGCAATTCAAACCAGCCGGTTTTTCACAGCTGCTATCTTCCCTGGATCAGTACAGACGCTGCACTCACCTACAATATGTCCCAGGTACTTTACTTCCTTCTGAAACAAGTTTCACTTCTTGGTGTTCAAGTTGAGGTGCTCTGCCCAAATTCTGTTGCACATCTCTGACAGCCTCTCCAATTCCTGGTTGAAAGTCCGTCCAAACACAATTACATCGTCTAGATGGATGAGAGCTGTCTGCCAGTATGCGATCTGTGAGATCCTCAAAAGTAGATGGGGTATTGCATAGCCCAAATGGCATCAGTTTACACTGCCATAAAACTTGCCCATACGAAAAGGCTGTTTTCCCCTTGTCATTCTGTGCAACCTTGACCTGGTGGTATCTTGCTTTCATATCTACTGTGGAGAACCACTTGGCACCAGACAGAGCATCAAGCATGTCATAAAACCTTGGCAAGGGGTATGCATCCTTCCCTGTCACTTCATTCTGCGCTTGATAATCTACACAGCACCTTACTGAGCCATCCTTCTTCCTTACCAGAACCATTGCAGGTGTCCAAGGTTTGCAAACTTTTCTATCATTCTTTGACTTTGGAGATTCTCCATAACCTTCTCCATTTCTTGCCATTAAGCTGGCGCCATCCTCCGAGCTGGCTGTTTAATTGGATGGTGATCCCCGGTGTCTATACAATGCTCTACCAGATCAGTGCACCCCAGGTCTAGGCCTCTGGTGGACAAGACATCAGCAAACTTTGTTAGCAGCTACCTAAACTTCAGCACTTATGAGGTATCCATGCACTAGCAACTCCTTGAAAATAGGTCTTGTAGGTGGTCTGGAAAATACCCATCTTAGACTACTTTCCTTTTACAGGTCTTCCTCTAATGCCACTTAGGGTCCTCCGCCTGGCACAGTCCCACAAGTTCTTCCTCACTGATCTGTGATTCATGGGAAAAATTGACCACCACAACCGGCACTTCACCTGCGCCTATTCCACCAAAGTCTTCCCCACCATCACTCTGGTCTTTATCTTGAACTGAACATCCAGCTCCACATCCCCTTTACAGCTGTCAAAAGAGCCACTCACCTTACACTGGAGCAGTAGTTCTGACCTTGGGGGTATCACTGTAGTTTTTAGTGCCCCCTCCTTACCACGAGAACTTCTACATCTCACTACCTTGATGGGAACCGACTTTCCTTGGAACTTAAGTCTCATGGAACGGAAGTCCAGCTCACATCCCATGGACATCAGATAGTCCAGACCATCAGGGCAAGGATCTTCCAATTTGACAGTGGAGACTGGAAGTGTAGCCTTTTGCCCTGCCACTTCAATTTGGACATCTAAGGGACCCCTCAGTTCTGCACTGCACGGTACCCACTTACACCACACAGTTGCTATGATGACTCAGGCAGATACCGATGATGTAACGCATCAGACCTCACAAAACTCTGCACTGAGGCTGAATCAATCACCAAGTTACACTTCTTGCCATCTATTCTTCCATCTGCCTGCAAGTTGTCAACACAGTTCTCTTGGATTTTCTCAATGGTGGGCCTACTTTGGAAAAGCCGGCTGGTGGTTGCCCCTTAACACCAGCCTCCAATTGTTTTCAGCTTCTTTCTGGTCTTCTGCAGCCTTCTTCTTATCCTTCTTTATCTTCTTTGGACACTCGGAACTGAAGTGTCCCACCTCATTTCATGTCCAACACCCTTTTGTTACAAACGTAGATTACCTTGCACTGCTCATTTCTCGCTCTTTCTTCCATTTTTACTGTAATAATCCTTCTTATTGTGTCTTGGCTTCTTGCAGAACCAGCAACCTCCTCCGGTCTGCTCCTGTTCCCTCATCCACTTGTAGCAGTCCTCTTTCCTGTGTCCTGGCTTTTCACAGAACCAGCAACTTCCTTCAAATTTTTCCGCTTCACGTACCTGCCCCTTTCTTGCTTTGAATTGTGCACTATGACCTGCCTAAAAAGTAGACATATTTGATGGGGCTCAGATTCCTGAGCCCCGGCTAGTGCTTCTTGCTTGCTTCTAGGTTGTGCTTGTTACACTCACACTTTCAACCCTGCACTCTCAAGAGCATCAATGAACTTGTCTCTCAGAAGAATAGCCAACAGGCTAGGTGCTGCTCTGGGATACACCTTGTGTGCCATACTCTCCAGGTCATGAACAAGCTGCTGGAGGGATTTGCCTCAAGCCCGTACACGGGTCTGGAATCTTGCTCTGTAAACCTCAGTCTGGTACATGGCCCAATATCTGCGCTCCAGCATTTATACTAGGGACTGACAACTGTTCCGTTCCTCCACTGACATCTAGTAGCAAGCTGCAGTGCCCTCTGCTATTCATCCTGACCATTCTTATCTGCAAGCAGTTCAAACTGCAAATCATAAGCTTCCCAAGATACTTTGCCAACCAATTCCTGAGGTTTCTTTTTAATTGGACCCCCATTATAGCCATGCACTTCACTGGTTTGGGGGCTAAAAACTGGGGCATCATAATTAAGTCCTGATTAGTCAACCCTGTAATGCTACCTTTAGATAAGTAGGATTCGTCAAGATTCACTTTACATGGTCCATTTTTTTTTTTACTATGTTCCCTACAAGTTAGCCTGAGGCTCAACAGTGCAAGATTTCCCAACAGCCTCCATTCTCTCACTAATTATCTTTTACTGGTCATCCACATGCTGTCTGCACTCCATCACAATTCCCTCATTAATTTTCAGCTGGTTGTTCACATGATGTCTGCACTCCATCACATTATTGCTTAACGCACACTTCTGCTGCTGTATATCAGAGTATACTTCCTTCAACTGTTGTGGTTCTTCCTTAATTTCCTCCATGAAAGCATCTAGCTGTCCTTGCATCCTCAGTTGTTACTCCTTCTGTTGCTCCTGTAACACCTTTTGAAGTCGTTCATACCGTTATCTCTGTTCTTCACTTTGTGCTTCTGGTTGTTCATTTTGTGCTTGCAGTTGTTCTCTGAGTTCTTGAACTCTTTCCTTTCTTCACTTTGTTCTTGTTGTTGTTCACTTTGTGCTTGTAGTTGTTCAATGAGATCTTTCTGCCCTTTAATTTGAGCTTCAAGTTGTTCACTTTGTGCTTCCAGAAATTTCATGATTGCAGACAGTGACACCTGTTCCTGCCTAGCCTGGCTTCTCGTCTGTACACCTGCTTTCATGTCAGAGATTTGACTCACTGCAGCTATTAATAATCCACACTCCTGACACCACTGTTATGTCCCCCTCCCACACTGCCACAGGCTCCAGAAGCAGTAGTTCAGTAAAGGAAGGATGTTGCCCAGTGAGTTTTTCTTCCTGTGGTCAGCCTTTCAATACACAGTACACAAGATCAGCTCAGGCATTGGAAACAAACGTGGGCTTCTCACTTCCGTTGTCATTATTTACCAAATAATTGCACTTAATGCTTGCCAACTACACTTCACAGATTTCACATGTACTGTTCCAGAGGTTCACTAACTTTGCAATGCCACAAGTCAGACTAAACTCAAACTCATCTATTCTCTCCTCCAACCTCATATAAGCTTGCATTACACTCGAATCATCTGGTTTACTCTACCTACGATCGTTGCCAAATCAGAGACATCCAAAATATGCCAAAGTTTTCTTACATTACGTCGCACTCTAAATTCTTTAGCATACAAACTGAAATAAAATTGCATAATTTAACAAACAGTCACATAAATAAAAACATTATAGAGAAAAAGAGCATAAAAATTAGTGTACAACACTATAAAATAACACCGCTCACAATAGCAGACTAACTGGCAACTTTGACACGTAATAGAAACTGTGAGAACCACCGGGAACCCACCAGTACTACCTAACTGGCAAGTCCTACTTCTCAACAGCATTTCTGTATATGGATTTGGAATTGTAAAAACTATTCCTTGGCGATTTATTCTATGCATTACTACTCAGTATTTACCTTTGTGTTGCAAACTGTGTTGAAATTAAAACAATATAAATATCATGTAAGAGAATGTTATTGTGTCCTCTGACCAGAGGACAGATCGGTCTGAGGTTACTCTGTTTTCATTTGGTAATTTGGTTTTGGCTGGTTAATGTGTAATGTGCCTGATAAATTGTTAAAGAAGAGGTGGTACAAGGCCTTCTATATAACCGACAATATTTAGCCAAGTACTTCCTATGAAGTCTAGTACGATGCTTTGGTACACAGTGATATATACTGGACCATTTTTTCAAGTTCCGAAACTCGATTATTTTTCCTTTACCGATTTGAAAAGAACCGTCTGGCGCACCTGGTAATGTAATTTTTAGCTTCCTAAACCCATCCTGTTATTAGTAAGTAGCTGCGAAATAATTCACAAATTGACTGTGGAAGTGCTGGTGAAAACTAAACAAATGTGCACTCTTACACTCCACAGGAAATATCCATATTGTCGCAAAAAATATATATATAAATAAATAAAAATAAAAATTAACCCCTACGCACTGGTTGACGTGTTATACCTTCACAATTTGGGGCGAAGAGCGCTGCTGGTTGACGAGATTAGCCACGAGCATCTTCCCGCCACCCTTTGAACCCGTGATCATCTCTTATGACAACCATAGGGTAGGTAGGTACCCAAGGTACCCCACTGACACACTGGTGGAATGTAGAGTGACGTCTTCCTCATCATTCTAATCTGATTCCATCTCCCCATGCGGGGGGCCGATTGCATCATCAACCCCCGCGCAAGTTTTGCCGTTACCACTGGGGAAAGGGTTCAGTGACTGAGCAGGCATAAGGGAAATTGTAAACATTAAACAGATATGCACAAGTGTGTTTTTCTTATACATAAGTTAGATGTAAGATATTATAATTATATCTAGTAAGTGTTATGAAAAAAGTGTTTTACAATAAGTTTTACAGGTGCACTGCAATAAGTGTTACTGTTTATGGTTATTTGTGAAACAATGATTGGAAATACCTTGAGTAACCCTATCTGGTACAATGAAAGAAAACCAAAACTGCACTGGAAGGAAAGAAAATGACCTGGTTGGCTGTAACTAATTTTTTCCCCTCGTTGCTCAGAAATTAATGGTGAATATGTGGCCATAGATGTATTTGTCATATGAAGTACAAAAAATATAAGTTGTGTTTAACATCAGTAATGTTTTCACGATGCCCCAGATTTGTTCAAATGTCTTTTTTTTTTTTTTTTTTTTTTTTTTTTTCCTATCGACCATTGAGGACGAAGCCTCTGGTCATTAAGGCAAATATATATATATATGTATATATATTGACACATATATACATATATATACAAACATATATATATACATACATACATACATACACACATCCATGCATATGAACATACACACTTTCATGCACACGTACATATATATATAATAATTTTTATTTTATTATTTTTTTGTAGTTTTATTTTTTATTATTTTTATTTATTTTTTATATTTTTAACCTTATATTACTTATAAACAAAATACCTAATCTAAAGACCCTAAAACTAACCACCTAACAGACAAATCGCTAACCTATACTAAATCCTAAGAGACAAATAACTAGACCTACACTACTGTAATGTTCAAAAAGCCTCGACCAAGAGAACACCATCGACTGCAGATATGTAATGCTTTTCTACATTACATACCTGCACTCATCACCTGATGACTGTCAGTCGAGGCACAACCTAATATAGGGGACATCAATATATGAAAGGGAACCAGACGAGTCAGGAACATTTCCATATACGTCAGCTGTCGTCCCTAATTAGAATAACTTAAGCAAGATAATATAATGTATTTACATAATTTATACAAAAATTGAAGAACCTCGCCCAGCAGACTACTTCAAATGTCACAATTTCTGTACAAGTACTTGCCTCGTACTGAACAATACTGCGTGAAACAAAAAGAGGATTAACTTGTCAAAATGCAATTACCTGTAATCATGATGTCAAGTGCAAATATAAGTGCCATAGTAGAGGAAAATTATTATAATTGACGCAAGAACTCTATCTATCTATCTATCTATTGCCAGATGCGTTAATCCTGTAAGGGGAGGCCACAATCAAATCACCTCCATGTCGCCCTGTCCCCTGCCATTTCACTGCCCTGCTCCCAGCTCACCCCCCCCCCTCTCTTTCATATACATCTCCACTCCATCCCTCCATCTCATCCTTGGCCTCCCCCATCCCTCTCCCCCCCCTCCACCTCACTTACATACACTCTTCTCATCAGAGTCTCACTCTCCATTCTCTACACATAGCCAAACCACCTCAATGTGTTTGTCCTAATGCTTCCTATCACATCCACATCCACACCACAAAACTCCTTCACTTTCCCAGTTATCAGTCTGTCTCTCCATGTGACTCCACATGCTCCTCTGAAATAATTAATTTCCACTGCTCTCACTCTTCACTTCTGTCCCTCCAAGGTCCAAGCTTCACTTCCATATGTTAGAGTTGGTATCACAGTACCGTCATGTAGTAACTTTTTCACCGCCATGCTCACTTCCCTGTTTCTTATTACTGCTTTCAAGGAACCAGCAATGTTTCTTCCTTGTTGCACCCATTCAAGCACTTCACCCTCTAAACTTCCATCTGTACTCATCACACTATCCAAGTACAAAGGGGAGGTTGTGAGTAATTGAAACCACATGTTAACATTTGTTAAGGTTTGTCGTTTATTTATTGATCAATTTCTACCATTCAAATGTCATTTTGTTCAGAATGTTAAGGGAAATAATTTTTCAGAAAGATTTTTTTCTTAAAACACTATATTTTTGAGGTAAACTTAGGAAATCTGTGAAAGGGTAAACAACTAACAATTATACAAATAGGACAAAAAATATTGTATTTATCCAGAAAACATTTCCAACAAAATAAACAGCATAAAATTCTGAACAAAATGCTTTTTTACGGATCTAAATCCGTCCATAAATAAGTGAAAGTGTAATTCCCCCCCTCCCCAAATTGTAATTTCACAGTACGGCACTTTGAAAGCTGGAATACTTCACAGTACTGTAACTCTTGTTCCACTTGTCACAGGTAGCTAATATTTTCTCAGGAATTTCAGTAACATATGACCATGCTCTTCAGAAAGTTTCAAAGCTCTAGACACAGAATTACCCCAGTTTTTGCTATTATTGAATAGACTGCTTCCCGTATGTAGCTATTTTGAGTATCAGAATTGTGGTACAGTAGTGTAATTCATAATCCACTGATCACAGGCGGCTGAAATTTTAACATGATCAAAATGTATAAAAATTCATAACAATCCTTTACTGCAGATATGCAGCCATTAGAAATTCCCTGCACCACTGGTCATAGGCAGCTGAAACTTTGTATAATGCAAAAAAAACTAACTGTCGTTTGTTGACATACAGTTTTCTCTGATTCATGTGTCAAAGAGAATGGCAAAGGTCTAGCTAAAGGAAATACAGCTGAAGCAAAAGACCTATTTCATTCCCCCCCCCCCCCCGATCGGGTACGGCTCTGTGTGCCTCCCACGACTCAGATAGGAGAATGGGCCAGAACACCTCCTTATAATTGAAATATATATATATATATATATATATATATATATATATATATATATATATATATATATATATATATGTGTGTGTGTGTGTGTGTGTGTGGAGCAGTCACAAACTAATCACTTAGGCGAAGAAAAAAAAAATCGAAATTTTTGGTCAAAAACTCGCTCACAACCTCCCCTACACACTCACATTTTCCATTTCCTCCTCATCCAGCCTCACTGTACATTCACTGACTTCAGTTCTCTCGAAGACCACAACTTAACTCTTCCCAACATTCACCTTTAGATTCCGTTTATTACACACTCTCCCAAACTCACCCATCAAGCCTTGCAGCTCCCCTTCACCTTCACTTCACAACACAGTATCATCTGCAAAACACAGTACAGGGAGTTTCCAAACATTGTCCTCTCTCACTAGGACCGCTCCAACCTCCACTGCCCTACCTTGTATTTCTATTATAACTCCATCCATATACAGACTGAGCAACCATGGAGACATGACACATCCCTGTTTCAATCCAACCTTCAAATAGAAATATTTACTCAGTTCATTATCCACAGGCACTGAGGGACTAGCACCCTCATACATATTCTTCATGGCCTTCAACAACTTCCCATCTACTCCATATATTCTTAATACTTTCCACAATCCTTGTCTATCCACCCTGTCATATGCTTTCTCCGAATCAATGAAGACCGCATACAATTTTTTTCCCTTCTCAAAAAACTTTTCCTTCAAAGATCTAAAAATGAATATTTGATCTACGCAACCTCTTCTCTGCCTAAAACATCCCTGCTCTTACTCTGTCAATAAGTATCCTACCATATCCTTTTCCTATTATGCTTCGAAGACAAATGCCCCTGTGATTACAAATACTTCTTTCTCTTTTTCTTTGTACAGAGGAATAATTATACCTGACTTCCAATCATCCGGGACTCTACCTTCATCCCAGGCCAATCTGCACATCTTCCACATCCATTCTACTACTATCTCTCCCCCATGCATCAGCATTTCACCACACACTCCATCAATTCCTGGGGCTTTCCCCATTTTAACTTTCCTCATTCCTTCCACAACTTCCATCCTACTGATTTCTTCCTCTCTTCTCACATCTCTCCATCTTCCAGCCATTCCCCAGCCTCTTATACTCGCATTACTTTCATTCTCTATATTCAATACTTCCGTTAAGTGTTCTCTCCATCTCACTTTTTTCTCCTTTCTCCACTAGTAATCTACTATATTTATCTTTCACTCCCCAACTAACTTCTTTGGCACCCTGTCTAACTCTCTTTACCCCTTCCCAGAACATTTTCTTACAGTCCCTTCACTTTACACTCAAATTCCTTCCAAAGTCCTCATCCACTCTCTTCTTTCTCTTACTAATCTTTTCACCTCTACATAAAACTCTGTTTTCCGTCTCTCAACTTCTTCCACGCCCGTTTCTCATCCACTGACTATGTGCTTTCTTCCTTTGTGCCACAGCCTCTCTCACCTTTTCAGTTCACCATGCTGTTCCCTGCATTCCCCTTCATCTTCTCTATAACCCACACATCACCTCACATGCTGCGCAAATTTCTTCTGTGAATATCTTGAACACACACCTTCCACGTCCCCCATCTGCTCCAATCTATATTTACCCAATCACTCTTCCACTTCCCTCTTTATTCTGCCTTTTTTCCATCCTATTGTTACCTTTCTACCCTCCTTGCATTAACTACCTCCTCCTGTCCATCCCTTCTAGTTCTCCATTTCATTTGGACTTTGATTTTGACCACCACCAAGTGGTGGTTAGAAAGTCCACTTGCCCATCCTCTATATACTCTTGCTTCCATTACACACCTTCTTATCCTGTTATCCACACACATATAATTAATCATTGTTTTCCGTTCATTCAGTTCACCACCCACCCTTCGCATCACTCACCACGCATACCTTTGGATCATTTTGTGCCTGAAGAGGGTATTGGCTATCACCAACCCCCTCCCAGCACACAAGTCCACTAAAGCACTGCCATTCTCATCCATCTTTGCAGGCACACCCCACTTACCAACTACTCTATCCACCTTCACATTCCCTACTTTTCCATTCATATCTCCAATCACAAATACTCTCTCATTCCTTTCAAACTTTTCCAAGCATGCTTCCAAATTTGTCCAGAACTCTTCTCTCATTGTGCTTGCACGATCTTGCGTTATCACATACACGCACACAATTGCCCACATTTGTAACCCAACTTTCAGTCTTACCCACACAATCCTTGAGCCAACTGATCCATACTCTCTTATATTCTCCTTCCATCTGTTACTCACAACAATACACACTCATTCTTTTGCCCTTTCACTCTCACCTACTCCTGCGCATATACCCCATCCATACTCCCATTCTCTCACACTCACACCTCCCCATTTAGTTTCAGTTAATCCACATGCATCCACTTTCGCACCCTTAGGCACCTAGACAATCTCTTACTTTCACCTCATCATTTGCACCCCTTACATTCTATGTAGCTATCCGTACCATGTACTTTGTTTGGTCCTTAGTCGTCATCATTTGGTCAGTCCTGGTCCAAGGCTTTTTGTTTGTATTTTCGAATTTTTCGTTAGTACAGAAAAACAAAGAGTGATTCATTTCCCACACACCTACGGGGCATAGTGGCGCTATAAGACGGGTGGAAAACCCTTTGGGGAACCACATGGAGAGGGTGATGACTCATTCTTACGATGATGAGTATGGAAAAGTCGAAAAAAATGAGTGGAAATTTCGACAGGCTGAGAGAGAGAGAGAGAGAAGGGGGGGGGGGCAGGGGTGGATCTAGGAATTTTGTATAAGGGTGTGTGAACCAACCAAATATTTGACACGATGTACTGCAATGCTGAAAATGCCTGACTAGTCCCCAATATCTGTTCTATTTATGCTCTACGTGTTATTGTGAATTTTGTGTAAATTCAATAAATCTAAATAACAGTATTGTCAGAAACCCAAGTGCACTGCCTGTAGATCTTGTTTCATCATTCAACATTTTCTTTTCCTCTTGTGAGGCTGCCGGTGTATCTAAAATTTGTTAAATGATATGAATATTCTGATCGCATTCAGTCAATTGAAGATGAAAATGACTGAGTCACTGAACAGACTACAGTAAATTCAATATACTGCACACACATTTTCATTTTTGAATAACTCCAGAATAAGAATCTTGAAACAGAAGTCAGAAACTGCTTGTACAGGCGTACTTCAAAACATCATGTTTAATTGTTTATGACGTTATCCTTCCAATACTCTGCATTTGAATATAACATCTGTATATATGCATCATTTGCAACATTAAATATTTATTGGAGAAAGCACCACTTAATAGAAAATACTAATACCAACATAAACTGATGAGCAACTTATATGTTTTCAGAATTTCAGAATCTTAAAGTACTAGATCAGAGAACAAACCACAAACTGAGTTTTCTATGCCTAAGCAACCAAACCTAACAGTTAATTAACATCCATGAGACTTAGATTACAATACAAAATGAAGATGCCTTTTATTCATACATGTAAATCTGTCGATCAATTTCTGAATGTTGATTTCAATTTCAGGGTGAATATAAGTTACAGCCAACCCTGTCAGCCGTTCATCATTTATCCTGTTGGGAAGGTAGTTCTTTAAAATCCTCAAGGCATTGAAGGCTCTCCCAGCAGAGCAGGTGGTGATAGGAACAGTGCAGACGATGATAAAAAGATTCTTGATGTGCCCCAGCTTTTCAGGGATGATATCAAGAGCCTCCAATACTGCTGTTGGAGGCTGTTCAAGGCCAGACCAGAACTCCTTCCACTACATGTATTGCAGCTTGATTTCCTCGTCCTGTGGATTACCCAGCACGGTGTTGTACAACTGCACACTGTTCTTAACATAATTCCATTCAAAATGTGGAAGCTGTGCTGGAATTAATGCAACCATCTGACTCTTTCCCACTGTATTTCCTCCATCTTATGATCTCCAGTCTTTGAAACACAGTGTGTCCAGGCATCTAGAAATGAACGTTCCTTCTTTCTCTGAAATCTCCATTCTAAGAGATTTCAATGTTCACCACCACCTTTGGCTCTCCTCTCCTATCACTGATCCACCTGTTGAACAAGCCTACGTCTTTTCTATTCTTAATGACCTAGTGCAGCTTGTACAGCACCCTGCCCGTATCCCTGACCTTCTCGGAGAGAGTTCCAAAATAATTGGCCTCTTTCTTACAACTACTGTAATCCTTCTGCTTACACTGTTATTCTTTGCTCTCTGTTGGGTTTGTCCGATGACAGCCTTATTACCTTAACCCGTCCTATCGCTCCAGTGTTGCCTGTGGACCCTCTAAAGAAACGTTGCTTGTGGCACTTCGAAGCTGCTGACTGGGAGTCCCTCAGGTAGTACTTCTTTTATTTTCTCTGGAATGATTATTGTTTCCATGGCCAGGAGCCATCTGCGTGAGCCTTGCGTATTATGGAGGTTATTCTCTCGGGCATGCAAGAAAGGCCTGGTTTAATCACGCTTGTTATAATGCTGTCCACAACAAGGAGAGGGCTTATAAAAGGTACAGGAGCCAACCCACCCCGGAATCACATCATTTTTATGTTTCTGCCCAGAATCGTGCTAAGTCTGTTCTTCGCTCTGCTAAAAATAATTTCATCCGTACTAAAGGTTCTGAGCTCTCAACCTCGAACTCTTGCCGAACCTTCTGGCGCCTTGCCAAAAATCTAACAACTATACATCATCATCCTTCTCTCCTCTTTTCTACTCTGATGGCTCTGTAGCTATGTCTTCTACTGATAAAGCAGATCTCTTCACTCAGACTTTCTCCTCCAATTCCACCTTGAATGATTCCGGTGTTGTTCCTCTGTCACTTCCCACCTCTGACTTCTTCATGGCTGACATTAAAATTTCTTCAGCTGATGTATTTTCTGCTACCACTGGCCTCAATACTAACATTGCATATGGACTTGATGGGGTCCCTCCTGTTGTCCTCAAGACACTGTGCTTCTGTGCTTACACCCTGCCGAGGTAAACTCTTTCACCTTGCTCTATCAACTTTACCTTTCCTTTTTGCTGAAGTTTGTTTTCATTCAGCCAGTTCCAAAGAAGGGTGACCATTCCCAACCCCCTAACTATCGCCCACTTGCTTTAAGATCCTGTGTCTCAAAAGTTTTCGAGTGTATTCTTAACAGAACAAATTTAAAACATCTTTCCTATCGTAACCTTTCTGATCGTCAGTATGGGTTCCGTCAGGGACGCTCCACTGGCATTCTTCTCACCTACCTTTCAGACTCCTTGTCATTCTCCTATTGGGACTCTGGCGAAAGCTTTGCTATTGCACTTGACATCTCAAACGCTTTTGATCGAGTCTGGCATAAATCTTTAATTTCCAAACTGCCCTCTTAGAGTTTCCGTTCTTCTGTTTCTTCATCTACAGCTTCCTTTCTGGTCATTCTTTAGCCGTAGTTATAGACGGCCAACTTTCTTCTCCAAGATCTATCAAAACTGGAGTTCCTCAGGGCTCTGTCTTACCACCAACTCTCTTCCTTTTATTCATCATTGACTTAAGCTGTACATGTAACCCTATCCATTCATATGCTGATGATTCCACCTTTTATCTTTTCATTCGGTTCTCGCAATGTCCATCTCAGCAGTCACTTCAGCAAACAAGGGATGAGGCTATGGCACACCTAAAGTCTGACTTGGCTCATATCTCTGGCTGGGGTAAAAGTAATCTTGTTGTTTTTAATGCATCAAAGACTCTGTTCTTACACCCATCAACCCAACAAAATCTTCCACAGGAATATGCACTAATGTTCAATAGTATCCAGCTAAATTCTGCATCATCCTTTAACCTACTTGGGTTTCATTCTCTCGGGATTTTTCTCGGAAAGATCATATTACATCTCTTGGAAAAACCGTTTCCAAGAGATTAGGTCTGCTATGCCGACTACGTACCTTCATTACCCCTCCACAGTTCTTGACTTTATACACAGGTTTTATTCGCCCCTGTGAGGAGGCTCCCCACATACAGGTCTTCTAATTAGGTTGGAGTCAAAGGCTTTTCGTTTCATTAACTCTCCTCCTCTTATTGGCTCCCTTCAACTTCTGTCTCTTGGCCGCACTGTTGCCCCTTTATCTGTTTTCTATCGCTGCTTCAATGGTCACTGCTTCTCTGAACTGTTCTTGCATCCCTCCACCTCTACAAGGAGCACATAGCACGCTTCTTGCATCAAACCCTCATCCCTTTTCTGTTCAACTCTCTGATGCAAGAGTTAACCGTTACTCCCAGCCCTTCATATATGCAACAGGTCAACCCTGGAACTGACTCTTACCCCCTGTATTTCCTTCCTCTTATGATCTCCAGTCTTTGAAACACAATGTGTCCAGGCGTCTCGATATAAAAGGATCTTGAATTTGACTCTCTTTTATATTGTTTTTGTTTTTTTCTTGGAAGGAATGGTTTGTGGGCTCCTGGCGTTTGGTTCCTTCTTCATTGCATTTAAAAAAATAATTATAATAATAACATGACTGGTGATGATGATTTCGAAAATCTGATGAAGGGAGGTATAGGGATATCGTGGACAATTGACTCGAGAGTCTGGACAGGGAGAATGCTTAAGAGTCTCTGCTATGGAGGCTATAATCAGTGTTAGAGAGGGGGAGGGACCTCCTCGAGTACAAAGAAGACCCCTGAAAATAGGCTAGAAGGACCCACCATGGAAGACAAGTAAGTCCCAGTCAAATAAGATCTGATAATTATTGACACGGGGGATATATTTATTTTACCTATTTGTCAGGAAGCAAATAAAAACGCAACTTTTATTATTATCGTTTTGAACATTACTAGAGATAGACGTTCACGCACCGCCTATTAACAATGTTCATCACACTGTTAAGTTGTCCCAGTTTGCTAAGTTCGTTATGTTTTCCCTGAGTGTTTCATGTGATTTTTTAAAAGTGATCCTGGCTTCATTCTGCAGTGTGTTTTTATTGCATGGAAACAATTGAAATATGCAAATGATATTAACTATTATTTCACATATGGAAGAAAGAGTAGATATAGGCTATGCTTCAGTGGTGATTTTTAAAGACTCACCATACAAATTTAATTTTAAGAGAACAAGTCCTTCATATTGACTTTACTGCATCCTGACCACTTAATAATGTTGTGGTAACAACTGCCCTCTGCATATAGCCAAATACTCGTAGCCTACTTTTCTGACATCAGATATATTTCCCGGAGGAGACTCATGGTACCCAGCAATGAAAGACTTATTCGGCTCACTTTCCCCGCCTCCACACCAAAAAGACTGTTATATTTAAAGGTGATGAACCGCCACCCCAACCCCATTGCAAACACACTGACCTATTTCAAATACTGGCTATAATTACTACATTGAAGAACCGTAAATGGGTGTGGGCAGGTCACATCCTTCGTATTACATATAACAGATTGACAGCCACGGTAGTAAATGAGTGACACCTCAGAAAGAATAAAGGTAGAGACAGATAATAAGTTGGAGGGATGAGTTTCGGAGCTTTGCTTACCTGAGTAGCGCAGCCTATAGCAGCCAATAGGTCAGAGTGGAAAAAGATGGGTATGGCCTTGGTTGTGCTGTGCTCTGTCAGAGGCAGTTATTATTGATGATGATGATGATGATAATGATAATGATGACGATGATCACTGGATTTTGGAAAAAAAAAAAAAAAAAAAAAAAATACATCAAATCAGTAAATTTTAGTTTACCCTAGAAAAGGCGTAAGTATCTAGTTTTCTTTCACTGCTGCGATGGAAAGTTCTCTGTGTTTGAGTAACATAAGACCAACTTGTACAAAGAAAAAAACACACAGTTAATTTGTAAATTGAACGGGTGTCTACCCTCTGGCAGCAAAAACTAACTTTATAATTAATTTCACCTAAAGTCAGCTAGGTATACAGTTGTGACCAAGGCTGATCTGAGTGTGAGCCCAGGGCACTGCAGGCTGAAGCTACCCTACTACAGCCCATCACCGTCCATTAGGGATAAGGAGCAGAGGGACGTTTGCATAACTGGGCAGCGTAGCTGTCCAGTTACATCGGTGCCACTACATGAAGGCGTCCTCTTCCTGTGAGTTAGCTTATGTTAGGGATTAGTGTAACTGGATGTATAAAAGCCCACATTGCGAGGAAACAAAACGAAGATCCTTTCCTTGGCTCAGTGGTAACATGCTCGTTTATGAAGCACGGGGGCCTGAGATCGAATCTCGGCCGATAGTGTGATTAATTTCATGAGATTGGTTGGCAGCGGTGTGGGATGCGAGGCTTGGAGGACAATGATGCTGTTATTGACTGCATCTGAGTCATACATCCCGGGGGTACGCTGTCCGGTGTGGTCCGCAGTCCCCCAGTGGTGGCTTTCAGTGCTAAGCAACCACATGTGTTCGCTACACAACCACATGTGTTCGAAACTGACCAAATTAAACATCAGGGGTAGAAAAGGGTAATGTAATGGGGTGTACAAAAGTCAGCATTGCTTCGAGGCAAAGCAGGGATGCTCTCTTTGACTCAGTGGTTACCTGCACGCCTATGATGCGAGAGGGGCTGAGAATCTTGGCCAGAACAGTGTGATTAATTTGATAAGTTTCAGATCGGTTATTACGTTAGGTCTTGCTAGAATGTAATTGTGGGTTAGTTTCCGGGTCTTAGTTTACAGACCCAGACTCAGAAGGTATCGATTTAATTTTTAGTAAGTGGTAACCCGACGTATAGATGACGTTTTCTTCCGAAATTGATGTGAGACGACGAGGGGGGGGGGAGTGGGGCAAGCCTCCCCAGGTAGGTGTTACTTCCTAGATAACATTATTACGTTGCAGCAACGTTACCACAACGCTGTGTTTATGTTGCCACAACGTTATGGCACTACGTTGTGACCAAGTAATCTTGTATGGTTTTCTTAATGTTCTCACAACGTTGCAAAAAAAAACTTTTTTTTTTTTTTTTTGCAACTTTCAGGCAACATTGCCACAACTTTATGTAATCAAGTAGCAGCCTTAATACAGCTTACCCAAACCATCAAGTATCTGTGAAAAGAAAAAAAAGACATTTTTTTTTCTACATTATATTTCTATTTTACCGAAATTTCTCAAAAGTACAACTGGTAATGAGTCCATTCAATGTTTATACAGTCTTGTCACAAGTCTTGTCACATAGTGGCACATTAAACATCGAAAAAATGTTTATAAGTACAAGCCATGCATGAACCAAACAAGGATAACCCAATAAGGCCTCTGCGGAGTATTTCCCTTGGGATCCTTCTGGGATCATGACTAGCTAGGGGTAAGGGGGAGTAGTTTGTGTTATTGTAGAGGTCAACTTAGCTTAAATTAAAGTAATTTGCATGCACATTTTTTCCCACTGTCCCTTTTTGTCAATAACGGCTATGGTGTTGCCCTTGGGCAGAGGACTGAGGTTTGGAGCGTGTAGCACTTTATGATCGGCTGACCTGCCTGATGTTTACCAATGACCCTTGAGTGGACTCGAACCTCCAACCCGTCGCCAAAGCAGAGCGCTTAAACCCACTAAGCTACGGTTGCAACAAAATATAATAAATAAAAAAATATTAGTTTGTTGGTACTATACTTCAAACTAACACTGACTTTGAAGTGTCTAGTATAATATTAAAAATAATAATAATACATACATACATACATACATACATACAAGGAGGGCAGAAAGGTTGTAAGTTTATGGAAAAAAGGCAGAATATAGGAAACAAGTGGAGAGCGACTGGGAAAATATGATTTGGAACACATGGGAGAATTGGAAGGTGTGTGCAAGATATTCACAGGTTGTTGCATAGAACTTCGTTCCTTTCATGCCAACAGAATCTCTAACTAATAGGACTTCAGTTTCAAAGTGTAGGTGAGCTATGGGGGTGGTCTTGGTGCAGCCAGTGGCAATTTGCAATGCAGTGTTTTGTATAGTGCTGTAGTGAGTGTTGGAAAGCATGGGAGTCCATGCTGGGGAGGCATAGGATATTATTGTACTGACCTGGAAATGTCCTGCAGGATGGACCTGTCCAGAGTGTGTTTAAGAGACAAATAAAACAGTAACATGGCCTACATTAATATATATAACACACTCTGAATTGGTAATTTCCAGGATGATTTTCTAAGACAATAATAAGTTTTCATGAACGTAGTTTGTCGTAGTTTACCGTTGTTCACCGCTGATGCCAATATCGACGAGTGTCGCCGTAGATAGATGTAAGTGCACCCTGCCATTACAAATAAACTACCTCCCTTGCAAGTAAGAAGGAATGTTGCCTCCCTTGCATTATTTTACAGATATTTTTATGGCAAATGTTCAGACGAAGTTGCGTCCATGGTGCCACCTCCCCATGCCTTCCCTCGTGCTATACAGGTATCTGGTAGTGCTCATGACTGGAATGTCACTCAGCCATATTGCGGAACTTCTGCCTATCAGAATTCTTTCATTTCCCGAACTGCATCTCTCTGGAACTCGCTTCCCAAGAGTTGTTTCCCTCCAAATTTCAACCCACAGCCGTTGAAGTCTAATTGTTACAGATAGTTTATGAACAGAGGACACCAGTAATCTGGTGTATAGATAATTTTTTTATTCATTTGTTTTTCCTTCCTCTATTCTGTTATTCAAAAAAAAAAAAAAAATGGGGTGCAGCGATGGAAAGAGTTGAGGTGGACATTGCTGGACTTCTGCCACTCACTGAAAGAGGAAACCTGTATACTGTATACAGTATGTGTCGCCATGGACTGCTTCACAAAGTGACCAAGAGGCTGCGACTGTTGCTCAGGTGTTGGTGGACCAGTTTTTTGTCGTTTTGGGATGCCACAAGAGCTACATTCAGACCAGGGTAGGAACTTCGAGTCGGCTGTGTTCCGTGAGCGTGTAAGTTACTGGGGATCAGGAAGACCAGGACGACCCAACTAAGCCCACAGTTAGATGGGATGGTGGAGAAATTCAACTGGACCCTAGGACAAGAATTGGCCAAGTATTGCATAGAGGGACGAACAGAATGGGACCAAAAATTACCTGCGTTGTTGATGGCATATCAGTCTGCTTCCCATGAGTCTACCGGCTGCACCCATGCAAAACCGATGTTGG
The DNA here is from genome assembly GCF_032717465.1 of Coenobita brevimanus. Classification (NCBI taxonomy): domain Eukaryota; kingdom Metazoa; phylum Arthropoda; class Malacostraca; order Decapoda; family Coenobitidae; genus Coenobita; species Coenobita brevimanus. The sequence continues at coordinate 39,328,285 of NC_136997.1, read as the reverse complement.
GCCACAAGTTACACTTCCCTGCTGACTTGTTAATGGGCAGACCACCTGGTGAGGAGCTACCTACAGACACTACCAGCTTACCAAATCATCTTCAGGAAAGGCTGGCTGAGGTACATCATCAAGTGTGGGGAACTCTTATGTTTTCAGGAGTGGTGATGTAGTGCAAGTATGATGCCAAGACAAGTGAGATGAGCTTCAAGGATGGTGACAAAGTTTGGTTGTATCATCTGCAGCAGAAGAAGGGACAGTCGCCAAAGCTGGAGAGCCCGTGGGACGGGCCTTACTCTTTGTTGGACTGCCTATCAGACGTAACGTATCGGATTCGGGGAGGCAGGAAGTCTCGCCCAAAGGTGGTGCACATGAATCAACTGTGGCAGTACCATGGGCTGGGACAGTACAGCTGGGACGTCTCCGAGGAATCGTGCCGTCCCACAGCTGAGGATGTTCAGAAGGACCAAAGAGCTGAAGTGCAAGAAGATGGTGACAGTTTCCCGAGGAAAGAAGTGAATTAGGAAGAGGACCAAGACCTTCCAGGAGTGGATTGTGTGGAGAAGCAAGGACGTCGTCGGAAGTGGCGTAGAAGATCTGATAAGTTGAAGAATTATTTTGTGTATAGTTAGGTGTTTCATTAGGATTAAGGTTTATGTTTGTATATATTGTGCAGTTTTGTCGGGACACAAAGGGTTAGGGAGGGGGTAATGTTAAGAAATAAGATATTCTAGTTAGGTAGTCTGGAGGTTGCTCAGTGTTTCCCGATGTTTCTCATACCGTAGTTCCGGTACGAGTCAGAGTTGCCAGTTAGCCTGCTGTTTGTGAGCCTAGTTATTTTGTAAGTTGTACATTAATTTTTATGTTCTTTTTCTCTATGATTTATTGATGTGATTGTTTGTCATATAGATGATCCACAGGTATACATGGCGAGTGATGAGAAGGGTGGGTGGTGAACTGAATGAAAGGAAGGCAATGATTGATTATGTGTGTGTGGATGAAAGGATGCAAGGATGTGTAATATATGCAAGAGCTTATAGAGGTTGGGGAAGTGAACTTTCTGACCACTACCTGCTGGTGGCCAGAGTCAAGACCCAAGTAAGATGGAGATATACAAGAAGGGAAGGACGGGAGGAAGGAGTAGTTGGAAGGAGAGTGGAAAGGTTACAAGAGGATAAGAAAAAGGCAATATATAAGAGAGAAATGGAGGAACGATTGGGTAAATATGAATTGGAGCAGATAGGGGACGTGGAAGGTGTGTGCAAGATATTCACAAAAGAAATATGTACAACATGTGATGTGGTGTGTGGGGTGAAGAGACGACGAAAGGGGGTGCAAGGAACAGCATGGTGGAATGAAGAGGTGAGACAGGCTGTGGCACAAAAGAAGAAACCATACAATGAATGGATGAGAAATAGGGGCGTGGAAGAAGTTAAGAGGCGGAAGAGAGAGTTATATGCAGAAAGGAAGAGAGAGGTGAAAAGATTAGTAAGAGAGAGTAAGAAGAGAGTGGATGAGGAATTTGGAAGGAATTTGAGTGTAAAGTGTAGGAACTGTGAGAAAATGTTCTGGAAAGAGGTGAAGAGAGTAAGGCAGGGTGGTAGTGAAGTTACCAGGGGAGTGAAAGATAAAAACGGTAGATTACTAGTAGAGAAGGAGAAAAGTGAGCAGATGGAGAGAACACTTTAAGGAATTGTTGAACACAGAGGATGGAAGTAATGCGAGTATAAGTGGCTGGGGAACTGCTGGGAGAAGGAGGAAGGTGAGAAAACAGGAAGAAATCAGTAGGATAGAAGTTGTGGAAGCAATGAAGAAAGTCAAAATGGGGAAAGCCCCAGGAATTGATGGAGTGTGTGGTGAAATGCTGAAGCATGGGGGAGAGATAGTAGTAGAATGGATGCGGAAGATGTGCAGATTGGCCTGGGAGGAAGGTACAGTAGAGTCCCGGAGGATTGGAAGTGAGGCATAATTTTTCCCCTGTACAAAGGATAAGGGGAAAAAGAAGTGTGTGGTAATCATAGGGGCATTTGTTTTCTTGGTGTAATAGGAAAAGTATATGGTAGGATACTTATTGACAGAGTTAGGGAAATAACAGAGGAATTAGTTGGAGAAGAACAGGAAGGTATTAGGAAGGGAAGAGGTTGCTTAGATCAGATATTCATTCTTAGATCTTTAGTGGAAAAGTTTCTAGAGAAGGGAAAGAAGTTGTATGCGGCTTTCATGGATTTGGAGAAAGCATATGACAGGGTGGATAGACAAGGACTGTGGAAAGTATTAAGAATATTTGGAGTAGATACGAAGATGTTGAAGGCCGCTAATGCTCCAGTGGATAGTGAACTGAGTGAATTTGCTATTTGAAGGTTGGATTGAAACATGGTTGTTCAATCTATATATGGATGGGGTTAATAATGAGATACAAGGTAGGACAGTGGACACTGGAGCGGCGCTAATGAGAGAAGGCAGTGTTTGGAAACTACCTGTGCTGTTGTTTGCAGATGATACTGTGTTGTTAATTGAAGACGAAGGGGAGCTGCAAGGCTTGGTGAATGAGTTTGGTAGAGTGTGTAGGAAACGGAATATAAAAGTGAATGTAGGGAAGAGTAAAGTTATGGTTTTCAAGAGAAATGAAGTCAGTGAATGCACAGTGAGGCTGGATGAGGAGGAAGGGAAACTGCGTGTGCGTTTAAGTTTTTAGGTAGTGTGATGAGTACCAATGGAAGTTTAGAGGGTGAAGTGCTTGAAAGGGTGCAACAGAGAAGAAAGGTTGCTGGGTTCTTAAAAGCAGTGATGAGAAACAGGGAAGTGATCATGGAAGTGAAAAAGCTACTACATGACAGTACTGTGATACCAACTCTAACGTATGGAAGTGAAGCTTGGACCTTGTTGGAGGGACAGAAATCAAGAGTGAGAGCAGTGGAAATGAGCTATTTGAGTGGAGCATGTGGAGTCATATGGAGAGACAGACTAACAAATGAGGAAATGAAGGAGCATTGTGGTGTGGATGTGGATGTGATAGGAAACTTTAGGAGAAACCCACTGCGGCGGTTTGGACATGTGGAGAGGCTGGAGAGCGAGAGACTGACGAGGAGAGTGTATGTGAGTGAGGTGGAGGGGGGAGAGGGCGGGGGAGGCCAAGGATGAATGGAGAGATGGAGTGGAGAGGTATATGAGAGAGGGGATGTGAGCTGGGAGCAGGGTAATGAAATGGCGGGAGACATGGCGACATGAAGGCAATTTGTTTGTGGCCACCCCTTACGGGATTAAGGCGTCTGGCAATAGATAGATATTATTATTATTGTTATTATTATTATTATTATTATTATTATTATTATTTATTGTTATTGTTGTTATTATAACTCCAGGTTCATCTGAAACGTGAACCCAGTGGCCTGAAGGCTGAAATTGTGCTGCAGTCTGTGATACTCCTTACGGAGAGAGAGAGAAGGAGTTGAGGGACTTTAATATAAGAGGGCTGATGGGTCATACAGTCATATAGGTGCGCCTACTTGAAGGCGTCCCTCTCCAGTACCTAATTATGATGTAACCTACTCGTACCAGGCAAAATCAATCGCTGTCAAAAAGATATTTAAAAATCTAAGACGCGTCCACACCTGCCCTCGAACATGTGTTGACAACATGGTTGGCAACATGTTTGGGTACATGTATGCAGCAGTATTTGGACAGATGTATGCAAACATGCTTCAGTGCAACTTCGACAACTGGCACCAGAAGCGATGGGATATGTGTGTCCATACGAGGCAGCTGAGACTTCATCATGATGTTGCCAACATGATTTTTTAATTATTTTTTTTATGTGTCCGATTCCGGGTATATGCTTCGCATCCTGCTCCCAAGGCCCAGTAGTCCTCTTACATACCATACACCTCTACATATCACCACTTCGGCACTAACTCCCACCGTCCATTTTGAATACATGTTAAGGCTGTCTCATGCATGACAGGTATATTGGTATTAGTATTAACGGGGGTACTTTTACACGTCGGCGGGTCTGCCGGTAGATCAGAAAAGTTTGCCTTTATGAATCCCTAGCCGGGATTCGAACCTTTATCCATTAGGACTGCAAGCCGCATCTCTACCTATTCAGCCACCACCTCCCCCAGTGCGGGTCTCGACACAATTAATTGGTGCTGGAGAGTGACACCCTTTTGTGGTTGCACCGATATAACCAGGCAGCCAAATATATGAATATACAACCATCTCTCAACTACCTCCTTTCTTCGTTATCCGCTAAAATGAGCATGCAGACTGCAGGAGGAAAATTAAGCCTGCCATCAACTAAGTTCATGTTTGAGATGCACATGGGGCTTCAGCATTAAAAATTTATTATGGACCCCTTGAAAAGTAGCTTTCTCTCTCTCTCTCTCTCTCTCTCTCTCTCCCCCTTTTTTGTGCAACTACCAAACGATTTTAATCAACCCAGAAATACCACTGTTACTTAAGGGGTTTATGAAGGTTATATCTAATCTTCCCTGTGGGGGGTCTTTCTCAAGCTGAAAGAAAATGAATGGTGATAGTATGAATAAAGTGAAAGCTACGGCATGGCAGCGACAAGATGCCATCACAATATACTGTTAAGAAATGATTCCTTAAACACCGAAAGATAATTATGGAAAGACCTTAACCAAAGACACCTCATATACCCTAAATTCAATGACTGTTAGTATTAACCTCCATGGAACCGTTTTTACTCCAACAACTAAGCCTATTACTCAACTCCAAAACATGGCAACCCAATTCTCTTGTCCAGACAACTAAGTCTGATTCAGCTTCAAAATATGGTAACCCAAAATTCTTGTCCAGACAAATAAGCCGATGATTCGACTGTAAACTTTTAGGAAACGACAGCTCACAAAATTTAAGCAGCCAAACAACTAAAACTATGACTTGACCTTGAAGCCTTTTAAACCTAAAAATCCACAATTGTTGCCCATACAACTAAGCCTACGATTCGACGATAAACCTTTTAGACATAACAGTTCAAAATTCTTACTCAGAGAACTAAACCTATGATTCAGTTCCAGACTTTTCACACATGACCCCCCCCCCAAAAAAAAAAAAAAAAAAAACGAGCAGCCAAACTACTAAAACTAAGAATTGACTCCAAACTTTCGAAACACAAAAACTCCTATAATTCAGACAGCCAAACCAGTAAACTTTTTGACTCTAGAGCTACAACAGTGATAAATACCCCCTCCCAGGAAAAAAAACCAAAAAATCGATCAGTCAGACAGTTAAAACTATTACTTGACTCCAAAGCTACCAAACAACAGCTCTCAACATTCGATCAAACAACTGAAACTAAGATTCGACTTCAGATTTTCGAAACGCTGCTGCTCTGAAACTTTTCAAACTTCAAAACACTCCTCCCAACAAAAACAGATAAATAAAATATCTAATTATATTGATTAATTAATAAATAAAAATCGATCATTCAAACTAATATGCCTCCACGCCAAAGCATCGAAACACAGCTTCTAAAATCCAAGCAGCCATACCACTAAAAGTATGATTAAACTCCAGAGATATGAACTATGACAATCCTTTTCAAAACCCGAGCTTAATATAATTAACTATCCAAGTTTCACAGGGAACTATACCATCAATAAATGGAATATGCAAGGTATTATTAAAGCTGAGTGAACATAGGTATAAGGGTGCCCCAAATTTTTTACGGTCATGAACGGAGCGTCTAGAATAATTTTTTATTCTGAGGTAAAATTATCGAAGATATTTATGATTGATTTCTTCCCCTAGCATTTTTTTTTTTTAAAGAACTGCAAGGAAGAAGAATACAGAATCATTTCTTCTCCTTCACCCCCCCCCCCGCCAGAAAAAAAACAAATCTTGGGTATGAGAGGGAAATTTACTATAGGTTTTCTATGGGAAGAAGAAGGGAGAGAAAATGCATAGTTTTCTATTCTTCGCTATGTTTCTAGTTCTTCCTGCGAAATCAGACCTTAAAGTCACGAGGAAATAATCGTAGATACTTTCGAGAGCCACACACACCACAAAGCCAGTCATGAGACAGGACGTGTGTGCTGGGCATTCCCCAGGTCCTGTCCTCCCCACTTACTGTTTTTTTAATCAGCCCATACACCACTGACCGGGCTAATGTATGGCCCGGCCTGCACTATATGTGCAGGGAATCTTTTAACGAACATAACGAAACTTTCGAGAATGACACCCTAGGCTGGGAATCAGAACGTCTTACGATCACCCTTATCTGGTAACTATGAATTCTATCTGCTAGACAGCCAGAGAGAAGAATCTTCATTTTTTGTTCTTTCTGTTTAAAAAAGATGGTCTCTAGGGAAACATTATCATAATCACTTTATTTTTTCTCTGCAAGAGAGAAGAACGAAATGATAGACAATTTCCCAAGTCTCGTTCTTCCTGCAAAACGAGTGTGAAGTTACGAGATGGAACTGATCGGAAACGTATTAATGAATTAGGTCCATCTTCATTCCACATTACGGAGTGTAGTCAGCGACGATGGAAAGACATCAAGACCCATATTTTCATCGACTATAGAAGGCCCCTAACACCTCTTCCTAAGCGATTTAGTTGTGGATATGCCTGGGATAGTATTCTTTTGTAGGTTATTTGCGAAGAGTATGTCGATAAAACAGAAGTGGATGGCAAAGTGTAATAAGCAAAATAAACCTCTTAGGAAGCGGTATTTAGGGAGCCTTCTTAACCTACAAGAATACCATCCCAAGAACCAGCATATCGAGAGGCCTGACATCTCTTCACGATTTTCAGAAAGAAGAAAAACATAAGAACCTAGTGCCAAGATCCAGCACAAAGCAGGATCAACGGCTACAAGTTGTGTACGCCGGGCGGGCAGGGAGCACGGAAGCTGCGTGGTGAAAGAAATGGGTCAATGGAAGAAGTATCGTGAATCATATTACATATGGGGTTACTGAAGTAGGGAACAGAATTGGATGTCGGAAAGAAAACCAAGAGAGGTAAGGAACGACATGATGTTATGGAAAGAAAAGGTGATTCTCGGAGGAAGTCTGCATGAAGGGGGAGATGTTGATGATGAGACTATCTATCTATCTATCTATTGCCAGACGCCTCAATCCCGTTTGGGGTGGCCACAAACAAATCGCCTCCAAGTCGCCCTGTCCCCCGCCATTTCACTGCCCTGCTCCCAACTCACACCCCCCTCTCTCATATACCTCTCCACCCCATCCCTCCATCTCATCCTCGGCCTCCCCCTCCCTCTTTCCCCCTCCACCTCACTCATATACACTCTCTTCGTCAGTCTTTCACCCTCCATCCTCTCCACATGGCCAAACCACCTCAGTGTATTCCTCATAACGCTTCCTATCACATCCACATCAACACCACAACGTTCCTTTATATCCTCATTCGTCAGCCTGTCTCTCCATGTGACTCCACAGGCTCCTCTTAAATAACTCATTTCCACTGCTCTCACTCTTGACTTGTGTCCTTCCAACAATGTCCAAGCTTCACTTCCGTACGTTAGAGTTGGTATCACAATACTGTCATGTAGTAACTTTTTCACTTCCATGCTCACTTCCCTGTTTCTTATCGCTGCTTTCAAGGAACCAGCAACCTTTCTTCCCTGCTGTACCCTTTCAAGCACTTCACCCTCCAAACCTCCATCCTTACTCATCACACTACCCAAATACTTAAACGTACTCACATTTTCCAATTCCTCACCATCCAACCTCGCTGTACATTCACTAACTTCATCTCTCTCAAAGACCATCACTTTACTCTTCCCTACATTCACCTTTAGGTTCCGTTTCTTACACACACTCTCAAACTCATCCACCAAGCCTTGCAGCTCCCCTTCGTCTTCACTCAACAACACAGTATCATCTGCAAACAACAGTACAGGGAGTTTCCAAACACTATCCTCTCTCACCAGGGCCACTCCAACATCCACTACCCTACCTTGATGAGACAAGACATTAAAACAAATACGTCGCTGTAGAGAGTAAAGAGGACGATCAAGGATAATATGCGGTACAGAAAGGATTGTATTGCAATGATTACAGAGAGGACGGCGGTCACCAGACATCAAATAAGAGGGGTAGGTCTAGTATGACCGATTCTAAGTCGAGTTAAAGCAGTCTCCCACCTCCTATTACGGTGGCAAGTTGTCAACCAGGGAGGAAATGAAGGATTTAATAACATGGAGTTTAGTATTAGTAACAGAGTCCCAACAAGACTGCCACCGGTGTTGAAGGAAGGAAGATAGCGCAGGAAGAAAGTCAGAGACTGGAATGAGGAAGGAAGGAGAGGCTTCTCTGACAACAGCCGTGCGAGCGAACTGATCAGCACGTTCATTGCCCACGATGCCCACATGTTCTGGGACCCAACAGAACTGGACTGCTTTACGACGAGAGGAGATACGGAACAACCATTCCAATATATGAAGAACTAAAGGGTGAGAAGCAGAAGGTGGCTGTAGAAGGGACAGTGCGCTATATGAAACAGAGAATATTACAAATAAGGGAGAGGAGGCACGACAAATATACCGCAACGCAAACAAGAGGACATATAACTCAGCTGTTAGAACACCCGCATAAACAGGAAGGCTAAAATGATAAAAGGTGTCAGGAAAGAGATCAGCGAACACAACACTCGCAGGGTTTTTTGAACCATCAATGTATATAGGGACTCCAGAGGAACGGCGGGAGAGATGGTCGGAGAACTGGGAACAAAGAGTGAATGAAGAAGAATTGGACTTGCGGTAAGGGAAAACAGAAAGACAAACGTGGGGTCGCAGAAACAGCCACGGGGGAAAAAGACACGTGTGGAAAGAAAAAATACATTATTAACGACAAGGGAGGAGTGCGAGAGGAGAGTACAAGCTCGAACTGCAAAAGGTGGCTTGATCCTAAGATGTGAGGAAAGAGTGTCAGTCAGGACTTGGAGGAAGTAGAGAAGGGGTATTAGGAAAACAGTGCAATTTACCATATGTACGAAGAGAAAGTTAAGCACGACGGCGGAAAAGTGAAGAACTCCTTATTCAGCACAAGAGACTCTGAACGGGGAAAGATTTAAAAGCACCAAGAGCCAGACGCAAACTGTGATGATGCACAGAATCAAGTTGTTGGAGGAGGCGTATGAAATAGAAAAATAAGTTTGGCAACCATAATCAAGTTTGGAGAGAACGAGAACAATATGGAGGCAAAGAAGAGAAGTTCGATCAGCACCTCAAATCACATGAGACAAAGTTTGTAAGAGACGGAGGCGTCACAAGGCTGAATTTATCAAGGAGGCAGTATGGTCCTTCGAAGTACGACGGGAGTCGAAAAGAAAGCCAGGAAAGGATGCAGAGTGTTCTTAAAGACAAGGGGCGGAGGACAATTCACGGAGAGTGAAAGACACATTATACGATTGACTAGACGACAGGCATACATTCAGCAATAGCTTAAAGGGAGTGGAATTCAGGTGAGAGATGAGAGCCGCCATTAACATTACTAAAATGAAGACCAAAGCCATTAGAAACTAGACGAGCATCCGCAGCTGACTCACCATCCAAATGGAGGACAGGGGAAGGTATAGGAAGATGCTTACCGGCTATTTTGTGTATACGTTTCCAGACAGAAGCAATGGGTGTATTGGCAGTTAGAGTGGAAATGCATACCTCCAGCTACAGCGGTTTGCCCATTTAACAGTCTTACAAAGAGAAGCCAGGGCCTTTTTAAACAACAGAAACTCACTCCGTTCATCCGGGGCGTTGAGTTTACGTAGGTAACTAATGCCACAGTCCAATTAGAATCCCACCGAGGCACACATTTGAAAGTAAAAGGACGGGACGACCAAAGAATCGCAGTCAATGCTGCACTCAGAACTAATTCATTAAAAAAGATGAGCATATCTGAAACAGTAGAAAGTGAAAAAGGGGGCATAGAAGGAACCGTTAAAAAAGTAAAAGACAGTCAGTCAGCCTTTGGGAAACACCATCGAGGTCTGAGTATGGGACAATATGTAGTAAGAGTAAGTTTGATAGGAAAGTGATCACTATATACAGCATCAGAAAGAACAGAACAATGAAAATCTAAAGAAAGAGGAGGGGAACAGAAGGAGAGATCCAGACAGGAGACACTACGAGTTCTAGCATCGAAAAGCATGGAAAATCCCATATTAAATAGCGATTAATCATTACTAAAAATAAAAGACTCAAGGCGGCTGCCACGTGAATTGGTAACAGCATCGTCCCATAGAGCATGGCGATGGTTAAAATCTCCCAACAGTAAAACTGGGGTCGGTAACTGGGAGAATAAAAGAGATAAGGAAGGAAAATGGCTGGCAGGGAGAGAATTAATGGAAACCACTATAATCCAACGTCCGAGAAAACCACGAATAAAATGAGATGGAACCGTTCTGTGAAGGGAAGGAGATTCAACAGGAACTGTGTGGTGGACTAAGATAGCTGAAACAGGAAGACAAGCAGGAGAAAACAAAAAGTAATATTCAGGCGTAGGTACTAGAGGGGAAGACAAACGGGGTTCTTGTAAACAGACTAATCATCAGTCGATGAGGTCCACTGCAGGACCAGCCTATCCCTACCGAAGCAGGGACGATACAGCCAATGTATCTCTACCCAGAGGCTTAGGCTGTCTGGTAGAGACTGTATGTAGGGTGAGAAGTGCTTGTGAGTGTAATTTTAATGTTGGAGTGGCTTTGGTTTTGTGTGTAATCTGTGAACCTAGTGTAATCGGCCCGCCTTAAGCCGACTGGGTGCAAGCATATTAGTATGCGATACTGGTTCAACCACAGCACCCGCTGTGTCCGCCAAAGTGGTCAGTGGCTTGGTGAATGCTTCCCAAAGATTATACAACTCTGGCGGGAGGTAAACCCGCGTCCACCAGCATGCGAAACGCACATTCTACCACTGTACCACAGAGGCTACATCTACCACTGTACCACAGAGGCTACATCTACCACTGTACCACAAAGGCTCCATATCTATACATATATATATATATATATATATATATATATATATATATATATATATATATATATATATATATATATATATGTGTGTGTGTGTGTGTGTGTGTGTGTGTGTGTGTATATATAAATATATCCACCCATCCCTCCATGATCCAACCCTACGATGCCCCATGAGAAGTGTAGGAGCCCGGGGCTAGGCAAGTTGGTCCTGACATTTAAAATAAGAATGACCAGCCTCACTGATCCCTGAGAGGCATTACGTGAGCAATAAACACCAACCATCCCTTGGATATAATCCTTCACCGGCTCAGTCTGATTGGAGCGTAGTAATTACCCATTAAACCACCAGGCACTAAAATTTGGTTATACGGTTATCAACCAGCAGAGTAAATGGTTTCCTGGTGTACAAGAAACCACTTGGCTTGTCACTCAGTGTATGGTCACCCACAGGCAGAAGGAAGAGAAACGAATGAAGGAATGAAAGACATAAGAGGGAGCATACTGTAGTGACACCCGGAGGCAAAAGGACGAGGAAAGAATGAAGGAAAGAAAAACAGAAGAGGATGAAAGGAAAGAAGGATGAAGGAGAGGAAACGGCAGACACCTGAGAGCAGTACTACATTTAGTGGGCATCCCCACCTACCACAATATATATATATATATATATATATATATATATATATATATATATATATATATATATATAGATAGATAGATAGATAGATAGATAGATAGATAGATAGATAGATATATACGCGTTCTACGCCGGGATTAATTGTTTGATTGACTGAATATAATTAAAATCTGGCGGCTCAATTGCCAGTGTTATATGCCGCCGAAGAACAACATAGAAGGCACCACCAATAAAAAGTACATATTCAGAATAGAGTTAATACCCGTTAGTAGGAATTAAAAAAAAAATAACAAAAGTATAAAATATCAGTTGGAAGGGTGGAAGGAGGCTAGCCTCCTGAAGAAAATTAATATCATCAGTAAAACTGTCAGAGGCTCCCCCAAGCACCGGGGACAGACAGTAAGCACCATCTGTCTCCTTATACCTATGGAGGAATCTCTGATGTAGGTCCTCTAGACTCGGACACTCGACCAGCAAGTGACGGACAGTAAGGGGAACAAGGCAATCATCACAGTACTGTTGGGTCCCACCACTAATCAGGAACCCTAGTGTAAGCCGAGAGTGCCCAACGTGAAGCCTGACGAGAGCCACCTCCAATCGCTAAGGCATGGAGGGGAGGACCCTTGGCACAACCATTCTCTGAAAGATTTCTTTTAGCTTATTATGAGTAACACCATCCCAGTGTCTACCAATACGTACGAATCGTGTACCGCAAGTAAGGTGTTACATCAGAAGCAGGAAGCGGGTAGTTGGTTGGGGCTGTTGAGAAGAAGTAGCTTTAGCTAATTTATCTGCCCTCTCATTGTGCACACACCAGCATGTGCTGAAACCCAACAGAAGTCCACATTACGGCCACGACGGCCAATAAGAAAAAGCCACTATAAAATTGATAAAACCAGTAGATGGGATGCATTAAAAGACTCCAGTGCAGAGAGCACACTACTGGAGTCACTAAAGATTACAAAGACAGATTGGGGGAGAGATAAAAATGATCTTGAGAGCATATAAAATCGTAGTTAGAACCGCCATAAAAATGATCTTGAGAGCATATAAAATCGCAGTTAGAACCGCCATAAAAATGATCTTGAGAGCATATAAAATCGTAGTTAGAATCGCCATAAAAATGATTTTGAGAGCATATAAAATCGTAGTTAGAATCGCCATAAAAATGATTTTGAGAGCATATAAAATCGTAGTTAGAATCGCCATAAAAATGATCTTGAGAGCATATAAAATCGTAGTTAGAATCGCCATAAAAATGATCTTGAGAGCATATAAAATCGTAGTTAGAATCGCTATATACACTGATGTAATACCAGGAAGGCTACTGCCTGTACTTCAGGAAGGGAAGACAACACCAATACTTACTCCAGTATCAGGCTTAGACCCACCAGTATAGACAGGGACAGAACCCACATTGGTGGAGGCATGTTCTACAAAGAGAGAGAGGGACACCTCAGAGGGAAATGAGCCCTTGTTACCAAAAACGGACGTAGGAAATGTCACACGAGGGAGTGGCCAAAAACCCACCCTTGGTATCCGATGTGGACAAACTGCTAGTCTCAGAACAGGGAGGGCTAACATAATAGACCAGACTGTGTATCCAAAGGGCTTTGGGAAACTAGGACGGGTGTCTTAAATGGAAGATCGTGAATCCTGGGAGACTATGGCACAAAAAACTGAGTCCGGAATGCAGAGAAGATGATACTTGAAATCGGGGATTACCTGAATGCTCCGGTTGCCACACACACACCAGCATGATGCACAGAATTTTACAATCGGAGATGGGCATTTGTTGCAGAGGAACAGACCTCACACCCATATTCAAGTTTAGGAAGAATAAGAGACCTATGCAAGAGCAGCAGTGTCAGACAGTCAGCATCCCAAGAGGTATGAGCCAAGACCCTCAAAAGCCTCAAAGCTTTTGGACAAGCTGCCTTATCAGGATGAATATGAGGAACCCAAGTCCGTCGTCTCTCAAACAGAAGACCCAGAAACCGCATCTTTTCCACACAGGATATTCTCCAACCATAAAGATACAAGTCAGGGTCTGGGTGAACCCCCCAAAGACAACAAAAATGCATAGCCACTGTATTTGTTGAAGAAAAACGGCAGCCACGGGACTCTGCTTAGTCAGATTTTCTATTAAGAGTCAGCTGCAACTTCCTCTCTGTCAGAGACATGCTAGACGTGGTGAAGGAAATTGAAAGGTGATGGCATATTGAGCCTCGTACACCATCAGGAAGTACACTGGTTACACTGTTGATGGCCACAGCAAAGAAAGCAACACCAAGGATACTTCCCTGTGGTACTCCATTTTCTAGTGCACAGGCATAAGAAAGCACTCCTCCCACTCAGACCCTTGAAAACAGTTAGATAAAAACCATTGACTAAAAACAGGCAAGAGCCCACGACGACCAAACTCATGAAGAGAAAGTAAAATGCCATGACGCCAGGCAGTGTCATATGCCTTCACCATATCGAAGAAGACCGCGACCTGGTGTTGGTTAGTGGAGAAGGCCTCACACACAGAAGATTCCAAGGCCAGTAGTGCATCAGAAGGAGACTGCAGTTTATGAAAACGATACTGGGCAGGGGATAAAAAGTCACCTCTCTCCAAAAACCACACTAGCCTGACAGTGACCATCTTTTCCAGAATTTTACATATGCAAGAAGTCAGAGGAATAGGCCGATAATTCGTCGCCTGTAGGTGGGCCTTACCTGGTTTAGGGATGGGGATGACTACAGCAACACCCCCAACAAGCCAGAAACTCACCAGAACACCGGATTTTAATAAATAATGAAAACAAAAACAAAAGGGACTCATCAAACAGGTGACGTAAAAAGGCATAAGGAATATCATCACAGCCAGGAGAGGAATCATGGCACTGCAACAGAGCTGTCTGGAGGTCAGAAATAGAAAAGGGGACTTGATAAGGTTCTCCCTCAGAAGATGCAAAGCTGAGACCATGAGACTAAGTGCTGACGTTGACATGCCTAATGGGAATCTGCATCCTTCCGAGACAAGCTGGCAAAATGATCAACAAGCAACTCTGCAACAGTGAAAGGATCAGCCACAGTTCCATCTGCTGTAGATAAAACAGGAGGGGAGGGAATAATAAGCTTTCCTGAAATTTTTCTTACACAGTTCCACACTTGAGTGAGGGAAGTCCTCACGGTGGAGGAAACATAACTCTTCCTTGATGAACACCTGGCCTCCTTTAAAACTCGCCTCATATGAGCCCATGCCCTCCAATATGCCATCAAATGCTGAGGATCCCCACGATAACGACAAAGTCAAGAGAAGGCTTCTCGTTTGGCTCTCACTGCGCAACTGCACTCAGATTTCCACCAAGGAACCAGACGTGTAGGAAACTGATCCCTCCTTCTTGTAATAGATTATAGGTCTGCCGAATACAACACATCAGTGAAATAAGACACCACCTCCATAAGACAGCCAAACTCGCTGACAGAAAGGGCAATTGAACTTAATTCCATGAAAAGTGGCCAGTCAGCCTTATGCAGACGCCAGTGAGGAAGATGAGGATGAGGTCCACCTGCACTAGCAGTTAAGAACAGCAGAAAATGGTCACTGTCATACAGGTGTGGCAACACATCCCAGGGGAAATCTAAAACAGCATTAGCTGAACCTAAGAACAAATAATTGGCAGTAAAAGTTCCTGTCTGGCTATGGAAATAAGTCAACTTAATGGAGTTTATAATGCCCAGCTGGTCATCCTCCACTAAAGAGGCCAGCATAACACCCCGACGGTTGGCTTCATTGGTACCCCATAGTGACTGGTGACCATTCATATCTCTTAGTACCAGAAAGGGAGATGGAGGGCCATGAATAAGGCATTCCAGATCTGCCCTTTCAATAGTAGAGCTAGGAGGAAGATAAAGGTTGCAAACTGTATGCTGCTGACATAAAAACATCTGGACAGCAATAGCCTGCAGGGGAGTGGAGATGTCCAGGTGACTGTGCGGAATATTCTGGCAAAGGAAGATAGCAGCACCTCCATGACGATCTTGGCTCGGCACAAGAGCAGAATAAAACGCATCATAGCCAGAAGGACCGGAAGGAATAGCATCACCTACCATGGTCTCCAGGATGCAAGTGCATAAATGAGTACATTGAGAAACAAAATGACACAGTTCCTCATACTTAGCATGTAAACCGCAACAATTCTACAGGATGATAGAACCCTTAGTGGAGGGACGATGATTAAGTGCGGGACTGTACACCTCTTGACAAGTGAGCAGGTTTGGATTGATGCTTAGGAAGGCCCTTGGGAGAAACTGACAAGCACCAGGAACCCACACCCTATGTCGAACATCTGTGGGCAAACGCGAGGATGAAGAAGAGGAAAGTTTTACAACACTCTTCCTCTGAAGTGGAATAACATTTGGCTTGGAGAGTGGCTTGGAAAGTGGCTTTGAGGCCGCCCTGGGTGTGAAAGGAGTTTCCACAGGACTGGAGCCCTATGAGGATGACATTGTAAGTTTCAGAACTGAAGCACCAACGGTCTATCCAACACTATCCTCAGGTGGGGACCTGACCACAGGTGTACCATCAGCTGCAGCTTCTACCTGGCTAGACTCCTCAACCTTTGTGGCAGAGAGAACAGGAGAGAGCTCGACACAAGGTTCGACGAAGAAGATTGATTCATCAGGTGCAGCTTCCACCTGGCTAGACCCCTCAGCCTCCAGGGCAGAGGGAACAGGAGGGAGGTCGACATAAGGTTCAACAACAGAGACCTTAGGTGGCCAGTCTTCAGGCTCAGAGGACTCTGAAGAACCACGGTGACGTTTTTCAGATACAGACGGAGCCTCAGGCATACTGGAAAAGAGGGGAGAAGGAGTCACGTCAGTGTGTACATCTGCCACCACCACGTTAGTGTGCAAACCATCAGCCACCGAAGTGGAGGCTGAAACAGTCTCAGAGGGTGGGCAAGCACTATGCTGACTTGCATTACTAACTCCGGGGACAGCATCCAGCAAATCACCAGATGTGGAAATGGGCACTTTAACAGGTCGAAGTGACTTCTGGGGCATAGAACGATGCACAGGGACTCCAGAAAGGACAGAAACATAAATAAACCCCTGTATGAAAGAAGAGAGTTTGGGCCCTCTTTGCTTCTGAAAAAGAAACCTTCTCACACGTATGGATGGTCAAGATCTCCTTTTCCAGGCAGTATCTAGAACAGTTTCCAGAAGATGCAGCATGAGGACCTCCACAGTGATAGTATTTAAGGGATCCTAGACAGTCACTGGTATGACTTGGGCCGCCACAGGATACACAAACACCAGTAAGGCCATTCTGTGGACGGCAGCAAAATCGGCAACATGCCCATACCCCTGACAGCGGAAACAGCGCTTTGGGGTTGGCATATAAGGTTTCACAGAAAGTGATAGCCATACCAGTTTCACAGATGTAGGCAACGTTAATCTGTCAAAAGTCAGGAAGAAGGTCGGAGTCAGGGTCAAAACGCCATCTATCTTCTTCTGAAGGCACTCAACCAGCAAAAGGGAACTCTCCTCTGGGGAGGACACCTCAAGAAGGATGCTTCCATTCCCCTGAGTGGATATCCTAGGTTCCCTGCCACAAGCAATAACAATGGCACTGTGCAAATCAAAAATATCCATTTCTAGCACTGACCCACCCATAGAGGGGTTCAGCACTAGATACTTCGCATAGGTTGTGGACGCTGCTTGATCTATGCCCAACCCCAGAGCTGCACCAACCTGACGTAAACGTCTCCCAGTCACAGCTGAACGCTGGGTCAAAGTAAGGCCCCAACGTGGCAATAAGAGAGTGTCCAGGGACAAAGCCAGAGTGGCCAACCAAATTTTTATTAAATGAAGCCTACTACAACAGAACAAACCTCATTCATCCACCTCTCAACCCACCACAGAGCCCAACAAGGGGAGGTCATATGCCAGGGACAACACCACTGGTGATCCCAGGAGTAGTGGGAGAGTCCAAACAGGTAACCACTGGGGGACGTGGACAAGGGTGACTCCAGGATGGTAGAAAACACCAGGTTCCCCAGTGCCCACTCGACTCAAGCCAATGCATGACCAGCCGATTGACCTGGTCGGTTCCAACCAGGCTGCCCATCTAGCCAGAGTAAGGGACCAAAGAGGTGTATTGCTAGCTGCAGGGTACAGCGTGCAACATCGCTCAATCCCCAGGACTCCAGTCTCCCAGCATTACGGGATGCCTCACACGGCAAACACGTGGAGAGACAACCATCCCACCCTAGATGGCAAATGGGCAGGGACTAACCTCACCAGCAGGCCTCATCCACCAATGATGGAGGGGGTGCTTGGTCCACGGGGCCGACAAGTGCCGAATCCTACAAAGGTAGGCACTCCAAAGTAGGTGGCACTGCCATCCATGCTTCAAGCGCTGCCACCATGTCAAGGTGACCCTCGTCAGTGGGGTTTTATGCTGGAAGAAGGAACCAAAGGCCACGAGCCTGTAAATTGTTCCCTCCAAGAAAAAAAAACAAGTATAGAGAGCCATTTTCAAGAACAGTTCATTTTGAGATGCCTAGACACACTGCATTTGAGAGACTGGAGATCATAGGCAGTAGGAAATACAGACAGAGGGAGACAGTTCCAGAGTTGATCTATTGCGACCTGTTGTATACATAAAGGACCAGGAGTGACGGTTAACTCTTGCATTAAAGAGTTGGACAGAAAAGGGATGAGAGTTTGTTGCTAGATGGGTGTGCGCCCGCTGTAGGAGAGGAGAGAGGCAAGCAGACAGTTCAAAGGAGCAGTGACCATTACAGTAGCAATAGAAAAGAGATAAAGATGCAACAGTAGGTCGAAGGTACAGAGGTTGAAGGGAGCTACTAAGAGGAGGAGAGTTGATGAGTTGAAAAGCCTCTGACTCCACCTTGTTGAGATGAGCTGTATGTGGGGACTCTGGGGAGCCTCCTCACACGTGTGAGTTGTACTCTACACAAGGGCGAATAAAACCAGTGTATAAAGTCAACAACTGTGCAGGGGTAAAGAAGGCACGAAGTCGGCCTATATATATACTTTGTAACTAAAGATCTGACTTTGAAGAACGAACAATACACACGGGAAGAATCAATGATCTACCTATCTTGTATATATATATATATATATATATATATATATATATATATATATATATATATATATATATATATATATATATATATATGAGCCCGCATAAACGTTCCTTCCAAGAAAGAAAAACAAAAACAGAAACAGTACAAAAGACAGCCAAATTCAAGATCCATTTATTTCGAGATGCCTGGACACACTGCGTTTGAAAGACCAGAGATCATAGGAAGTAGGAAATACAGACAGAGGGAGACAGATCTAGAGCTGAACTTTTGCATAAATGAAGGACTGAGGGTAACGGTTAACTCTTGCAATAGACAGTTGGAGAGAAAAGGGATGAGAGTTTGATGCTAGATGGGTGCACCCGTCATAGAGGTGGAGGAATGCAAGCAGACAGTTCAGAGGAGCAATGACCATTGAAGTAGTGATAGAAAAGAGATAAAGAGGCAACAGTGCAGCAAAGAGCCAGAGGTTGAAGGAAGCCTGTAAGAGGATGCGAGTTGATGAGACGAATAGCCTTAGACTCCACGCTATTAAGAAGAGCTTTATGTGGGGAGCCTCCCCACACATGAGAGTTGTACTCTAAATTGGGGCGAATAAAACCTGTGTATAAAGGCAACAACTGTACAGGGGTAAAGAAGGCACAGAGTCGGCTTAGCACACTTAATCTCTTGGAAGCAGATTTTACAAGAGATGCAATATGATCATTCCAAGATAAATCCCGAGTGAATGAAACCCCAAGCATGTTCAAGGATGATGCAGGATTGAGCTGGATATTATTAAACGTTTGTAGGTACTCCTGTGGAAGATTTTGAGGGGTTGATAAGTGTAAAAAATGAGTTCTTCATGCATAAAACAACATGATTATTTTTACCCCAGTCAGAGATACGAGCCAAGTCAGACATTAGGTGTGCCATAGCCTCATCCCTTATTTGTTGAAGTAACTGCTGAGATGGACGTTGAGGGAACCAAATGGAAAGGTGAAGGGTGGAATCATCAGCGTATGAGTGGATAGGATTAGATGTACAGCTTAGAAGGTCATTGATGAATAAAAGGAAGAGAGTTGGTGATAGGACAGAGCCCTGAGGAACACCACTGTTGATAGATCTAGAAGAACAATGGCCGTCTACAACAGCAGCTCTCTCTCTCTCTCTGTATATATATATATATATATATATATATATATATATATATATATATATATATATATATATATATATATATATATATATATATATATATATATATATATATATATGTGTGTGTGTGTGTGTGTGTGTGTGTGTGTGTGTGTGTGTGTGTGTGTGTGTGTGTGTGTGTGTCAATCAATCAATCAATTAATTATTTCCTGTGGCACCCCTGGGGATGCATGGGGCCTCGATGAACTCTCTCCACCAATTTTGTCTCTTGGCATCTCCTTCAGGTCCCACCAACACTCCTCTCCTTCTTCACTTTTCATTGTCCTCAACCAGGTTTCCCTCCGCCTACCTCTACCTCTTCTTCCTCTAGCAGTCCACTCTGGCACATCCTGTATTAATATAAATTGCCTTCTTTTATCTAAATGTGCCCCAGCCACTTCCAACTGGTTCCACTCTCGTAATATCCCTTACTCTTTCTTTTGTAACTCTGTCTTGCCACTTTACTCCAAAGAATCCTTCTCAGTATTTTATTCTCAAATCCTAATACTTTCTGATTTGTTGCAATTGTACTGTAGCATGACTCATGCCCATAAATTAAAACTGGTTTAACCATGGAGTTGTAAATTTTTACTTTAGTATGTACCGAAAGCATATTATTATTCCAAACAGATTTCAACATTTCAACAGCTCGCCAAGCCAGTCTAATCCTCTCCTCAGTTTCATTGTTTAATGATCCGTTAGATGATACAATCGTTCCCGGATATTTAAAATTATCTACTTTGTTCATCATATTATTTTTAAATACGTTGCAACTCTGTAAGAAATTCTCAGAGATATTCGTTCAGCATTCATTTGTTTGTCTCTTTTTACAAGTGATGTCACAGCAGCTACATTGGTCCTTTAATCCATAACACGCACAGTTCATATTTCTTAACTACTGATGCCACTGATGGAGAGTTGGTGCTGTAAGAGCACACTTTTCATTATTGCTTATTAATGCGATTTAACGTTAGAGTTAGGAATTCCTTGATATCTCCAAGAATGACTGAACGCAGGAAGACATTATCTTGGATGCATTTTCCTTTTTGTCACATGCCTTTTGTCGATGTATTAGGGTTCCAGACAGGCGCCCATGTGAAAGATCAGGAAACACTTTATAATATGGTTTCCCAGTTGTATCCAGGTGGTCCTGTGTCGGCCTGACTTTTATAGAATATGTTTTTTGTCAGCTTCTTGAAAAATTATTGAACATTACCACATATGCCAAATCATGTTGCCGACTTACAGTAAATTGAGAGAACAGTTACCCATCTCAAGTACAACAACATCTGTAAATCCAGTCATATCTGCCATGAATATGACAGAGTTCCTCACGTCTGTTTTTTCTATTATCAGTGAAAAAAAAAAAAAAAGTCATCCTCGGTTCTTTAAATGTTTTGTGCTGCATTTCAGCGTCTCATATGTATACATCCAAACACCTGTAGCAAACATCCAGCAGACCTTTGACCAACCGGCTTCTATACAAGTCCAGATTCAGCAGAAAACGCCCTTCCTCATTGAAAAGTCTGGCTACGGGCTTGTAAACTGATAATACTACTGTAAGTCGAGTAGACAGTGAGGTTCAGGAGAGACTTTTTCACTAAATTAGGTATGAACAATCTTGGTCTTCGGCCCGCACTACGATTTTGGTGTTATTCTGGGGACCACATTCTTTTGGAATGATTATAAAGAAATTTTTTTAATTTCAGAAATATGTTGGCTAAGTTAATGGCTGCCTCACTCTCTAGACCTCAGATCCTAAGTGAGACCCTCGAATATTTTCCTCGACACGGGATCCGTAGAGGTAAAAGTGATGGGAACCAGCATGATAAATATAAAAATCAAATCAAATTAAGAGAAATACAAATATTATAAATAAATTCTTTGGTTACGGTTGAAAATTATATTGAAGAATTGCGTGTTTAGTGCATGAGAGAAATGGAAGAAGTTACTGATCCATGTGATATACATATTAATCTGGATAAGTAAAAAAATCAGCAGATATTTCACAGTTTTGAAGCTAAAGGCTACAGCAGAAAGGACTTAAAAACAACTAGAAAGCACCCAGAGAGCGCGTACCTTCGCCAATGCCATTGCCATTAAAAAGGATCCGGAATCGGATGTATGGAGATATTGTCTGGAATACACAGGATCCGGATCCGCCCCCAAATTTTATCAATTGTTCCTTGACCAATGGTCCAGTCTTCCACAAAATTTTATTGAAATTCATTGAGAACTTTTGAGATATTGTGCGGGATACATAGGATCCGGATCCGGATCCAGGCCAAAATTTGATCAGTTCTTCCGTGGCCCATGTCCCACCTTTCCACAAAATTTCATTGACATTCATTGAGGACGTTTGGAGATATCGTGTGGACAAACAGACAAACCGCCAAACGTAGGTGAATCCATAACCTCCTCCAACGAAGTTGGAGGAGGTTATAAATTCCGTGGACTAGAAAGATACGCCGTCTGGCACAAGGGGACGCCGGGTCCCTACACGGTGTATGTAGTATGTACAATACTGTCCCTGTACGGCGGCCCAACGGAAGCATCAGCTTACCTGTGGTCGACGGGAATGCTCGGACTGACAGGCTGAGGTTGTCCCCTCCCTGCCTCTCCCCCCAAAAAAAAGAAAGTAATACAAATAATGTTGACATTTGTAAGGGAGTAACCTTACTCATTGGAAAATGGAAATTTATTTACTTTATTACAAGATTACCGGATGTACGAATATCTGTTAAATGGAGAACGAGCAAGATAATTATATGAAGGCTAAAAAAAAAAATCATTTATTGTGCATAATATAACTAAATTCTATGCTTCGTATCAATATAAACTTTTTTTTTTATATAGACATTTCAAAGGTGTTTGATTATGTAAACAGGTTATATTTATGAATAAAGTTATTAAATACCATCACTCACTCTCATACTGTCAAAGATACCAGTAATGTTGCCTGATTGACTCAATGTTCTATACTTAAAGGAGGTTTCGAGATTTTTAAGGGATTCTACACAAGTAGTGAAGGACATTTGATCCTGTTCAGTTGACAAGCATCCTGTTGACAATGCAATGCAATTTTTGGAGCGACTTGCCTTATCTAAATTGCGCTGTCTTTGACGTTACTGCCTTTCCATCACACTACTGTATGTACATCGTTGGTAGCATCATTTTCCTTTAGAGATACAAATGGTTTTAGAATATGTATAACTAGACCACGTGGTACAGCCATTATATAACTGTGGTGGATCACTGACACGAACTTTCCTCACATATTTTCTTTAAGTTAGTCTGAGTTTTTCCACTTATTTGAAATAATAGTAATTTTTTTCTTCTCAGAGAGGCGAGATAAAAACTGAGACAGTAATGGTATGAGTGTTTGATTTTTATTTATTTCTTTATCATTTATTTACAGATTAGTTTATTTATTTATCACTTGAAAACGGACATACGAAAACCTCATCTGATATGTCACCTGCTTATTTCTGTCTGGTGACATTCCCAGAAAGGTCTGACAGAGGATCGCATTCTACGTGGCGATGAGAGATTTCGTAATGACTCTTAACAGTGTATTTTCCATCAAACTTACATCATTTTTATAAACTCTGTAGATATTACAACGATAGAATTTGCTAAACATCATTCAGTCACCTTTTTCCCCTATTAGCAATGCCGGGGCCTGAGACTAGGCTACTCGAACCAGACATTTTAGTCTACGTTGACCAGCCTTACTTTTTCCGCTGAATGGCATTATGGGTGCAATAAACCCCAACCATCCTGTTATTCAACAGATTACCTGGCGTCATTTAGTTATATAGTTACTATCCAGCGTTTTAAATGGTTCCGGGGTTACAGAAACGATTTGGCGAGTTACTGAGTGATATAAATAACACATAAGATAAATAATTAGCTAAAATGAGATGCTATGAAGCCTTGTACATCAGGCAGAATGTGACTGCCTGTCTTCCCTCGAGTCAGTAAGGCAGAAGAAAGTTAAAGGACTTATCAGGCCAGAATGCTGATGCCTCAGTACGAATGTCCTTTTTATACTAAACTGACACCTACTTTCTTACCACTTTCATTTGTTAAATACCATGAAGGTCCAGAGAGAGTTTTGCAAGGAGGACAATAATAACGACGAAAGAAGTTCTTAATGTTATGTTTTGATAATGACATACTGACTTACTATTTGAATAAACACAGTTAAAAACAAGTTAGTAATATTCAGCAGCTATAAGTAATACACAGTGCATAGCAATAAATACCTATGATAAACCTATTACACATCTGAAATAGTGAAAAACTTCATATCCGTAATAAATCAACATCAATTGTAGACACTGAGCTAAAGTTATCTATTGTATTTTTTTCCTTTACATTTTATATGATTTCCTAGCATTTCGACTTTTTTTTTCTTAACCACTAATTCCTTCATTATTGTGTCTCTTTCTTGCGATCATTCCTCCAATGCTTACATATTTTCCATCCTTGAAGTTGTACGATGTTAGCAAGAAAAAAAATGTAAAAAAAAGTTGGGCTACAATTTCCACAGGTATTATTCAGCTCTTGACACAAGTCAAGAGTGAGAGCAGTGGAAATGAGTTATTTAAGAGGAGCCTGTGGAGTCACGTGGAGAGACAGGCTGACGAATGAGGATATAAAGGAGCGTTGTGGTGTGGATGTGGATGTGATAGGAAGCGTTGTGAGGAACACACTGAGGTGGTTTGGCCATGTGGAGAGGATGGAGGGTGAAAGATTGACGAAGAGAGTGTATGTGAGTGAGGTGGAGGGTGGAAGAGGGAGGGGGAGACCGAGGATGAGATGGAGGGATGGGGTGGAGAGGTATATGAGAGAGGGGGGTGTGAGTTGGGAGCAGGGCAGTGAAATGGCGGGGGACAGGGCGACTTGGAGGCGATTTGTTTGTGGCCACCCCAAACGGGATTGAGGCGTCTGGCAATAGATAGATAGATAGATACAACTCCACCTTCACACACACACACACACACACACACACACACACACACACAACTTCCTTTTGTATTGTTGTTTAAATGTGTGCGGGTCATATTTATACAACCTATATTTTATGAGTCTAAAAGAAGGTACATGAAAATAAACACTAAAATCAATTTTTAAAAAATCTTTATTTATAGCATTCTTTGGTTTTATTTCATGGTTTAGTGTCAGCTTTAATATTAATATGTATCTCCAACCTGAGGTACTAAACCCTGCCTTGAAAACCAACATACCATTTGACTGATTGCGAATGTTACTAATGTCAAACTGTTATTCTTCCGCCAGTAGCGATTGCACACACTTAATTCAAGACTCTTAGGAGAAAACCGATTGTATGTTCGATAATGCAGAGGAAATCTGTGTTGTGAGAAAATGATAAAGGTTGAGGTGTTGACAGTGAAGGTAATTTCTTGGTGAGGGTGAAATACGCCTCAGAGACATTAATAAAGATTACTTAGTTAATGATCTGACTTGTTATATGCGCTGTGAGATTGTGATAAAGGTGGAGGTGTTTACGTGCAATGTGCTAGAGGAGGTGACATGCAGTGTGTACAGCGCTTGTCACACTGTAAGGTGATAATAAAGGTTGAGATATTGGCTAGTAATAATATTTTGGCTATTGACATTTGCTGTAAGGTAGTGAAAATAAATACTAATGTGTTTGCTGAAGGTCGGGGTCTGGGATTAAGGACATGAGCAGAAAGAGTACCTTGTTGTCTGTAAAGGTAATGATTTGACACTATGGCCTATGCGCTAGGGAGATCGCAAAAGTCGATGTGTTTACTGTGTCCAGTGTTATTCCCACTGACATGCGCAGCTGAGATGCGTTAAAGGTTGATGTGTGGATAGTAATGTGTTGAGAGAGGTGGTAGGGTTGTGGCTGCTTCACTCACCATGTCGCACTCCACCAGACAACTTGGCCTCCTCCTGCTGCTGCTTATACTCGTCCCTGCAGTGACCTCATTCCCCACATTCAGGCTGCGCTCTCTCCTCACAGGTCAGACACAAAGTCCTGTACTCTCACCGTTAAGGAATCTTCTTAGTATCCGTTCTTTAGCGATTTATTTCGCATAGTATACCATACTACTTTCTTGTATATCATCTTTATCAATATATTTTCATTTCTATAATTTCCTAACCCACCTTCAGTTTATTTCTTGTATGTTCTGAGGCAACTTGCACAAATATCATTGAAGGGATCATGATCATGGTATATGAAGAAATAGACTTGAAACGACATAGTCCTTCTGGTCAACAGCGTAGGACTGTTTCGACCATCTTTTTCTTGCTTAATTATTTCTGTATTTCATTCGATAATATTCTTCGTATAGAATTTATGCATTATATGTCGATGGTGAAGAGGCATGGATAATATAAGAGCAAGTGACTACACTGACTGAATATCTAGGTGGTTTCTTGAAACTCAGAAAACAACTAACTACGCTGGGTGATAATCACGTAACTAAAAGTCGCTTCAAGCAGGTGGGCCCTGAGGTATGGTTAGAGTTTAATGCTCACATAATGCCACTCAGGGAAATGTGAGGCTGGTCGCACTTGCCTTTAATATCGGGACTTAGTAGTCTAACCTCTAACCAGTACGTTTTGGATGGTGTGCGAAAATGTTGGATCATGACTGAATGGAGTATGAAAAATACATAGCTTAGGAGGCATTAGAAAACCACCAAAGCTGACGAGAATACGAGTCAAAGCTCTAATAATTTAAGGGTTGAATTGTCGTCAGTTTACGGGGATGGAGGACCTACTATATGGTGCCTCCTCCTTAACAGTGTTCTTTCCATAATGGGTGAAAAATTTGGTCTGTATATTTCTTTAGCGTGTGGTGATGATAAAGGTGTAATTTGCACCACACGGTGGTCCGAGGTATCGATGTTTTCACCGTGAAGTTACATTTACCGTTGCTCCTCTAGTTGACGTAGAAAAATAAAATTGTGTGTGACTGAGAAGGAAAGCACGCAAATATTCCCCCAGAACACGACAGGCAACAGTCGATTTATATCCAGGTCCCTATTTTCACTTCCAGGAAACAAACAGACAGGGGCAGGGGAGACCTTGCCCAAAGTTGCAGTGTTGGGCCTAGGAACTTTTGCGGGACGTCTTGACTGCGAGGCGAGCTTGCTTCCAGTTACATTATTGCATATATAGCACTTAACACTTTGTTGTTAGTTAAGCACACAGCTTTTATCTGCTGTTATTCAGTTAAAGTCGGCTGTTCTTTAATGAACAAAATAATAAAGAAATGACGTATCCCGAGATGGCTACTACCATGGCTCTTGTCTTTATTACCAGAAAGGCTTTTTTTTTTTTTTTTTTTTTTTTTATTCCGCTACTTACTGTTAGATTCGACTCATGCGACACTATTTTAAACAAATATTTTCACAGACTCACAAAGTGGTTTTGTGTACCATCGTATTAACTTGTAACCAAATTTTATCCAACAGATATGCTTGGAAGGAGCCACCAACAACTCTCACCATTTTCTATCTGACATAAAATGCTCTTCTTTCAGCACAGTGCTGGTAACTCGCGCAAACATTATGCAGTTTATTTTTCAGCAAATACTTTGTTTGGCATACTATCGGTAGGCTATATATAATAAACGTTAATTGGGTCCCATCAATAGGAAATTTCGAAACTAGGATTCAAAAAGAACGCCTCCTGACGTTTAATATACCATACTTGTGTACAGCTTAATCAGTTCTCAGTATTTACAGTACCAAGTACATATTTTTTATTCATTTCAGGTTTGTTCTTTTGACCTTTTCTATGGAATTTCTATGTCAAGTTTTCCATTATGTGCGGTGTTCTCTTTTACAGTTTCCTGTAAGAATTGACGATTTGACTGGAGGTCTGTCGGCGGTCAGCAGTTTTCTAATTATCCTCCAAATCTGCTACACTCGCTGACATTAGGTACAGTACACCCAGCAGAGACCATTCGGCCTGCTGGGGTTATCGTCCTCCCTTCCGATGTTAACTCATGGAATATTACACTCCTAAGCCTGGCCCTATCATGACTGACAAAGATATGCACCAGGTTTTTTTTTTTATGAATATATTTGGGGTCAGGTAGAGATCGTTGTGCCATGATTTGCTTTTTGTGAGACTATAGGTTGCATTTACAGTGTCCTGAGCTCAAGCTGTGTGAATACGGTACTGTTCCCATGCCTTTGCTCATACAGCATTTAAACACATCAATCAAACCGTAGTGTAAATCTTTTAACGTAAATATAAGAAATGAGATCATTATCAACTGTGACGTAACTGAATACATCGCAAAAAATGTTCCGAACCTTCGTAAACACGCCCATTACTGTTGTTCTTTTTCATCCAAAGACAAATGCTCGCAACTGCCCCGATTCTACACGTCCCAAACGCCCTCGACTTATAAATGAAAAGGTTCTCTTAGGAAGATGATGCCAAATGAGTTTTTTTTTTTTTTTTTTAATGTCAAAATGGCCTCATAAGGAGCAAGTCAAAAAGGTTAACTCACGGTGCGTTTTATGTTTTTTGCTGAAAAAAAAGAAATAAATTATATATATATATATATATATATATATATATATATATATATATATGCACAAATCCATATCCCGAAACGTGATGATGTTATACTTTTATTGAAACATTGCAAATGCTACAGTACTTTCACATTACCTTGGTCCATATTTTCGTCCTTTCTAACCTTTCACGTGGATCAGTGGCAGAAAAAGGCAATACTAAGGCTATCGATACTCTTCATTACATTTCTTTGTGACTGGCATCACAGGTGAACCCGCCCAAATGTCGCTATATGCGCTCTTGAAATTTCGCTTTCTGACATGAAGTTTCTTTAAGTTCTGCCACTATGTATTTAAGCGACCTGTACTATATATTGACAGCCCCTTATTTTACAAAATACTTGGGTAAAGTATTGACAGTTCAATATTTTTCAAAATATGTGGTAAAAAAAATTTTCAGCTCCATATTTTACGAAATATACGGTTATGTAGTACCTCATGCATTTTGAACACTAAGTAAATCACAGGAAGTACAGTACAAAACTTGGTTTAATCATCCGAATCATCAGTACTGTTGATTTTATATTCTTGGGATGGCTAGACAGAATCTTGAAATCATAGCAGGTATTAGCTGCAAAAGGTGTTTTTGCATACATGACCACATTGATTGTTGATGTGTTTAACTGGTTGCTCAGTTTGGTTATTTATTAATCCAATGCATCCATTCACATATACCTTCCCCAACTCCTAAGTCTGTGTTGCGAAGCAAACGCTGCTCATTGTTAAGTCCATATAACTCCTCCACTGGAACCATGTTTAGAAAGTGAGTTGCAAGAGGGATGATAGATAAGACAGTCATTTTCACGATGCTGAAAGAGTCCATGGCATCGAGATTCCGCAAGACTGGATCTGATAAATTATACCTCCTCATTATCTGCTCCACTCCTTTAGTATTGAAATCAACCTTTTAATCTGAAACTGTGGACTAGCTGGTGGTCAGGGTCAGGACATGCGTAAAGGAAGGCTGTTACTCGACCACCATTTTATATTTCCTCCAGCGGAGGAAAGTTGGAAGGGTCTGTGAAATGAACGCTGAACACTGGTGTTAATTTTAAGGTGTCTGGTATGATGTAACATTCCATGATGGTATACGAAACTGTCTTGATTTGTCTGTGAATGACGTGAAGCTTTGGTTCTTCTGCCTGCATTTGTTTATGTACATCATTATAAGGTGGTAGGTTATATGAAAACTGTGATGGGCGGGGGGGGAGGGGGAGTGATCACCTCCAATTCCAAAACCAGATTATTGGTATAAAAATGTTAATTTGGGCACCGCTTGAAAACTCATGCCACAAGTCTCGGCGACCTCGAACGAAAAAATGCAAGATGGTAAGGCACACCAGTGCCACAGGGAAAATGTGCTCTTGTGCTTTTTGTCCTAAGACTCAGTAATAGCATTGGACTGCATGAGCACCAACACCTGTTAACACACACCGAAGGATCATAGGAAAACAGGTCCTGCTCTCTCTCTCTCTCTCTCTCTCTAGTAGGCAGGATCTGTTCATAAAGCCCATTCTCTCTGTAAAACATTGTTCTTCACAAAAATTTCCCTAGATTCCATTTGAATTTGCATTTTCTTCTCGTTTTCCTTTTCGGTGACACAATTTCCCTAAAAAAAAAAAAAAAAAAAAAAATCCCTGAATCTGGCATTCTTGTAGCATCATATTCTGATATTAATTTCTTGTTATAACTCAGCAGTTAAGATGAAGAGATGCAACTTCAGGCCAAGTTGGTGCAGTAAGAGCATAGTACCTTTATTAGAATGTCATGATGAAAATATCGGTATTTTAAGTATGTCTGCACAGCCAAAATCCACCTGTAAAATGTGTACTTTCTAAAGTAGGTTGAATAAAAAAAAGAAGATAAAAAAGTAGAAGAAAAAGAAGAGGAAAGTAAAGAACATAATGATGATGATAATAATAACAATAATAATAATAATAATAACAATAATAATAATAATAATAATAATAATTATAATAATAATAATAGCAAGAAGCGGTGAAGGGCACAACAAACCGACCCCGGCAGTCAATTCAATGTTGACGTAAAAACACAAGATACTTAATTGAAGATGCCACACATAAAATTTAACGTAAATCAGGTGAAAATTGACGATTTTATCCTCATTTGAAATAATAAGTCCGACCCACCTGAACCCCTAAGTGAGGGGTGACCTTCCTGCTGTAATGAGGCATGTTACAGGATGCAGATTTGAAAGATGCACCTTTAGGTTTTGGTTTCATGTCGATCTGACGAATTTGAAAGGAGTTATGGCGAAAACATCTTTTTTTTTTACCATTTTCTTTCTTTTTTTTTTTTTTACATTGTTTTGGGCCTACAGTCTGGGCCTAGGACCAATTTGGCCCAAAATTTAATCAGGTGATCAGAGGGTTATAGCTCAACATACCTGTAATTTTATCACCAGTAGTTTTTTGTTCAGTTGTTAACAGACAGACAAACAAACAAATCGAGTGAAAACAATACCCGTCCCCGAGCACCTCCGGGATGGGGACGGGTAATAATAATAATAATAATAATAATAATAACAATAATTATAATAATGATAATAACAATAATGAAAACTCAAGAATCACTAGACTAGTTTATTC
Organism: Coenobita brevimanus; assembly: GCF_032717465.1. Classification (NCBI taxonomy): domain Eukaryota; kingdom Metazoa; phylum Arthropoda; class Malacostraca; order Decapoda; family Coenobitidae; genus Coenobita; species Coenobita brevimanus. Next base: position 39,297,210 of record NC_136997.1, on the reverse strand, counting down.
AGAAGAGACTTTTCGAACTGGAGGGGTTATATATGGCCTTCATTAACCTCTTCACTGCTAAGCCATCAGTCTGGAGCTGAATGAATGTTGTCCAATGGTACCAAAAACGAAATGCAAGAATACGTAATTGGACTGAAGAAGTAAATTTTGAAATGTCTGGATATCTTGTGTTAAAAAAATCTTGAGGTCCATGAGCCTGGTATTCAATGTAATGTTAGCTTATCTACCTACCTACCTATCTACCTATCTATCTTCCAATCCGTCCGTCTGTCTGCTATCTATCTATCTATCTATTTGTATCTATCTACATGTAGCTAGAAAATTTAATTCCAAAAGGAGTGGCCACAAGCAAATCATCCTAATGTCACTCTGTCCTCTGCCACTAGACTGCCCTTCCTTCACCTCACACTTCCCCCTCTCATATATCTCTCCAACCACTCACTCCTCTGTCTTATCCTCTGTCTTCTGCGTCCGCTCCCACTCCCACTTCACTCACACACACTCTTCTTGTCAGCCTTTCATTCTCCATCTTCCCCACAAAGCCAATCCATCTCAGACCATGCTCATTTCAAGAAATTTCATGGCACAAGAAGACAACAGCATGGTTCTGCATCATCAAACTTACCATATTTGGGTTTACATTTTGTACTGGTTTAGGCATGTCATAAAGTCTGAGTTTATATTTTGTACTGGTTTAGCCATGTTATAATATTTGAACTTATATGTTATACTGAATTAGCCATGATATAAAGTCACTTAAGAAGTAAGTCATTGTTAACACTCTCAGGATAAGGCACACCAACAAGGTTTTCTATTTTCGGTACAAAATTCTTCCTCAGGTTCGGAAATGCCAGGTTGTGTTTTCCCAGTTTTAAGTTTCTGATTGATTTGCTTTTGTCAGCAACTTTGTTTTGCCAAGCTACCCAGTGGTAATCATAAATCAAAGCTGGAGAGCTTGCAACTCGGACTACAGCGTGCCAGGCGGCGCCCCATGACTTCTCTGGCTTCAGTTTCTGTGTGTCAGCTCCTTAAATTAATTATACGGTGGTTTCAAGTGTTGATAATGATTGCATTTCATAACCTTCGCCAACGAAGTTGGAGGAGGTTATGTAATCGCTTATGTTTTTGTCAGTTTGTGTGTTTGTTTGTCCACACGATATCTCCAACAGTTCTCAGTGAATTCAATGAAATTTTGTGGAAGGATGGGCCATTGGCCAAGAAAAAATTATTAAATTTTCGGGCGGATCCGGATCTGGACCAGCAGTGGCACTGGGGGAGGTATGCGCTCTCTGAACGTTTTCTAGTCTTTTCCTGTACCCTAACGTCAACTTTGTTGATCAGTTTATTCTGAATAACGCGTTACTCCGGAAAATATGCACAAAGAACACTTCCTGATATCATGCCTCTATTCCCACACAGATGGTCACACTGTGAGTATAACAGTCCAGACTCTGTCATCACTGGTTAGTGGTCCACTGCGCGGGCATGACCTGCTGATGGTAAGTGACAACTTCAGCCAGCATCTGCTCGACACGAGTCAGGTGCTGTCGGCAGCTGGAGCCTCCGTCACACCCGTCTTCCTCACCACTCAGCTCTCACTCCTCCACACTGCCCGTCCCCCACACCACACCAAAGGATCCCACCTCGCTGCCATTATCATCTTCCACCGTGACCCGTCTGCCTTCCTCCTCCTTCTGACAGGCAACAAACAGTGGAACCCTGGCTACCTCATCCTCTTCTGTCTCAACCCCCACCTGAACACCACGTCAGTAATTAGTCAACCTGTCGTCCAGCGCTCGAAGTTCATATTGTTGCTGCAGCCACAAGAACGAGCAGGACGTCAACACTTAATCGCCTACACCAGTTTACCCACACGTAATAGAGCACCAATGGGAGTCTGGAGTAACAAGAAATTCCACACCAGACATGCACTCTTCCCTGATCGCTTCAGGAACTTCGGCGGACGGATTTTAGAGATTCCTGTCTCTTGCCATGATGAACCGTTCTTGTATTTTGGCAAGGATGGAAAGTGCGGTGGCGGGAACCTGGATGCACTTCAGATCATTGGTGATAAATACAACTTCACACATAAAATCACCTTCATAGACACAGTTACATGGGGAGTCAAGGAGAATGGAACCTGGAATGGTATGCTGGGTGATATGATGTACAATAATAAGGACATAGTGATCAGTTCAATGAGGCTTAACACTGATCGGTTCAGTGACTTCGATTTCGCCTACCCCTACTGGCGATACAGCTTTGTAATCCTCCTACGTGTCCCGCCGCCCATGACTCGCTGGAGAAGTATCTTGTACCCTTTTTCCGCTCTGCTATGGGGCTTAATTCTGGCTTCAACCATTGCAGTAGCTTCTCTGCTCTCCTGCTTACTTCATTACCTCCACCACCTCAATGACCCCATCGACATAATTTTAAAGGTAATTAACTTCTTAGATATTCAACAATACTTGGTGTAACTGGTAACATTAACACGTGATATCTTACCTTTGGGATATAGGCTGTTAAAGTTTTGATTTACTGAAGTAAAGGTCTCACCTTACTGGAAAACACAGTCCTATTTAGAATGTGACAAACATAGTGACTAAAATTACCCTCAGTTTGAAACACGAGGTTACTTAGCAAAATGTGATTTATTTTGAGTAATTACTCGTATGTAGTTCTTAAGCATAACGTAATCTTTGAAATTTTCTGGTACATCATGACCATTCCTTGTATGGAATTATATTGTCATTGCTGCATATGAATTTATATATAAAATTAAGAATTGAAATCTAAGATAATTCTAGACAGTTTAAAATATTAAACACATTTGTCCATTAGAGCTGTCCCATGCAGGCAACGTAATATAACCGAATGTAATAATTGTGTAATAATTTAATCGGAACTTTAAAATGTGTTTGCATTGTAATTCATTACATTTTAAAACCCATGTGTTTTAAGAAATTATATTAAATCACTTTCAGTATGTTTTGAAGCACACCTCAACGGTTAACGAGATGGACATACAAGCTTAATAGAATTCTCTTGCTCTAATTTAGAAAAGCATAATGACATAACGTACCCAAATCATACACAAATACATTGTATTTGAAAAAGTATTAACATTTTAATTTCAGTATAATTATGGTTATCAATTTATGAAGTAGTTATAATGAAGAACCAGTCCAGTCATTGTAGATAATTACATTACCAGAGTAATCACTATTTGGTCCCTGCTGACCAGACTGACTGAACACCTTCATCCCAATGGATGTCTCCTGAAATTAATAAAATTATCTAACCGTATACAGAAAAAAACAAATGGAATGTTCTCTGGAGAAAGGCATGACTTCTTAAACAACATTTATGAACAGAGTCACGACATGGCTTCAGTTCACTCTCATTTTTCTCAAAACAACTGAGTCAGTGAAGAATCATGTTTGTCACTCTGTATCGGTTAAGTGTAGGAAAAAGAAGAGGCTTAACTTCTACCACTCTAGGCTAGTGATATTAAACCCGTTCCATCACAACACTCTGGATTCACAGACATACGGCCAACTGTCTCTCATAACTGAAGTTTGTTTTCTGAGGAAGAATTAGAAACACCTAAAGATTCTGCACTTTCGTTTCCTTTGTTTTTCGTGCAAAGCCATGTCCAAAGTACGACACCATTTTAATCGGAGAAGTTATTTGGTTATGCAGGAATATCAAAAGACATATGAAGATTTTTAATTCTTTTTTCCTTGCATTTCCTGGGTAAACGAATTCATGTTACGAAACAAAGTTGACCGTATGCTTCTTAGTACATCTGGACCCAGGCAGACAAATTCATGGATGGTATACATTAATATAACTTCATTTGGGTTGTCACTCTGATGTATTAGGTATCTATTACTTAACTGCCAAAAAGAAATATATCCCTGTCCATTTTACAGTAAGTGATTATAGCCTGTCTTCAACATTCTTCTGTGCCTTTATAAAAAGTTCATTATTTCAGTTCTTCCGAGTGATGGCCACCACTCTTGTGTGAGGGAAAAACTGTCTACCATAATGACCCTTTTGCATTTGAGAGGTATAATTCTTAGTCTTCTAACCAATATTATCTTAGTATTCCTTAGTTTACTATCTTGAACTGTGCAAGAATCAGGTGCTGTATTGTACTCCAGAATTTTGCAGAACATCATATTTCTGATCTATAAATGACCGCAGAATAGAAACGGCAAAGTGATTATATAATTCTTTTAAATAAAGTGACATTTCATATATCATATTCTGTTCAGGAAATTCCATCAATATATCTAAAGAATTTCCTGTGCACGATTTTTCAGCCGTGAGTTCGAATATTATAAGCTGGCTGACATATTCTTATGTGACATATTATGCAAATCTGAGTAAAATCTACGTGGACAAGCAGTGGTAATGAGCAATGTCTGATGCTACTATCCATTGACAGATTTGAAAAGATGGTAAAATTAAGGGAAGAGCCAAGTGTCTGTTGTTGTAAGAACTCTAATGAAATGCACTAGGTTGCCAAACTGCTGGGACAAGTTCACCCGGAATTACCAAACTATGGAGTTTAACTAATATACGGCATGTCCTCCGATCTCTGTGAACCTGTAACTTTGGGGTTTTAATATCAATTTCCATTGACTATTTCAAAATGATGCCAGGTAAACATACCTACACAAGTTAAGAGAGACCTTTTCTACTGCAAGATTTAAAGTTTTTTTTTCTCATTCATTGTGTGAGTGGCGTCCAGGATGCAGAGTCAGGCCATGAATGTGAAAACGGTTACAATCACCGTGGTGCAAGTTACATCTTAACTTTCCGAAATACAAATTCTTCTAAAATTCCCGGTCTAAACTTTCTCAGTTCCCAACTTTAAATTTGCAGGTTACTAATTCCCATATAAATTTTCAGGTTGTGTCGGGTCTGCTGGGCCAGGCCATGAATGACAGTAGGGTGCGGGTGTTTTCGTGGGCGCGTGTGTGGCTGATTTTCTGGTGGGTGGCTGTGGACATCTTAGCAGCGGCCTACATGAGCAACCTTGTGTCAGTTCTTACCGTGCCCGTCTACCCACACCGTATACAGACACTGCAGGAACTGGCTGAATCTGATATCATGTAAGAGTAGCATAATTTATTGTTCTAGCAGTTTACTTTTGCGAACTTTACATTTATGTCAGTACTCACCATGCCTGTTTCCTCACCTTTTCCAAGCGCTGAAGGTACTGGTTCCTTCAGATATGTGAATTTTTCTTCTTTATGTCTCCATTATCCCACTTTTTATTTAAACTGGTGTTGGAGAGAGGAGCTTTAATGGGGTGACACCGACATAGCTTGGTGACTCGCCTGTGTGGTTTTAGAAACATCCCTCAGGTACTTTCTTATTACCCCAAAATAGGATGGTGGACTGCAGATGGTCAGTTTAACGTCTGCAGTAAACTGGGTTCCCATGTCAGATGAGCCTGAAGTTACAACTACTACAACCCTACCAGTATGGGACTTTGGAGCAAATAGAAGACTCAGATATAGTGTGAGAAGAGCATCGTCTCTATTAATTTACTTTTAATCGTCACGTATTTTAATAATTTTACTTTCTTGTCAACCTTATATCTGTGCTCATTGTGCCTTTTCACCCATGCCTTATAGTCAGTGGAGGAAGTGGCTGAATCCAGCATAATGTGTGGGTCTATAAGTAAATTTGTGTTGCCGTTTTTCTCTGTGTTGCCTTCGTACCACTTCAAAGTTTCACCAACTTTGTCAACCCTGACATCACAAAGGGGAAGTCAGACACCCAACAGTCTTTGTGGTTTAATAGGGGATAAATCTCGTCATTCTTCTTCTCACTGGTGTCCCTAAACCCGGACCCCACGTGGGAGACTATGGGAATATATTTTCAGGGATTTACAATCATCCACTGGTCTTCCCATATTCACGCGTTATATGATGGAAGGAGATTTTGTTCCTAATATCTTTTCTCCTTGATCCCTGATCCCAAACCATCATTGCTTACAAAGGAATTGTTCATACTGGGGCCAATTTAGGATATATTCAGATTTAAGTTCCGGATCACTTAGGTTCCAATAAAAACTGGAAGAATACCCTGTTTCACTGGGCAAAATTCTGGACGCTCTTTAATCACTACCAGATGTAATATGAGTGACAGTCAGAAGCCGAATGCCCTGAATGTGAACCAGTGAATCAGGCTGATCTTTGTTTAATTTTCACCCTGACTTACATGGTTCAACTATCTGCTCAGAATATGTCCAATTCCGGCTACATTGAAGATATTCCTTAAAACACAACACATTATCTTATACCTCTGTCTCTCTCATCCAGACCCTGTAGAGCAGACTTCAGACTTAGTTGACCAGCCCATCAAGAATCCAGCTACTGTTTATCTCTTGAAGGAATATTGGATGCACAATGAAAGTCGGTGTACATTTGCCGCGAAATACTTTGACATTGTAGACGTTGACATGTCAGGACTCTATCTATCTATCTATCTATTGCCAGACGCCTCAATCCCGTTTAGGGTGGCCACAAACAAATCGCCTCCAAGTCGCCCTGTCCCCCGCCATTTAACTGCCCTGCTCCCAACTCACACCCCCCTCTCTCATATACCTCTCCACCCCATCCCTCCATCCCATCCTCGGCCTCCCCCTCCCTCTTCCCCCCTCCACCTCACTCACATACACTCTCTTCGTCAGTCTTTCACCCTCCATCCTCTCCACATGGCCAAACCACCTCAGTGTGTTCCTCATAACGCTTCCTATCACATCCACATCCACACCACAACGCTCCTTTATATCAGGACTCCATATTAGAATAATAATAATTCAAAATATAATAGATAGGAACACAAATATGTAGTCTTAAAGGTAACATGATAGTCAAGCTAGGTGTGGGAAAGCAAATGTGTGTGCAAATTTCAGTAAAGGAATACCAGAAGTGCACCGGAAACGCTACATATATACAGACACACACAAGTTTCTAGAACCCGCACATACATCCAGTACACGTGACACAACCACTCCTATACAAAAAAGGAGGAATTATACAGCCAGAAGGAGGCTATCTACAGGGGCGAGAGGTTGTAGAAAGAAAAAGAAGAGAAGAGCAGTGTTGCGAAGCAGTTTGGGAGGTAATGGCGGGACTCTGCTCTAAACTTCACTCGTGTGTGAGACTTTAGTTAATCTTTTCAAGACAATATAATGATAAATAGTACCATACTCATCTTTACCTCTCCTGTCATTGCATGACAAAGGGAACTAAGATTATCAACATACAAACCTACTCACGTATAACAACAGCTCGTCCACGAGTACAACATATGCGTAACTGATCTACAAAACCCACTGCAAGAAGCTACGAAGTTTCTACAAAACATTGTGGCAGCGAAAATACGAACCTCGTCTATGAATCTACAGTGAATTTCTACAAAAGCAGGCGAGACTTTAGCCGAGATCAGCTTCAGTTCTACAGTGAATTTCTACAAAAGCAGGCGAGACTGTAACTAAGACCAGCTCCAGGTCCACTGTTGATTCTACATTATCAAGAAACTACAATTCTACGAGGAAGTAACCACAGTCGAGTATACAGTAAGAAGGACGAGCTACGAATGAGGAAAAACAAGCTCTACATTTAACTACAAGTAACAAGTCTATGAGACATCTCTATAATCTTCTACACGCACCTACAAGTAGCAGCAGTCTTCATCCCACAACAAGTAAATCACAAGAAGAAAGGACCAAGAATACATCAAGAAAGAAAAACAAAACAAGCAAGCGAAGAGCGAGAAATGACTAACAGCCACATTACATCACCCTCCTCTCAACAACCGCCCCCCACCTCCGTCTCCAACACCACACTGACGCAGGAGTGAAGAGGTCAAGACGACAGCAGCAATGCGAGAGCCCTCATTCACCAATCATCTTACTCATCCTTCTTCACCCAAGTTACTCATCGCTACTCATTTACTCACCACAGCTACCAGAGTGTGGGAAGTCGACGTTGCTGTGCTCGTTGGCTGAGACCACAACACGTCAATCAACTCGCGTCTGACACCACCACTCACCACCACTCACACCATTCCCACCACGGTAAAAATTAGTGAGTTACACAGTTACTTCATATATACAGTACACAATGATAGACACAGTGGTAGACAAAACCTTCTGCACAAACATAAAACGTGCTGTATAGTTACAACTTACGTACACGTACCTACTTCAGTTATCTGCATAATTCAGTCACTATATACTTGCACCAACTATAACCATTCTACACTGTAAGTATTCATTCAATTATTATAGCATGCATTTACTACCAATGAGTGTTACCATTTATACTTACATAAAATATATGTTTCATACGTACAACTAGACACTGTTACATCTAAAAAGTAATAAATAAAATATACTATCACAGTTACTCAGTGAGCGATTAAAAGAACTGTAATAAACATTTATTAATTAAAGCTACCTAGTAGAACCAGACAAATTAAATTACAAGCAAAACCGGGAAAAGAGAGAAAAAAAATGGCCAACACAAATGACGTTAGCAAGAATTAACATCTTCCACACAATCGTGAAGACAAAGATTTCCACACAGTGCTGACACATATATTGCCCACGACAGGTACAAATGAACAACATGTGAGTGTATATAGTTAATGTTGTATATAGTGTATATATATTTTTATATAAAATAACAAAATTTGGGGCTATGTAATATCATTTTCAATAATATCTGTGCAATATAAACTAAGGGTTGAAAAGAAAAAAGTCTCAAGGATTAGCCAGCAGCTATGCAACCTCAGACATCACAGAAAAAGCGTACACAAACGAAAAAAAAATAAAACTACAGAAGATCAATACATACAATAATACAGTAAGATCGCATAACAAACAAACGAAAACAGGTGCAACTGTTGCTCCAAATGTCACATTACAGCATAAACTCCTTCTATAAGTGAAACAAAGAGCAGGTTATTGCTCTTCACTAGCCATGGTACTGCACATCATCACTGTCATCAGTCACAGCATGACTGGATTAGCTACTTACATGATTCACAATATAATTAATTGCTGCTATTGTGTTACTATTATGATATTACCTGCATGTGCACACAATTATGTTGCAGCTTACAACATAACGACCAATGTAATTGTACAATAAAATTACAGTTACTACAAATACTTGCGACGTCAGGACTGCAGTTACTACAGTATTGCTACAATTATATAACGACAAACGATCGCATTACTGCAATTATGTTACAGTTGCTACAATTATGTAAGTACAAACGATATGTAACAATTACAATACAATTATGTACAATAAAAATACAATTATGTAACAATATAATCATGTAACAATTCATACAATGTTACTACAATTCTGTATTACCAGAATCATTATACAAGTTAGGTGAAATATTAGGCATTATTAAAGGGATAACTCCATATGTAATGTAATGACCTCGCAGTATTACCATTGCACAATTATATGAGTGTGTCTGTTATACATTAACATTTTACAAAATGTTATATAACATTTTATAATCAGTTTAACTATAGTGCATTTGCTCCATTATATATACAATATGCTTATGATGTATTTTGTTTCTAGGATATTATTAGATCAGTATAATATTATCATGAATATTATGTCTAGAGGATATTATAATCAATATTATGCATTAATGGATTATAGTTGGTTACTAGTGAATGCTGTCGTAGGTTCTCCACCTGGCGTGACCGAGCGATGTTAGGACTCCATATAATAATAATACAAATCATAATTGATAGGAACACAAATGTGTAATCTTAAAGGTAACATGATAGTCAAGCATGGTGTGGGAAAGGAAATGTGTTTGCAAATTTCAGTAAAGGCATTCCAGATGTGCACCGAATTGCTACATACACACAGACACACACAAGCTTCTAGAACGTGCACATAGTCCAGTACACGTGACACAACCTCTCCTATACAAGAAAGGAGGAGTTAGACAGTCAGAAGGAGGCTATCTACAGGGGCGAGAAGTTGTAGAGAGAGAAGAGAAGAGGGGTCTAACAAGGCAGTCTGGGAGGTAACAGCAGGACTCTACATTTCACTTGTGTGTAAGAGACTTTAGTTAATCTATTCAAGGCAATAAAATGATAAATAGTCCCATACTCATCTTTACCTCTCCTGTCACTGCATGGCAAAGGGAACTAAGATTATCTACTTACAAACCACTCACGTATGACAACAGCTCGTCCTAGAGTACAATATATGCATAACTGATCTACAAAGCCCACTACAAGAAGCTACGAAGTTACTACAGACAACTAAAAAATAGTTAAACAAATACGTAATAGATTATAGATTTTAGGATTTTGTGCCGAACCCACTTAAGCCTTTTTATACAAAATATCATATCAGAATTTCAAGTAAGTGTTACAGCATGATTTAAATCTTCTACCTCTTCTTATCTTCTTGTTCTTCATCCAGCCCCAGCATGACGGACTACGGATCGTTTGTCCCCCAAGCCCTCCTACAATCAACCAACCCTGTGTACCTCACTCTGGGGCGTCGGATGTACCTTGAACCCGTTACCAGCATTGATGACGCTAACGCCGCCCTCCTGACGCAGGTTCAGAAGGGCACTCACTGCCTCATCGACTCTATTTATTACGTTATCATCCTTCAAATGAAAAGGGACCTTGTTCGTACCACGTATATTATGGATGAGAAGGTAGGAGTCTCAGTGTGGGTTTATAAGCCTCTGTAAAAAATACTAACTAATTATCTTACTATAATCCAACTTAGGCGGGCTACGGTGTTCAGTGGAGACAGTTATAATCAGAAGACCACCCCCTCCCTCCTGGGTGGAATTAAATGAGCAAAACCTAAACTAATAGTGATGTGCGATACTCGATTTTTTTCTGTAATCGATTATTTCGATTACTTCTGTGGTCCGTTATCGATTAGTAATCGATTACTTTTACCTTAAAATTGATATTATATGGGTATATTGGTAAAGTCAGTATAAGGAAAAATGTTATGGCTTCATTGTAGTCTCTCTCTCTCTCTCTCTCTCTCTCTCCAAGCATTATGTTAAAGGAAAAGATCCGGGAAAAGTGAAAACATTACTGATACCTGAAAATTTAATTAGCCAGTAATCAGATCTGCTGAGCCTCCCTCCGCACATTCACACGACTCAGTTCTCACACTGCCACACGGCTGCCAGCTGTGCAGTGCACACTCGCCACAGTCTACACTGTACACAGAAACTGCACGTACGAGTTTGTTGTATTCGATTTGTCTTCTCCAATGCCTGAGGCCCTGGCTTTTTATTCTGCTCGTACATACAGCTATTAATTATCAGCTACCTCTTTTTTTACATATAACTTTATGAATTAAGGTGTTTATTATAAAACAGATTAATATTCATTGGGTAAACTCCATTGAAATGCACGTGTCTATAATACATATTTAATATATAATTTATGCAGGGAGTAATCGTTTGGTAATTGATTACTGGGAACTGTAATCGATTAGTGAATAATTTTACCTTTACAAATAATCGATTACGCCCACCACTATAAACTAACATACCCTAAGTCTTGAACCTTCATGGGCTAAATCCAATTGACGCCCTATATCCCACTACACCACATGACCGCCATTTGTTGTTGTTTTTTTGTAAAGACAAAACAATAAATAACTTCAGTATATTATTATCATGCTGATGCTAACTCCAACCAAATGATGGAATAGTGAAATAATCATTCTTACAACGACGGCATTTTCTACATTTATCTTGCTTCCACCTGATAATTTTGTTCACCTTGAGGGACCTCGGTCTCTCTCTCTCTCTCTCTCTCTCTCTCTCTCTCTCTCTCTCTCTTTCACACACACACACACACACACACACACACACACACACACACACACACACTTAAAACTATCCTTCTGCTACAGAAGACGATGCTTACTATACTTTCATTGTTTTTTATGCCAGTGTGTGTGTGACTGTGCAGACTAAACCTGGATCCGCAAATATAACCATACAGTCGCCATGGCAAGTCCGAGTTTGCCTGCAAAACTCTGTTTTGGTTGTGTCTCCGTTATCTATGTTCTCGGTCTGGGTTCCAAGCTTCTTCAAGATGAATGGTTCCTTCGCTACATGGGGTTTTCCATTGTGTTTTTATCAGAGGCATTGGTTTCAAGGACGTTTAGTATGATGTTGCAATCTTCAGAGATGATCTTATATTATCTTTATCTCTTCTTTTGTCCCCTGGGTTGTGGCGTCCTGTATGGTCCTGGGAATACAGAACCTGGCGGGAAAGGCAGTGCTCAGGCATGCGGGACACGTGTCCGACCCATCTCAACTGCTTCTTCTATCTATCTATCTATATACCTAGGCTGCTTCCCCCAAGGAAGCAGCATATTTTCTATGCTGGTTGAATTTGCCTGCTGGGGAAATTCTTAATGAGGGACTTTATCTTATCATGCGAATCCTATGATGCACTATTCGCACCAGATGTGAAACAACTCAAGGTGTTTGATGTGAAGCTGGTTAGTGGTTCGGAATTCAGCAACGTGAAAAGGAGCGGAGTGGCATACAGCTTTATACTCTGATAACTTTGTCTCGATTCTCAAGTTGGTGTCTTCAAAGACTCTGGATCTGATACTTCAAAAAGAGGAAGAAGCTCGGCTGATTCTTGCAAGGACTTTTGCATCAATGTTATGTTTATCTGTAAGCATAATTCCAAAGGTACGTAAATTCTCCACCTGATTTACATTTTCGCTGTTTATGTGAAATGCAAGAGGCTGCTGTGTTATTTTTCTGAAATATTATTTCTATTATACTTACACCTACTCTGACTTCCATTGCATGGTTTACTGTATGTTGAAAACGATGGTGAGACTCTGTTGTAGGGCTTCTGGGGTATGTGCAAGTACAGCACACTCATCAGCATATTGTAGTTCTAGGAAATGAGCCATGTCGGTGTTCCATTGCGCTTGAATGACGTCATTTTTTTTTTTTTTTTGTGCAAGGAAGAAGGAACTAAAGGCTAGGAGCCCGCAAAGCAGTTCCTTCCGAGGAAAAAAAAGTACAATAGAGAGCCAAATTCAAGATCCGTTCATTTCGAGATGCCTGGACACACTGCGTTTGAAAGACTGGAGATCATAGGAAGTAGGAAATACAGAGGAAGACAGTTCCAGAGCTGACCTGTTTCATAAATGAAGGACTGGGAGTGACGGTTAACCCTCGCAATAGGGAGTTGGACAGAAAAGTGATGAGAGTTTGTTGCTAGGCGGGTGCTATGCACCAGTCGTAGAGGTGAAGGAGTGCAAGCAGACAGTTCAGAGGAGCAATGACAGTTGATGTAGCAATGGAAAAGAGACAAAGAGGCAACAGTGCAGCGAAGAGACAGAGGTTGAAGGGAGTCAGTAAGAGGAGGAGAGTTAATGAGAAGAAAAGCCTCTGACTCCACCCTATTGAGAAGAGCTGTATGTGGGGAGCCTCCCCACACATGAGAGTTGTACTCCACACAGGGGCGAATAAAACCCATGTATAAAGTCAACAACTGTGCAGGGGTAAAGAAGGTGCAGAGTCAGCTTAGGAAACCTAAACTCTTGGAAGCAGATTTTACAAGAGATGCAATATGATCTTTCGAAGATAAATCCCGAGTGAATGAAACCCCAGGCATTTTCAAGGGTGATGCAGGATTGAGCTGTATATTATTAAACAGTGGGTACTCCTATGCAAGATTTTGTCGGGCTGATAGGTGTAAAAACTGAGTCTTTGATGCATTAAAAACAACAAGATTATTTTTACCCCAGTCAGAGATACGAGCCAAGTCAGACAATAGGTGTACCATAGCCTCATCCCTTGTGTGTTGAAGTAACTGAGATTAAATATCGTTAACTTCTAGATAGAAGCAGAATTTTATTCCCTCATATGGGTTCATTTGCTGGTGATTTAAAAGGATGAATGCAGTGAGGTGGTCATTGAAATTTATAGTAGCCCAGACATATTCTTTATATACGCCACGTCCATGTTGAAGGGTTCGGCTTTGCTCAAGCCTGAGTACACACAACCATTCATATTATCATGCGCGCTCTGCCAGATGGTAAGAAAGTTTTTTGGATCAATTATTATAAAGGAGCATTCCATGATTTCTCTTTTGACAGTATCAGTACTTTTGCAAAATAAATGAATGCAATATATAAGTCAAGGTTCAATTCGTAGCATTTCTCTTGCTTCTGTCGGGCAACAAAGATCGTCTTAAAGGTACTTCGTTCCTACCAAAATCCACATCGCATTTCAGGAATTGCTGACTCAGATATTTTATCAGTTTGTGAAAAACCTACCGTGGCAACCAAGCACCACTGGGACATGGCGACACCCCTACAGGAGGAGACCTCGGAGGGGCTCTGAGGGCGTGCACATTGCCAAGGCAGTATGGACCTTTGTCCCCGACTACCTTGCACCCTTATTCCCCAGAACGGACCCAGCGGGAATGTCGCAGTCCGGGCACATTACCCTCCAACTGGACCAGCCCTCGACAGGTTCGGGGTGGGGCTGAATACTCATCCCCAAGCAGCACCCAGGTGACGGCCTTTAGCCGCACAAATACCGAGATGGCCTGAAGCTGCTCAACTGCTGCAACCTCTCCCTGTCCTGCAGAAACCCGTGACGGCCATCAGCCACACTCGAGGAGAAATGGTAACGCCCCCTCTTCTTGTGCAGCTGCCTCCGGGAGTAAGACACCGGTGACGGCCTTCAGCCATACCCACAGGCAGGTGACGGCCTTCAACCGTACCCGCGGGCAGGTGACGGCCTTCAGCCGTACCCGCAGGCAGGTGATGCCCTTCAGCCGCACCTCAAGTGCATGTCACTCCCCGTGCAGGACACCAGTGACGGCCTTCAGCCGCATCTCGCCCACGGTCCTGCCTGGAAGTCGGGCCCTGGTGATGGCCCCCAGCCGCATCGACAGGAAAGGGACGGCCTTCAGCCACCCTCGTCCTGCTCCCCACAGGACCTCAGCGATGGCCTTCAGCCGCGCCAGGGAGAGACATCCCAACAAAAATCTCTCATCCCCTGAGACTTCCCCGTGTGGAGGATGACCCTTGCTTGGCTCACCCCCAAGTGGGATGCTCCTCCATTTCTCCCCACAGAGGCAGCCCCCAGGAGGAGCCTTCCTGCCTGGAGGAGGTGTGGCGAGGCCCTGTCCTGTCCCCGGAAGTGTTGCAGTGCAGCCAGCACCCGTGGGAGACGACCACTTGATAGACTCCCACTGGAGGCAACGCCACAGTTCAACCCTGACAGCGCTCAATGGGGGGAGACGGCAGACGCTGGACTCTCCGAGGCACCCCTGTAACCCAGGGGTGTAACCTCACCAGCCCTAGATGACAGCGACCTCCTATCCAGGGTGGGAGCTGACAAGTGCGCCTACTCATTCTGTTTGGCCTGAGCCCCGAGGACCAGACCACTCAGCAAAGCCCCACAAGCAGAAGGCCTCTCACCACACCCAGCAGCAGGCCACAGAAGACGACGTCACCCCTGAGGGTTGTCCCGTGGACCTTACGAGAAGGGACACCGGACGGAACCCCTCCAATACCTGGCCAACACCTGGGGGCCACGAGACTCCTGCAGCCCAGTTGGACTCCTCTGATCTGTCCAGTGTAACAGTGATTGACTAGTGTATAGTGTGATACTGGTATTCATGTTGTATACTGTGCCTGACTAGTGCTCTGGTGACTGAGTAGTATACTGTTTGTCTTTCATACTCATATTGTGTACAGTGTCCGACTTGTGCCCCTACCACCACATAGTATATCGTCTGATACCTGTAATCATATTGTGTACTCGTGACCAAATGATATACTGTGCGAGACTTACATCCATCTTGTGTACAGTGTCTGTCTTGTGTCCTGGTGACTGGATAGCATCCTGCATGATACTAATACACCACAGTCCAGTCAGAGCCCTCTAGTCTGCCTAGCGTATCTGAGACTGAATAGTGTATTGTGTGTAACTTACATTCATATTGTATACT
This sequence comes from Coenobita brevimanus, assembly GCF_032717465.1. Taxonomy (NCBI): domain Eukaryota; kingdom Metazoa; phylum Arthropoda; class Malacostraca; order Decapoda; family Coenobitidae; genus Coenobita; species Coenobita brevimanus. Next base: position 39,281,150 of record NC_136997.1, on the reverse strand, counting down.
GTGAGTTGTAGTTCAGATAATACACTTGTAAGGTTGTTGTCCAGAGTTTTTATGCCCTGCTCTTCTTGTTGTGTGTTCTAGCTCTGGTCTTGAAAGAGAACCCCGGCTCTACAGTTGGTGATTCTAGGACGAGAAGTCGACCAAAAAACACTTAGCATAACAGTTTGGATTTCATTATCTTGGCTAGTAATTTGCTAGCATTCACAAAGAGGGAGATGCCTCTGCTGTTGTCACAACATGAGTGGTCCCCTTTCTTCTTGTAGATGGTTAAAATAAATGTTCAGAAGTAAGCCATTCAGATGAAAATCGTTCTCGGTTCCAGATAATCTGTATGAGATCATGGAGGAGCTGGTGGAATAGCTGGCTACCCTCTCTGATTGGTTCAGTTGGTATGCCATCAGGGCCGGGGCTTTTGTTATCTATTGGAGATCGGATGACCTGAACAGTTTATGGAAGTGTAGGTGCGACATCGAGATCTGGTATTTGAGAAGCATTTAGTATGCTATGAAGGGTATTGTGCTCCACTGTATTTCTGGAATTCAGTAAGATATTGAAGTATTGTGCCCATCTATCTAGGATTCCTTGCTCGTCTTCAGGAGCTGTTCTTTGGCTGATTGAATACTAGTATTGTTGTGACCGGCTGGTCCCTGGATGGTTTTTATGGACTTGTGGAACCCATGTTTGTCATTTCTATCAGCCAGTTTTTGCTGCTTTTTTGCTTGCTTTGTCCACCATTTGTTCTCGATGTAATGCAATTTTCTCTCGATATCACTTCTGAAACTGTTTTTTCTGAAACTGGTTTTTCAACCACAGTTTGGGATGCCTTAGCAGACCCAGTTACCTGCCCAGATGGTGTGGAGCAGCAAATTTTAAGTCACAGGGATTCTTTTGGTTTTTCAACCACAGTTTGGGATGCCTTGGCAGACCCAGTTACCTGCCCAGATGGTGTGGAGCAGCAAATTTTAGATTACCTTTTCTAAACCCCTCTCTGTCACCGACAAGCAGTTGGACCTCCGATTCTGGGTAGTTAGTTGCACTGATCCTGCAGAAGGCATGACCTACTCCTATGCCATCATGCCAGCAACCACTGGGCCAGTGCCGGCTATGTGTTCGACTCAAGCTCACAACATCCATCCACATCCATGACCCCTCACTGTCAGCCTACTGTATATTGTCGTCATAGGTCTGTTGATTTTGATGGAAGAATGAATTGGGAGGTGTGTACAGCAGTGGGACTGTGTAATGAATGGATATGGTGTGATGATAAGGATGGCTCTGTAGCTATTTCTTCTACTGATACAGCAGATCTCTTCGCTCAGACTTTCTCCTCAAATTCGACCTTAGACGATTCCGGTGCTGTTCCTCCATCACTTCCCCCCTCTGACTTCCTCATGGCTGACATTAAAATTTCTTTAGCTGATGTATTTTCTGCCATCACAGGCCTCAATATTAATACTGCATATGGGCCTGATGGAGTCCCTCCTGTTGTTCTCAAGAACTGTGCTTCTGTGCTTATACCCTGCCAAGGCAAACTCTTTTGCCCTTGTCTTTCAACTTGTACCTTTCCTTCTTGCTGGAAATTTGCTCTCATTCAGCCAGTCCCAAAGAAGGGTGACCATTCCCAGCCCTCTAACTATCGTCCAATTGCTTTAATATCCTGTATCTCAAAAGTTTTCGAGTCAATTCTTAATAGAAAAATTTTAAAGCATCTTTCCTATCAAAATCTTCTTTTTGATCATCAGTATGGGTTCCGTCAGGGATGCTCCACTGGCGATCTTCTCACCTACCTTTCAGACTCCTGGTCATCCTCCTTTCGGGACTTTAGCGAAAGCTTTGCCATTGCACTTGACATCTCAAAGGCTTTCGACCGAGTCTAGCATAAATCTTTAATTTCCAAACTGCCCTCTTATGGTTTCTATCCTTCTATCTGTGCCTTCATCTCTAGCTTACTTTCTGGTCGTTCTATAACCGCTGTTGTAGACGGCCATCTTTCTTCTCCTAGATCTATTGACAGTGGTGTTTCTCAGGGCTCTGTCCTATCACCAACTCTCTTCCTTTTATTTGTCAGTGACCTTCTAAGCTGTACATCGAACCCTATCCACTCATACACTGATGCCTCCATCCTTCACCTTTCCATTCAGTTCCCGCAACGTCCATCTCAGCAGTTACTTGAACAAACAAGGGATGAGGCTATGGCACACCTAATGTCTGACTTGGCTCGTATCTCTGACTGGGGTAAAAATAATCTGGTTGTTTTTAATGCATCAAAGACTCAGTTTTTACACCTATCAACCTAACAAAATCTTCCACAGGATTACCCACTAATGTTTAATAATATTCAGCTTAATCCTGCATCATCCTTGAACATGCTTGGGATTTCATTTACTCGGGACTTATCTTGGAAAGATCATATTACATCTCTTGTAAAATCTGCTTCCAAGAGATTAGGTGTGCTAAGCTGACTCCACTCCTTCTTTACCCCTGCACAATTGTTGACTCTATACAGGGGTATTATCTGCCTCCGTGTGGAGAACAACTCTCATGTGTGGGGAAGCTCCCCACATACAGCTCTTCTCAATAGGGTGGAGTCAAAGGCTTTTCGTCTCATTAACTCTTCCCCTCTTACCAACTCCCTTCAACCTCTGTCTCTACGCCGCACTGTTGCATTTTTATCTCTTTTCTATCGCTGCTTCAATGGTCACTGCTCCTCTGAATTGTGTGCATGCATTCCTCCACCTCTACAGTGGGTGCGTAGCACAAGTCTAGCAGCAACCTCTCATCCCTTTTCTGTCCAACTCTCTAATGCAAAAGTTAACCATTACTCCCAGTCCTTCATTTATGCAACAGGTCAACTCTGGAACTGTCTCCCTCTGTCTGTACTTCCTGCTTCTTATGATCTCCAGTCTTTCAAATGCAGTGTGTCCAGGCATCTCGAAATGATCGGATCTTGAATTTGGTTCTCTCTTGTATTTTGTTTTTCTTTTGCAAGGAGCAATTTTGCGAGCTTGTGGCCCTTGGTTCCTACTTCCTCACATAAAAAATAAAAAAAAACAAGTCTTTGCCTTTCTCAGCTTGTGATGGTGACATGAAGATTCACAATGACCATCTGAGCTGGGTTGCAGGAGTCTGCTGAGAGCTCTGTTGTCGAGCCCCACCTTCCAATGTACTCCACTCATGGATTTCTCTTTCGGGCTTTACTCCTGTAGGATTAAAGGTTGACCATGCCTCCGTGGACCAGATTTCACTCAGATTTGACATTTTCGATTTTTATGTGATAAGTCTTCTTTTAGGGTACTAGAATCATGTGGTAACACTCAAACACACTTATAAACCCCCCATTTGTCTCACCCCCCCTTTCCCCCTTCAACACCCCGATTTTCACATGTAGTGCTAAATTATTTTTTCAATTATTGATGTGCTGCAAATCATCCTGCAGGCTGAGTGAATCAGTAACAGCCAAACTTCCCATCCCCAGCCCCCCACCCTCTTAAACCCCCACCTCCTGAATTTTCCTCAAATTTGGCATGTGCCTAACTTCAGCAAGCACAAGTCATAAAAAAAAGAAAAACATGAATAAAACTTCTATAAATCCCAAATATATTATCTATTCATACGTCTGACAACGTGGTAAAATCAGATATTTCTATCATTTACCATGTGGATATATCGTATTTTACTTCCTTTGTATGTTATAGCAGCCTCCCGCATCACGAGACATACTATTAAAGGCATATATATATATATATATATATATATATATATATATATATATATATATATATATATATATATATTTATATATATATATATATATATATATATATATATATATATATATTAAAATGCCGAATATCTTCTCTGAGGGCATCTCAACACCCCCAGAAGGAGCCTACGGAGGGGAAAACAGAGTGCGACCTGACTCCGGGTGACAGGGACATAAGTCCAACCAGGCGACGCACCCCTATGACACGTAACTCGCCCGTTTCCACCATAGCAGGAAGAAGAGACTACCTTCCGGGCGAGCTGACCACTGACAGGATTGGGGTGGAGCTATTACTCTAGCTCCAGGCAAAACCCCTGAGACGGCCGGTACCCGCTCAACTCTCCTACAGGAGATGGCCGGTAGCCTCTCTGGAGGTAATTAGGAGATGACTGGTAGCTGCTTCTGCCTTTGTCAGGAGACGGCCAGAAGCCGCTCTGAAGGTGCCTTACGAGAGACGGCCAGTAGCTGCTCGACCCTCCTACAGGAGACGGCTGGTAGTTGCTCTGGAGGTAATCAAAAGAAGGCCGGTAGCCGCTCCTGCCTTCGTCAGGAGACAGCCGCTCCCCCACACAGGCCACAGCAAGTAGTGGGCCCTTGCAACGGCTGATAGCCATGCCCTTAGAAGGCCACAGCCAGCAGCCGGGCCCTATGAGAGGAGACGGCTGGTAGCCACTCCTCCGTCAGGTGCTGCCACCCCTCCATAAGACTTCTACCCAGAGGGAGGTCCCAGCCTTGAGGACTGCTGAAGAAGCCCTGTGACCCCCACTGGGCTCGTCTCCCTACAGCTGGTCCCTGACGGGCCTTGCCTGACAGACCTTGATGGAGGTCGATGCCGCAGCCAGATCCTGACAATGTCACCGACCACCGGAGACCGCAGCCCGCAGGACCTCAAGACCGCCCCCAGGGCCCCTGGGCTGGACATCCCCTCACCCCGACACCAGAGACCTGCATCCTTCGTCAGGCGCCTGAATGAATGATTCAGACAGATGATCGGCCACAGTCCAGAGAGCCAGACTCCAGCCCCAAGCCCTGAAAGTGTGGGGCCCTTCGCTGCACACAGCCACGGATGCAAGAGGACGCCCCTACAAGTGATCCCGTGTCCCCTGAATACAGAGGCCCCTGTCGGAACTCAGCCCCATCAGCAACCGGGCTGAGCTGTTCCCTGCCGCCCTTTTCCTGGCCGCTACCACACCCAGTGTTGATCGTGAATGACAGTGAAAGTACAGTGATAGTGATACAAGAAGCGAGGGCTGAGCAGTGAGTTACTAGAAACACGGGAAGTCAGAAATAAAACTCTGTCAGTGTTAATGTAAAAGAAAGGAGGAAGAGGCAAGGTAACAGCGAGACAGTGAACGCAGCCGAGCAGTGAATAAAGCGTTTGTCTGAGTGATCATAATTCCATCACTGTGACATAGCCTAGCACTAGGTTCAATTGGGGCTCCCAGAACCAAAGTAATAATTAACAGTGTAACAGTGAACTCAAGTAGACAGCCCAACAGTGATAACAGTGCCTTGGCCCCAGTGAAAATGAACTCCGCTTAAACAGATTAAAGTCTAGACTTCCCACGAGTGACAGTGATTGATTTCTCTGCCCTATGACTCATGGTATTAACTAACGTGCTATTCACTTTGTGCCTGATCTTGTCCTGAGTGGTATCCTGCATGATACTACTACCCACAATCTAGACATACGGCTTATAATTTCACAAAATAATTACTCTTGTGACATCTGCCTGTTCCACTTGTAGAATTTGACAATACACATGTAAGGTTGTTGCCTTGATTTTTTGTGTCCTGCCTCTCTCTTATTTGTCTACGCTCCGGTCTAGAAAAACAACCCAGCTTCACACTAGGCATTAAAGGGACAGGAAGCCGACCCTAAAACACCTAGCATTACATATATATATATATATATATATATATATATATATATATGTATATATATATATATGTATATAAATAATCTCCCTAAAATTTAATGGATCTGTTGTGTTCTCTCTTAACAGCTCATCACAGGAAACATAACCGAATAAAAGGATAACTATAGAATCACACGCAAAAGCCTCTCATCAAAATAAATCAAATTTATTCTTTTCTTTAAAAATCAATGTTTTCCTCTTTCTTTTGTAAATATCCCATACAATTTACTGCACGATTTCAACCAAATTTTGCACACTTGATGCATGTTGACTTAGGCGTCTTTTTTCAAGCGTTAAGTCTTTTATGAGGATAATTGCATTTATGACTGATTTTCTTTAGCGTGAATATTAGACGTCAAAGGCTTAACCACTTTTTATTCATTTATTTTTTTTTCATCCTTCTAAGAGTCATTAAATGGACATCTTTGGTAAGTTGTTAGTATAATAATTTAGGCTTGCCTATAACCGCCGCGTGCCAGTGCCATTTTAAAATGGTCTGACGTAATTCCGCGGCCAGTGCCAGTGCCATTTTAAAACGGTCTAAAAGAAAATACTTCACTGTGACTGCATTTTTCAAGATTCGCAGGTCAAAATTGGCAGGCATGTAAAGTAACTGTTCCTCTACCATTCCTCAGGCTGTCATGACCATACACTCACTCGCTTCCCCCCTCATGCTTGCTCTGCCTCACTCTGCCTGTGTGCATCACCCAGTGCTGTACATAGTGAAGACATTTTGTAAATATTTTCATGTAAGTGTAAGTTGTAAATATTTTCTCGTAAGTGTAAGGACTATATGGTGAAATCAGGTTGTAAAATAATACCTTCTTGTAAGTGCCAGGACTGTACGTAATAAAGTCAGGTTGTAACTATCTTCTAGTAAGTGTAAGATAATGCATTCACAGTGAGAAAGACACGCAAATTGTGATAAATGCTGAAGTAATAAGTAATCAGAAAAGTGTACTGAAGATTGCTATACCATCCCAGCATAAATACCTGAGCATACCTTAAATGGAAAACGGTTTTCTCTCACGTCAGTGGTGAGCATGAGAGCACGGCTATACCTGTACACGAGTATGCAGGACTCAATAAAACTCATTTCCGAGCCTCGGTGAGCATTTTAATGGCGAAATTCGTTGTTTCCACATTATAATCAATCATTATAGTGAAAAACAAGGGTCGAAAAACGGCCGGCACTGCGGTGACCCATAGGGCTAAAAATAGCCAGCAGGCGGCTCAATTCTTACAAAGTTTGGTTTCATTTATTTTTATTTTTTTATGCAAGAGCAAACCAATAATTATTTCTCTCTCTCTCTCTCTCTCTCTCTCTCTCTCTCTCTCTCTCTCTATCTATCTCTCTCTCTCTATATATATACAGTATATATGAAGCCTCTGTGGTACAGTGGTAAAGTGTGCATTTTCGTATACTGAAGAATAAGGCTTCACGCCTCACCAGGATAATAAACTTTGGAAGCATTGTTCTGACCACATACTGTTTTGGCGGACATAAGGGATGCTGTGGTTGAACCAGTGTCGCATACTATGAAGTATGCTTGCATCCAGTTGGTTTGCGCGGGCCGATTACACTTGGTTAACAGACTACACACACATCCAAAGCCACTCTAACACAACAGTTACACTTACAAGCACTTCTAACCCTACGTACAATCTCTACCAGACAGCCTAAGCCACTTGGTAGAGATACATAGGCTGTATCGTTCCCAACTTCGGTCGTGATAGGCAGGTCCTGTAGTGGACACTCAAATGGATGATGATGATTATGATATCAGGGGCGTCATTTGGGGGGGGGGGGACAGCGAGGGGCGCTCGCCAACCCAAACTTTCTGAGGGGGCCTCCAAATAAACTAAAATTAATGAAAAAAATATATTGTTAACACAGTGACATTAAAAATAATTTGTATTTAGGCTCAATACTTTTTGAGGAAAATATATCGCGTGTGTGTGTGTGTGTGTGTGTGTGTGTGTGTGTGTGTGTGTGTGTTCTTACCTACCTAATTTTTCTTATCTAATTGTATGTCTACAGGAATGAGTCAAGCCATACTGTCCCGTGTATTAAATCTTTTTTTATCATACACGTCCTTAAATATATGAATAGTTTTGACACACACTGTTTCATTTGGTAGTGCATTCCACTGGTCAATTGCCCTATTTGGGAAACGAATTTTCTTATGTCTGTATTGCCCCTCTTTTTATGTAGGTTTTAGCAGTGTCCTCTTGCTGATACTTCCCCATAAGTTATATATTCATTTATATCTATTTCCTTTTTCCCTGAGATGCATTTACATGGCATAATCATGTCTCCTCTTCTCCTTCTCTCCTGTGTGTTGTCAGATTCAGTTTTTCTAGTCGTTCTTCGTAGCTTAGATCCCTTAAGCATGGTACCCTTCTTGTAGCTGCCCTTTGTACTTTTTCAGTCATAACTATGTGTTTTTTGAGATAAGGATTCCAGACAACTGATGCATACTCCAGGGTTGGTTTGATGAATAATGTTCTTTTCTTTCTCAGCATGTCTTCGTTTATATATGTGAATGCTATTCTCATATTAGCAAACAGTGTATACATGTTACGTACCTTCTAACTGATGTGGTCAACTGGGGATAGTCTGTAATTCATAACACCGTGTAACAAAAAAAAAATCTTTGTTTCAGGTCAATAACCTTTATTTTCTGATTCATTATGCTTCAAAACACTGGAAAAAAGCTGTCAGTGATTTAAGACTTCGGGTTTGTTGTCAGTATATCGATTTTGTTGAAATATGAGTATTATATTTTTAAATTAATCCATTATTTTTACTTTCTCTGACACTGAAGTCCTTAATGTGTGACCAAGTTACTGTTATGGCTGCTCGTGGTTGCAAATACTCAGCGGATTCCTGCAACTGCTTGGATAGTTGCACCTGTGCAAAGGAAGCCTATCATGCCTACTTCGGAGTACCAGTCGGTGATCATGACAAACGTTGGGCACCACATGTCATCTGTGACTACTGCCACCACATTCTTGGAGGTAAGTTTAGAGGAGAGAAGAGGGCAATGCGTTTCCCTATCCCCCGTGTCTGGAGTGAACCCTCAGTCCATCTTTCGGACTGCTATTAAAACGAAGAAAGGGGAAGAATGCACCTCCAATTGAGTACCCTGACATTCTGTCATCTATTGCACCTGTTCCCTATAACGCAACGGACCTACCTGTGCCACAGCCTCCCTTGAGAGATCAGTCTTGACCAGCAGAAGGAGCAAGATATGATGATTCCGAAGAGGAGCAAGGTGCGTCATCTGCTGTGCACTGTCGGCGCCGGGTGGCCAGTGAAAGGTGCCCCTATTATTCCAACCAAGAGGACATGAACGACCTCATCAGGGAAATGGCCTTGTCAAAGTCTAACGCCGAGCTGCTCATTTCCAGACTGAAGCAGTGGGACTTACTGAACAACAGCGTTCAAATTACTTCCCAGAGGAAGCGGCATCACGGCTTTTCAGTGTTCTTCACTCTTAGAGATGAGTTGTGCTACTGCCATGACATCAGAGGACTCTTCGACGCTATGGACATTCCCTGCAACACCTCTGACTGGCGGCTCTTCATCGACCATTCATCTAGAAGCCTCATTGCTGTTTTACTGCACAACACAAATCAGTGGTCCTCGATTCCTCTGGCTCATTCAGTGCACATGAAAGAAGAGTACCAGAACGTCAAAATCCTGCTGAGTGCACTGAAGTACAACCAGTTCAGCTGGGAGGTCATTGGCAATTTCAAGATGGTGGCCTTCTTGATGGGGCTTCAGGGAGGCTTCACCAAGTTCCCTTGCTATCTCTGCCTCTGGGATAGCCGAAATACAACCCTTCATTACGAGAAGAGGAACTGGACCCTCAGGACCGGCTATGAGGCTGGGGCCCGTAACATGAACCAAGAGCCGCTGGTGGAGCCCACGAAAGTGCTGATACCACCCCTGCACATCAAACTGGGCCTCATCAAGCAGTTTGTTAAACAGCTGGATCCAGAGGGTGAGACCTTCAAGCACATCCAGGAGATGTTCCCAAAGTTGTCGGAGGCGAAGATCAAAGCAGGAGTATTTGTGGGCCCTCAGGTGAAGCAACTTATCAACTTCCACAGCTTTCCTAAGAAGCTGTCTGAGGTTGAGCAGGCAGCTTGGACATGCTCCATTTCTCTACTCGAAGGTTTCCTCGGAAACCACAAGGCAGAGAACTACAGGGAAATCGTTGACGAACTTGTGGACACGTACTGGAGCATGGACTGCTGAATGTCGCTGAAACTACATGCCCACCTTGATAAGTTCAAAGAAAACATGGGAGACTACTCAGAAGAACAAGGTGAACGATTTCACCAGGATGTCAGCTCTATCGAGGAACGCTACAAGGGACAGTACAATGAAAGTATGAAGGGGGACTACGTCTGGAACCTTTTGCGTGAGAGTGAACTGAAATACAATCGCCAATCTCGCAGAAAAATTTCTTTTTGATTAAACTATAAATAATGCTAGAATTTTTGTATCAATTATGTATCATTTCTCCATAGCAATACCCTTTATCAACGCTCCGCATCACTGCACTGTATCACTGTCTGTGTATTAACATATTGTCATACATAATTATACCCAACTCGTTTCCTTTTTTTTAAATTCATTTCTAAGGACGGGGCCTGAAAAACTTCATTTTTCATCATTGATTTATCATAATAAACCTGTTAACATCAATTAAAATTATACCTAACAGGATTCATTTAATTTAAAAGCAGATAGCGTGAAAAACCCTTAAATTAATAAGCAAAAATGGCAAATAATCAACAAATCGATCTCGTGAACTCAAAACCGAAGTCTGAACTTGCTGACTGCTCAGTTTTACTTATGCCCTAAAAAATCAGAAAATAATAGTTTTAACTCATGGACAAATTATGTGTTGCATGATGTAATCACTACTAGGTCCTTCTTTTCTGATATGTGTAGGGTTAATCTTCCTAACTTATAATCCCACTCTGGTCTTTTCTCACTTTTACCAAACGTAATACATTGTGGGAAATATTTTCCCCCAGAGCAGTTGCGCTCTCTACTTTTTATATTAGTCGTCCCTGGTTAGAGGCAGAGGAAAACCAGAGATCGTTGTCACCTGTTGAAGCTGTTTTTATAACCCCCAAATTACGTTCTCTTTAATAATTCTTATTATTGATAAATTAAATGCTACAGTGTTTAACCCTCGTGGACAACTATATTGTAAATACATGTAATTATATGGAATTTCCACTGAACTAAACTGCGTCTGTGCGTTAGATGACGTGGTGAGGATGAAAAGGTTCTCATGTAATCCAGATGTGGATTAAAGATATTCACATAGTTAATGGGAATATTTGGCATACCTTTAGTTTAATTAAAACTAAGATTAATTTGTTAGAATCACCCAGTATGTATCATGATGTAATCTAACTGTATATAGCATAGTAATTAATTAATAGTTGGCACCTCTACCATTCTATGAGGGAGATAGAGCTTAGTCGCATTTTCACGACATTTTCAAGTCAAGATCATCTTGATATCCATTTTGACTGATATTGAGTTTCAAGTACGTGTCGCGAAAATGGATCGGCAAGAATGTATTGCCCTTACAGCAGAGCCCTCTTTAAACATTCGTTCGTGCGTTATATGGCTGCCTTGGAAGATTTTTTGCAAGTAGAGGAATTAAATGATGCTATTCATCATGTCCTTTTGCTTGAAATTTTGGAGTCATGAAAGGGCAGCTGTTCCACTGTTGCTGGACGCAAGGTAAAATTGTCAAAATCCTCAAGCCCCTCACGTTGTGGTAGCATCAGGGAAAAACAAGAGTAAAACTGCTCTGGGACCTGCGGCGATGCTCTTGTTTCAAACAGTTTGCTGTAACTGTTACTAGCAATGTCAAGTAACCTTATATGAGACAATGTATTTGCCTCGATGGGCTTAAATGAAAAACTTTTTACTAAAGTCGCTGCTAGATGGCGCCACCACAGGTATCAGCTGACAGCAAATTTGGATTCTTTATTTAAAATAAATTTATATGGGACCACATTTACGTCTCAGTAGGCCACAAGCTCTTTCGTCTTCTCTCACGAGTTTGTCTCGACTTCGGTAGCGGTGGGTTTGTTTACAAAATGGAAAGTCAATATCAGTCAAAATACCTCGGGAGGAACATTGACTAATCTTGACTAGTCATGCTCAAAATTTAAAATTGTCTTGACTTTTGGTGCTCGCAAAAACGGATATCAGCACGATAGTCAATATACGATATCAAGATTAGTCAAAATATCTTGACTTTTAAGATCGCGAAAACGCGGCTCTTGCCTTGCCACTTCACTCTGCTCCTAGACCTCGTTGAGCTAGCACTCTGCTCCTAGATCTCGCCGAGTTAGAATCTTGTACATACACACTCAAGGACGCTTGAAACCCAAGCAACTACAGAAAAGTGGCTCGTCGTCATCTGCCGTCCAACCTCCCTAGCTAAGTAACAGTTAAGATTTGGCCAATTCAAGGGGGGGATTAGCTAGGAGATAGAAGGGCAATAGTTAGGCGAGTTAAGGTTAAGTTATGGTTCACCCAACCCTATGAGACTTGTTTGAATTTACTTAAGGACAACTTTAGGGACGAGTAACGACCTACGAGTTATTTATTAGAAAATACTGGAAACTTCTTACATTGTGGTGCCCCGAGTGAGGAGCCCCGATTTGTTCACCAGAACCTCAAAATATTTTTCACATTTTGGTGCCCCGATCGAGCGAGGAAAGCCGATGTGTGCCGAAGCATTGAATGTCTTTAAAGTTGCTTTTGTTGGGGATAGTCTACTACCACGTTCGTTTTTGTTTTTTTTTCGACTGACTCTGGGCATAGGCTTCACAGCCTGCTTTGAAGGTCCAGTAGTCCTCCTATGTACCGCACACTTCTACATGTCACCACTTCGGCGCTAACACCCACCGTCCACACTGAATACATGCTAGGGCTCTCATACAGGACTGGTGTATTGGTATTAGCAGGGGTATTTTTACGACATGTCGGCGGGCCTTCTGGTAGATCAGTAAAGTCTGATTTTATGAAATTCAAATCCTTAAAATGTTCCCTGCCTCAGCGGCATTTGAACCCGGGTCCGTCAGGACTGCAGGCCAACTCTCTACCGATTGAGCCACCCCCTTGAAGTAGAGGACGTGGAAATACGTATATACAGAGCTCTGGGTGGAAGGGCAAAGCTCCTTCTCCGAAGATGAAAGGCTGAATGCCGTATTGGATTGGAAGCATGACCGTACTATCCTATTCCTGGGAGGAAATGATATCCATGAGGAAGTGAAAGTTAATGAAATAGTGGAGAATATTCTAGCCGTGGTAGGAGCCACAGAGGGTTCTTGTAAATCCTCGGTAGCCATAACCCTCCTTGAACCACGGAACCTGCCATATGGCTCTCCAGTTTGTTATAGAACATATAAAATAACTAGCAGAGCTGTGAATCGTAAGTTACAAGGGATTAGGAAGGGGAGGGATTTCATCCATTTTAATGCCAAGCCCTTCCAGGCAACATTGAAATCTGATGGTATTCATTCGAACCGTCAGGGCAGGGAAGCGGTTCTGCATAAATTTATAAATTACAGAAAACATAAGAAAGGACAGTTCTATGGCATACAAGCTATGGGTGGACCTATGGTACATTAGGAGATAATCAATTCTGAATTCAGGGAAGAGGATGTTTTGGAAATTAAATGTGGAGATAAAATATAACCCAAGAGGTTTAATAACCCAGGGGGATAGGTTTGATATTATGGACCTAATCCATACACTCTTCAAAATTAAATGATTAGTTAGCTGAGCTGTAATGAATATTTGGAAATTGAGAAGGGGGATAAATACAACCCTAGAGGTTTAACAACCCAGAGAGATAGGTTGATATAAAGGACCTAATCCCTACCCTCTTCAAAATTTAAAATAATCAGATAACTACTAAGCTGTGGTAAATTTGTGGTTGAAACTCATAATTAAATTATTAAATTTGAAACCAGTCAACATGTCTGTTTCTTTACTGCAAAGGTGTTCTAGTAGTAAGGCAGGATGGGTAACTAGAGCCATAAATGATTGCAAACAGTCGTTGGACGACATACTTCTGTCCAAGGAGAAATTAAATAGTCTCCTAAATATCCTGAAAGACCGATGGAATAAGTATGAAGAAAGTTATATAACTTTAGAAGCGGCTATAGTAAAGGCTGATGATAAGGAACTCTTAGAGTCAGAAACTACGAAGTTAGAAGGTAAATTAGAGGAATACTTAAGTTGTAAAGACACTAGAGTAAAAATTAGCTGAGACTGCCACGGAAACACAAGTTGTGGAACAACAGAGTAGAGTTGTGTTACCACAAATAATGCTTCCAGAGTTTGATGGGGAGCAGAACTGGAAATCCTTCTGGGACCAGTTCAAATATTAAGTACACGATAGAACAGATCTCCCTAAAGTCAGCACTCTCACATATCTGTTAGGACAGGTACAAGGAACACCATATCAGCTGATGAAAGAATTACCAGTAGCAGAAAATAATTATGATGTTGCCTTGACCATCCTTAGACAAAAGTATGAAGACAGGGAGCAAGTTATTACTCAATTACCGCAGGCTCTGAGTGAATTACCTATACTAGACACGATTTTGATTCCTTGCAAAAATTTAGAATTGCGATAAGTTGTAACTTAAAGGCCTTAGGTACTTATGAAGATATTAAGACATCAGATTAGGTGCTTTCAAGAATTGTGTCCTTAAAGCTTCCACCGAAAATCAAGGATGCTTTGTAATACCAGATTTTTTTATCCCACCGGTTGACACCAGTGTAATGTCAGATATTTTATCCCACCGGTTGACACCAGTGTAACGACAGGTTTTGCGATCTTTCCCGCCGCTTGTTATTGTTCCATCAGTGTAATGTTAGGATTTATAATCCTACCTGTTGTTGGTACTGGTCAACTTACCCACTGATAATACAAATGGTACTCGACTTAGTCTCCCCTCCGTGATTGATAGAAAATTCACTTCAGTAAAACAAAAGGGGGAGGGGGTGGTGTTTTTTACTTGGTATAGTAAAGGATAATTGTTTAAGATAGTTTTGGTAGCATTTGTAGTTTTTGGCCGAGTCGAGATTAAGTCAGTACCACGTGTGGTCGTCGTTCCCAAAGCGGAGGAATCTTGAATTGGAAGGGGAGTGAGTTAGGCAGGAGAGGACATAATTCCCTTGATTGGGTATAACAAAATAAAAAGACATATACTTTACTCTACTTTAATATTCCTATACAGGTTTTCAATAGACATTTTTAATTACATGACATTTACTCATATGAAAAAGGGTTGTACATCAAAACCATGGTTTGGGTGATCATTCCTACAACATTGTCACCAGGCGAAACAATTTGGTACATACAAGCGATTTCTGAGGTCATCGTACCTTACTTTTTATTGTCAGTTATTCTTGGGCTCGACAATAGCCTCAAGACAGGTACATTTTTACGAGCTTGGGTTGTCTTTTCGGGCTGGCATAGCCTCGAACCAATAAAAATAATCACTCGTGTTCTATTTCGTCCGCGTAGTATAACCTCATCATGCAATTCACTATAATTCACAAACACTATCAATTTATAATGGTTATTAGTTCATAATCATCATTAAGGCATAATCACTAAAAATACATAATCACTCAGGCTTGTGTAGCCTCGAGGAACAACTCAAAATCGCATAATCACCAAGAATACATAATCACTCAGGCTTGTGTAGCCTCGAGGAACAACTCAAAATTACATTATTGCTCACAACCACTAAGTTCCCTTCCACGCTCCTAATTTTCTAACATATTAATATAAGAGAAAGAAAACGGTTAATGAATTTGAATTTCGCCTTTCCGTTACAAGATCACATCACTTTTTAAATTTCTACTCCTTATCTACAAAAAAAAGAAGTTCACTTGATAGATCAAAAATACCATTTCAACTACATTTGGTTTATAAAATAATTCATGGGTAGTGTAAGTGTGTATGTAAGAGTCTATGGGCAATACCACGAGAAGGCCTCGTGCACACTCTGACGTCGCCGGTGTCTGGCGACTGAACCAACGTCCATTACACACGATGTTTGAGCAGCTAGTCTATGTTAAGCTTTTAACAATATTACTTCATATGGTTCACGCCAAGTAAGGATTAAACAAGGAAAAAAAAGGGGGGAAAGGAGGAATGTGGACAGCTCACCTGAACCAATGTCCATTACACATGATGTTTGAGCAGCGAGTGAGCCTCCCCAGGCACGCCAGAGACGCCACTGCTAGATCAAATGAGATGGTGTTTTTGCAATATGGTGGGTTTTAATTCTCTTCACTATTTATTTAGTAGTGTACACATGACGTTAGGACTTTTGATTAGATTGGGGAAAATTTGAGATTCAATCCTTACTTAATTTAAATACAGAATTTACCACTATCCTGCCTTGAATTTGGGGCAGCATATACTATCTAGTGACGGCTAAGGCAAGCGGGACTATTAAATCCTCACAACTGACATTATTTTGGCCTTTTTGACTGTTAATCTTACATATTTGGGTTCTAGCAGCTTCATTAGTAAGCATTTCACAACTAGGATACGGAGAGAATTGTATACCCATCATTACTCTGTTTAAGGTTTAAACTTGGCGCCCAACAACGACACAGAACAAGGAGAAAGACTGCTCGCATATGTTATTCATTACTCGACCAGACGGAGGAATTCCCATAGCTCAACATTCACAATTACATCACCCAATGCATAGATACAGAGATGCATACATATAAAAATAAAGTTAACCCTACATCAATCATTATCATATGAACTACTACTTAGGATAGGAATTTATAGATTACGGTAGTATTCAGATTACACCCTATCTAACTTAGAAATTACAGTACCTCTAAACACATACATGAATAATAAATTTGTGGCATTACAGCTTTGTATGGTAGTTATCAAAAGGATAGTTTCTCCTGTGAAAATATTGAGGAAGGCTTGATGCAATTCTGTAAACATTTGCAAGAAACAGTAAAACCTACTGAGATCACTAACCAACTGGTTGGAAAACCTGAGTCAGAGAAGACTAAGTATGTGCCTAAAGAAGAGATAGGTACTTTCCTTAGCTCCTTAAAGGCTGAGGAGAAAGTATTAAAGACAAGGAATAGACAAGCTGAGGATGTTAAGGAAGTAAAACCTTCCATGGTAAAAGACAAGAAAATTTGTGCATTTTGTGGTGAACAGCAATCCAGTGCATCTTGTCAACAATATCCTGATTATGCTTCTACAGTAGGAAAGCATCAGGAACTGGAGTGTTGTATATTATGTATGAACTCCGAACATACTTCCGCGGACTGTAAGACTAAATTAAATCTTTGTTTTGAATACTAAAAAGATCATTACAGTGCTTTATGCCCAAGGATGAAAATTGAGGTTCCTAATCCTGCAAGCGTCAAAATGACAATTGCGAAATGGAATACTCCATTAGTAATGCCCGCTGCAGTTCCCATATCCGATGTGAAGTATTGTTTGAGAATAGAAACCTATTAGCATGTACCCTGTTTGATATGGGTGCTCAGAAAACCTTCATTTCTGCAGACATTGTGAAGAAATTAAAGCTACTTGTTGTTGGCAATGTAAATCTAGCCATTACAGGATTCTTAACAAGGAAGAAAGCTCAGTCTTTTGATTTAGTTAGACCTGTAATACAATTAGGCAGATATAACTGCCATATAACAGCAGCTGTGCCTGATAATATGGAGACAAGTATATACATAAAGGGATTGAAGGAAACCTCTGATCATCTACAAAACTCAGGGATAAAGTTGGCTAAACGGAATGTGGAATCAGATACTGTGGGTTCCATAAAAATTATAATTGGTTTTGATTATTGTGGAAGATTCCTACATAGGACCTTCTAAGGGGATAAGGTACAGTTGTTCAAGAGTCCAGTAGGTAACCTTATTATGGGTCAGTTGCCTTTTCCAAAACAAGTTAAAGGAGAGGCCAAACTAGTAGACTCAGTCTTTGTTACCCCCACACAGTCATTGATGGTAGCTAGAATAGGTGCAGAATTAGAACCTACTCAGATAAATGACTTGTTGGATGAAAATGTTGAACCCGTACACAAATTGTGGGACCTAGACAATGTAGGAATACACTCTGAGGAACCATTCCCTGAAGATAAAATAACTTTGGATTTGTATAATCAGTCAGTGGAATTTAAGGATAGACAGTAATGGGTAGGATTACCATGGAAACTAAACCATAAGGAGGGACATTAGTTACCACATCATGCTGTAAGCAAGGATTCAGTAACTACTCCCATAAGGATAGTAATCAATTGTAGTAGTAAAGCGTCCAAGAGATCAGCTAGCTTGAACGATTGCCTATTCTCTGGACCTACACTAACAGAGAAGCTAGGGAATGTGTTACTAAGATTTAGAGAGAAACCTTACGCTTACACAGCAGACATTAGTAAGGCTTTTCTCAGAACAGGACTGAGAGAGGAGGATTGGAAATTTACAAAATTCCTCTGGCCTCATGATCCTCAAAATGAGGATAGTCCACTGAAATCTTACTGTTTCCGATCGGTGGTCTTTGGCTCTTGTGCTAGTCCTTTCCTACTTTGCAACACTTTAAAATATCATTTTGAAAATGCCAAATGCCCCATAATAGGGGAGTTTTTTTTCATGGATAATTTGCAAGGTGTTGCTGATACAGTGTCGGAAGCATTGAAGGCTTATGAAATAGCCAATTCCGAATGTGGGAAGGCAAATTTGCCGTTACAGAGCTGGACCACAAATTCACCGCTTTTGAGGAATAAAATAGAAGAGGACTATCCAGATTCGGACAATCCCAAAATTGAAAATGTGTTAGGTCTTAACAGGGATACAACAGCTGATGTAATAAGTTTGAAACCAATTAAGTTCTTTGATGTCACTCTCACCAAGAGGTCCTTGTTAAGTCAGGTCTCCATGTTATTTGACCCATTAGGGTTGGTCAGTCCTATAATTATTAGGGGCAAATGTTTAGTACAGGAGGCTTGGCGAGAAAAGTTAGACTGGGACACTGAATTGGGTGAGACATATGCGGAACAATGGGAACAGATTAGAAGGAAGTTTGAAACCACATCAAGCATATGTATTTCTAGGAAAATAAACAGTAATGAGAAGTCGCACTTACACATATTTTGTGATGCTTCTCAAAGGGCCTATGGAGCAGTAGCTTATTGCGCAACAGGAGGGGCTAGTAAGATTATTATGTCCAAAGCCAGAGTTGCGCCAATTAAAGGAAGAACCCTACCTCAAATGGAATTGGCTTCCATAGTAGTAGGAACTAAAATGGCCAGGTATATAACCACTCCTCTTGATACCCAGTTTGAGGATATTTACATATGGAGTGACAGTGAAACTTGTATTTACTGGATAGGAGAGGAACACAGTAAAAGTCCTTTCGTCCTTAACAGAGTGAAGATTATTAAAGAGCTGTCATCCAAATTTAATTTCATGCATGTATCCTACAAGCAAAATCCAGCTGATCTGCTCTCGAGAGGGTCGACCGTAAGGAGACTGATCAAAGATAACTTGTGTTTTAAAGGTCCTAAATGGTTACTCACTAAGGATTGGCCTGGGCAGAAACAGTACAGTATTGCTGAGGTTAGTGAACTTGGATCCTGTAGTACCTGAGCCAGAAGTAATTGACATCAGCCAATTTTCATCAATAAGACAACTTATAAACACTACTAAATTGGTTGTTGAATTTTTGAATAAGAAAGTGGAGTTTCAGAAGTTAGATCCCATGGAATATTGGCTGAAAAGAATACAAAAGAACTATTACGGAGAGATACATAACCTTTTAGGCCAAGGCATTGGGAACGGGAATAAGCTGATAAAGGATTTAGGCTTGTTCTTAGACGGAAAAGGTCTGATTAGATGTCGGGACCGATTAATAAAGGCTGATTTGCCTCTCCAAACCAAACACCCCATTTTATTACCCAAGAGCGGATACTTTGTACAGTTAATTATAAAGGAAGCCCATGATTCCACTCTCCATGGAGGTGTGCCGCAGACTTTGGCCCAAATTCGGGAAAGGTATTGGATTCCTAAGGATAGATAGGTCATAAAAAAATATTTCAAATGCTGCATCATTTGTAGGAGGTATGAACAACGACCATATGACTATCCAGGACCACCAGCCCTGCCAAGGGATAAGGTGAATGTAAGTCAGCCCTTGCAAGTAACAGGAGTGGACTACATGGGGGCTATAAATGTTATGGGTGAGGGAACTACCCATAAAGTTTACATTTGTCTATTTACTTATGCCTACAGAGGGGCAGTCCATCTAGAAATAGCGGAAGATCTGAGCTCAGAGACATTCCTCAATGTCTTTCGAAGATTTGCAGGTAGAAGGTCTTGTCCTGGCAAGTTAATAAGCGACAATGGAACTAATTTCGTTGGAGCAGCACCTTCACTGTTAAATATAATGAATGACCCAAAGGTTAAGTCGGCGCTGGGAATCCGAAATTGTACCTGGCAGTTCGCAGCTCCAAGAGCTCCATGGCAAAATGGATTTACCGAACGAATGATTGATATTGTCAAGAACTGCCTGAGGAAAACATTATACAGAACTAAGATCACGAGAGAAGAATTAAGAACAGTAATAACTGAAATTAAAACCAGGATAAATAATAGACCCCTGACTTATCTAGATGACACCAGCGTGTCGCTAGAGGCCTTAACACCGGCTCATATGTTATATTGCAGGAAGCTCCATCTGGTGCCTTGTGTGGATATCCAGGAAGAAGTAGATGATCCTACCATAGAAAATAATGATTTAGGACAACATCTGCAGGAGGGATATCAACGTCTGAAAAGGGTGTTGGATACTTGGAATAACATTGGAGCGAGGAATATTGTTTGAGCCTATGAGAAAGATTTTATGGGGCTCAGGCTGCCAGCAACAAATCTGTTATAAACATAGGGGATTTGGTCTTAATGAAAACCAAACAACCAAGATCCCAGTGGCCATTAGCTAAGGTGATCTCCATGCACCCAGATTCAGAGGGGGTTTTGAGACTCGTAAAAATAAAATGTAGGGGACATACCAGTATAAAACCTATTGATAAACTGGCACCCCTTGAGTTAGCAGCTACTCCGGATACAGGGGATGGTGAAGATCAAACGGGTAAGGATGCGCGACTTAGAAGGCCGCAGCACAAGGTTCTCGAGATCTATGGAGGGAACTCCTGGCTAAGGGTCACATTACATGATACAGTGTATCATTTTACGCCCGGCCCCAAAACTGTGGGAAATATTTTCCCCAAGAGCAGTTGTGCTCACTACTTTTTATAATAGTCGTCCCTGATTCGAAGCAAAGGAAAACCAGAGATTGTAGTCACCTGTTCATGCGCTCTTTATAACCCAGAAATTACGTTCTCTTTAACCCCTTAACCTCGTGGATGTCGGGAGTGTGCCATTCACGTCCCGTGGGGATAATCACACTCCGACTGACTTTTTGAAAATATTTGCCAAAAATTAGTTATTAGTCCTAGAATATTATAATTATAAAAGCATATGGCACATATCTTCAGCTTTTTCCTGGGGTGTTTGTTGAGCCTTCGTCGACTACCGTAGGACTTGTGGAGACTTCTGAAGTTGGGTAATGAAGTCTTCACTTTACATTTCCGTATACCTCGTAATATGGTTACCACTGCCTGATATTATAACTACAAACACTATTCTATGAACTTCAAGTAGTTTGGAATCCATATTAAAAAAAAAAAAAAAACACTGTGAAAGCAATGTAAATTATGAGCACATACGAGCTTTCCACCCGCGCTCGTTCCCCAATGGTATTCTGAGGCGGAGCTGTCATTTATTATTGATAAACACATTCACACTTTACATTCCTAGTACTTTATTACACTTATTTATATATACAATATTCATCCATAAGTTTCTTTCAGTACTATACTCCGTTTTTTTTATTGAGGCAAAGATGCATTTCACAGGTTGATGATGACTGGCTGAATGCAACATGTCCAAAAAATATTTACTAACCCAAATTTCTCTCTCAGATATTTGTTGTCAGTTAATAATGCTAGATTATGAAGTAATGTTGCATTCAGCCAATAATCACCAATCTTTCAAGTGCATCTTCGCCTCAATAAAAACAAACTGAGTATAGTATTTTATTTTCACTCCAGACATTCACTTTCTCCTTCAGTAAACTAGCATAGAGAGCGAAGCTTTCACTTTCAGTTTCATTACTCCAAGTACTTATACATGCTAGAGTGAAGCTTTCACTTTCACCTTCATTCCTCAAAGTATTTATACTCGTATTCTTATATTACTAATTATTTACATTTCTATTTTCATTCTATATTATATTTACATTATTTATATTTCATTTTATTTACACTATGTTATGCACTGTCACTTCCAGTAACTTATAAAACTATCATCCACTGTTCAATTATATTTACATTCATTGCTTTCACTTGCTATTTACACATTATTTACATTTCCACTTGCACTGTTTTAGAGTCACCAGAAAGATCGTAGTCACTCTCCATCAATATCGTTGATAAATTAGCCAGTTCACGTTCCACAGCAGAGTCACTTAGCCCTTTACCCCTTCCCACACGAGGTTTAGTAGGGGTAGAGGGGGGGTCTAAAAAGTGGCGGAATTGGACAGGCGTGAATCCGACGTGGTTTCACCTTGAAAGACGACAGTAAACTGAATGATGTGGCCTAGGGGCAGGGAGGGACTGACAATGTCAGCATGGTGACAGCTGCTAATTTATATGCTATGAAATGATGGGCAGGAAATCTAGACAATACATAATAAACTAGGTAGTTCCAGGTGATGTAAATATCACTTAGGTTTCTCCCTTCCTTTCTTACACACACACACATATATATAAATATATATATATATATATATATATATATATATAT
The DNA here is from genome assembly GCF_032717465.1 of Coenobita brevimanus. Classification (NCBI taxonomy): domain Eukaryota; kingdom Metazoa; phylum Arthropoda; class Malacostraca; order Decapoda; family Coenobitidae; genus Coenobita; species Coenobita brevimanus. Next base: position 39,258,475 of record NC_136997.1, on the reverse strand, counting down.
ATATATATATATATATATATTTGTTACAAGTATGGGTCATACAGCGTAGTTCAAAGGGAAATAAACAAGGAAAATTAGCGAACGATTGCACATGGGGTGTTGCCAGGTGATAATTAGCCCATTTCAGATGTATGGCAGTATCAATTACCTTTTCTCTTTCTTTTATATATTATTTAGTATAAGAATAGGGCATAGAGCACATTTCAATGGATAAGATGAGTGGAAAAATCCGTCCAGGATTTGTGTAGTGCAGCACAGCTGGGCAGGCAGGAGGAGAGGATAATGGAGGGGAGGTAAGGAGGGGAGTCAAGGACAGGAGAAAAATGGCTAAATTGTCAACAGTGGATGGGAGTACAGATGACATTAGCAGAACTGAGTATAGCTGGACACTGGTAGTACAGATAGATAATACAAGCCATCACTTGAAAACCAAGTCAAATTCAAAATAACACAGAATCACAAAAGTGACGCCCCGCGGTATGATCCCTTACTTCCGAGCATCACGAAAGTGACATAACGCCCCATGTTTAAGGGGTTAATAATTCTTAATATTGATAAATATATGCTACTGCGTTTAACACTCGTGGACAACTATATTGTAAATACCTGTAATTATAAGGAAATTTCCACTGAGCTAAACTGCATCTGTGCATTAGATGACCTTGCGAGGATGAAAAGGCCTCATGCAATGCAGATGTGGATTTAAGATATTCACATAGTTAAAGGGAATATTTGGTTTAACTTTATTTTAATTAAAACTATGATCAATTTGTTAGATTCGCTCTGTATATATCATGATGTAATCTAACCGTATTTAGCATAATAATTAATTAATAGCTGGCACCTCTACCTTTCTATGAGGGAGATAGAGGCTTGCCTTGCCACTTCACTCTGCTCCTAGACCTTGTCAAGTTAGCAGCTTGTACATACACAGTCAAGGACGTTTGAAGCCCAAGCACCTACAGAAAAGCGGCTCGTCGTCGTCTGATGTCCGAACTCCCTAGCTAAGTAACCTTTAAGAATTGGCTAATTCAAGGGGTGATTAGCTAGGAGATAGAAGAGCAATAGATAAGTAAGTTAAGGTTAAGTTACGGTTCACCCAACCCTATGAGACTTGTTTGAATTTACTTAAGGACACCTTTAGGGACGAGTAATGACCTACAAGTTGTTTATTAGAATATACTAGAAATTTCTTACATTCTGCTGCCCCGAGTGATGAGCCCTGATTTGTTCACCAGAACCTCAAAATATTCAAATACATGACACTTGTACTCATTAGATTCCATTCGCCATTCATTGCCCCATTCATGAAGCTTATTTAACCCCCCCCCCATCCTGACATTTTCTGGGCAGTGGTACGCCCCAGTCCCGACATTTTTGGACCTTTTTTTTTTTTTTGGCTCAAGCATCCGCTTTTGGTGAGAAACATCGAAAATTCATAGAGAAATCGCTCATCTGAGGTTTAAAATACTCGACCCAGGTAGGAGTACCTCCTTACCTTACAGGGTTTTCTGTCAGGCTGGCTGCAAAGAAAACGAGTTCTATGGGAAGATAACTATTGCAAACCACTCATAAACTGTATTTATTTATTTGGTACGAATTTATATGTAGTACGAGAGAATATTGGTTTTCAAACAGTAATATAGGCATTATAAGCATTGTTTCACTCATTAACTCATCACCATTCATGACCTTTTTTTCCCACATTACCTGATCATCATTTCTGACTGTTTCTTCCTCTAATGCTATGTTAACTTTGTCCTCCACATTGTCATCGATTGGGGAATCACTCTGGCTCTGAATGTCTTTATTGGCCAGGTCACTGGTAACAGTGACAATGGCGTGCAGTGGAGGGGGGAGAGGTTATGCGGTGTATGGCATTGTCCCTGCTTGGCATCTTGCAGAGGAATAGAGGAAGGTGTCCTGTGTATACGTGCCAAAAATCACTCGCGAAAATTGAAAATTGTGCAAATTAGGGACCTTGCAATGTTGCCGCGTTAATTTATGTCTCCGGGATATGAGTGCACATCATGTGAGGACTTGAATTCACGTCTCTGGGATGGGGCGGGTTAATTCCTCTTGCAGCTCTTTGCAAGAATCTGTGTTTGTAATTTTCTTTTGTAATTTAGCATCATCCGCAAGCATAGCTAGATAGCTTCTATTTCCAATGTTATTATGTCATTTATATATACTAAAAACATAACTTGTGCCAGTACTGAGCCCCATGGAACTCCGCTAGTCACTTCCTTCCATGATAAGTAATTTCCCCTCAATACTGATCTCATTTCCCTTTTTCTAAGAAAATCCTGCTTCCAACAGTACAGACTACCTTGAATACCTCATAGATGATACAGTTTCCGTGAATAAAAGTCTTTGGTGCGGTACTCTGGCAAATGCCTTCTTGAAGTCTAAGTAGATAATGCCCACCCATCCTTCTCTTTTCTGTAATGTTTCTCGAACTCTCATAGTAGCTCAATAGACTGGTAACTCATGATTTTCTCTTTCTAAAACCAAACCGTCTTTCTGTTATCATACTGTATTCTTCAAGATGGTTTACCCAAACTTTTCTTATCAGCTTTTTTAGTATCTTACATCATTGGTTTATGATACTGCTCGGTAGTTGAGTGGCTTCTGTCTATTCCCTTTCTTGAATAGGGGAACAATGGTTACCGTCTTTCAAATATCAGGTAGTTGACCTTGACCTAAGGATTTCTTGAATATTAAATACAGTGCTCTGATTAACCCCAACCTGAAATTTCGTCATGACCATTTGTGTGTGTGTGTGTGTGTGTGTGTGTGTGTGTGTGTGTGTGTGTGTAATAATCACAATAATTTACTAGGTATATTGAAGGACGTCAATGAAAATATGTTCCTAGCCCGGTGTTCAATTAACTTCAGTATTGAGCTGCCTTTTTTATTGTATTCTGGCTATCATTAAAACCTTTTATTCATCTTAGGAAGTACATACCTGTAGGTAGGAGTTTTAACAGTTCATTTAGATCAGTGGTTCCCAAAGTGGGCCGTGGAAAGATCCAGGGGAACGGTGAGGTACCGTGGGATCGTGAGGAAAAAGTGGACAGCAGGGGGGTGGCAGGGTGGCATCAGAACCAAGTATGCAGTTTTATTTTTTACAAAATCTATATGACAAAATCTAAGTCACAAACACTTAAGTGACATGTATGCTTTACAAAAAAAAAAAAATTAACATAGAATTGTACACGAAAGCATGGTTTTATTTTACTTTGTGTTTCAAAGTCGGAGTTAAAATTTCGAAAGTTTGCCAATGCTAGAATAGCCATTAGTGTGTGTGTCAGGAAGTGATTGGTTTAATAGATAAAAGATATTTGTTTACTGCTTTATTTCCCTAAATATAGCTTTCTTTGTGGCTTCAAAATCCTCGCTCGCCACCCCACCCATGTGGGGAGGTGAGAGTATGGGAGGCCGCCTAAATAGCCTATGCCCCCCCAAGGAAAATTCAAATGACTCCCCTGGATGACATATAAGTAAAAGGCGACTAAAAGGGTTGGCGGAGGGTTAGTGCCCCTCCCAGGAAAACAATTAACTAAAAAAACAAACAAGAAGCCTCGGACAAGGACTGACCAAACGATGACGACCCAGGACCGGACAAAGGACTTGGTAATGAGTACATGGAATGTAAGAGGAGCGAATGATGAGGTGAAAGAGAGAGAGATTGTCCAGCTGCTTGAGGGTGCAAAAGTGGATGTATGTGGAATAACTGAAACAAAATGGAGAGGAGAAAGTGTGAGAGAATGGGAGTATGGATGGGGTATATGTGCAGGAGTAGGTGAGAATGTGAGGGCAAAGGAAGGAGTATGTATAGTTGTGAGTAAAAGATGGAAGAGGAGCATAAGACAGTATGGATCAGTTGGGTCAAGGATTGTGTGGGTAAAGTTGAAAGTTGGAATACAAATGTGGGCGATTGTGTGTCCAGAGTTCTGGACAAATGTGGAAGTGTGCATGGAAAAGTTTGGAAGGAATGAGAGAGTGTTTTTGATTGGTGATATGAATGGTAAAGTTGGAAATGTGAAGGTGGATGGAATAGTTGGTGAGTGGGGTGTGCCTGCTGAGATAGATGAGAATGGCAGTGCGTTAGTGGACATTTGTGCTGGGAGGGGGTTGGTGATAGCCAATACCATCTTCAGGCGAATGATGAGAGGGGTGGGTGGTGAACTGAATGAAAGGAAGGCAATGATTGATTATGTGTGTGTGGATGAAAGGATGCGAAGATGTGTAAAGGATGCAAGAGTGTATACAGGTTGGGGGAGTGGACTTTCTAACAACTACTTGGTGGTGGCCAGAATTAGAATGCAAGTAAGATGGAGGAATAGAAGAAGGGAAAGACGAGAGGAAGGAGTAGTTGCAAGGAGAGTGGAAAGGTTACAAGAGGATGAGAAAAAGGCAGAGTATAAGAGAGAAGTGGAGGAACGATTGGGCAAATATGAATTGGAGCAGATGGGAGACGTCGAAGGTGTGTATAAGATATTTACAGAAGAAATATGTGCAGCATGTGATGTGGTGTGTGGAAGGAAGAGAAGATGGAGGGGGGTGCAAGGAACAGCGTGGTGGACTGAAGAGGTGAAACAGGCTGTGGCACAAAAGAAGAAAGCATACAATGAATGGATGAGAAATAGGGGCGTCGTAGAAGTTGAGAGGCGGAAGAGAGAGTTATATGTGGAAAGGAAGAGAAAGGAGAAAAGATTAGTAAGAGAGAGTAAGAAGAGAGTGGATGAGGAATTTGGAAGGAATTTGAGTGTAAAGTGGAGGAACTGTAAGAAAATGTTCTGGAGAGAAGTGAAAAGAGTAAGACAGGGTAGAAGTGAAGTTAGCAGGGGAGTGAAAGATAAAAATGGTAGGTTACTAGTGGAGAAGTGAGAAAAAGTGAGCAGATGGAGAGAACACTTTAAGGATTTGTTGAACGTAGAGGATGGAAGTAATGCGAGTATAAGTGGCTGGGGAATGGCTGGGAGAAGGAGGGAGGTGAGAAGACAGGAAGAAATCAGTAGGATAGAAGTTGTGGAAGCAATGAAGAAAGTTAAATCGGGGAAAGCCCCAGGAATTGATGGAGTGTGTGGTGAAATGCTGAACCATGGGGGAGAGATAGTAGTCGAATGGATGTGGAAGATGTGCAGATTGGCCTGGGAGGAAGGTAGAGTCCCGGAGGATTGGAAGTCAGGTATAATTATTCCCTTGTACAAAGGAAAAGGGGAAAAAGAAGTGTGGTAATCATAGGGGCATTTGTCTTCTTAGTATAATAGGCAAAGTGTATGGTAGGATACTTATAGACAGAGTTAGAGAAAGAACAGAGAAATTAGTTGGAGAAGAGCAGGGAGGCTTTAGGAAGGGAAGAGGTTGTGTAGATCAGATATTCATTCTTAGATCTTTAGTGCAAAAGTTTCTAGAGAAGGGAAGGAAGTTGTATGCGGCTTTCATGGATTTGGAGAAAGCATATGACAGGGTGGATAGACAAGGATTGTGGAAAGTGTTAAGAATATATGGAGTAGATGGGAAGTTGTTGAATGCTGTGAAGAGTATGTACGATGGTGCGAAGGCTGCAGTGCGTGTGGATGGTGAACTAAGTGAATTTTACTCTTTGAAAGTTGGTTTGAAACAGGGATGTGTCATGTCTCCATGGTTGTTCAATCTGTACATGGATGGGGTAATAAAAGAGGTACAAGGTAGGGTAGTGGATGTTGGAGTGGCCCTGGTGAGAGAGGATAATGTTTTGAAACTCCCTGTACTGTTGTTTGCAGATGATACTAAGTTGTTGAGTGAAGACGAAGGGGAGCTGCAAGGCTTGGTGGATGAGTTTGGGAGAGTGTGTAAGAAACGGAATCTAAAGGTGAATGTAGGGAAGACTAAAGTGATGGTCTTTGAGAGAGGTGAAGTCAGTGAATGTACAGCGAGGTTGGATGGTGAGGAATTGGAAAATGTGAGTGCGTTTAAGTACTTGTTTAGTGTGATGAGTAAGGATGGAGGTTTGGGGGGTGAAGTGCTTGAAAGGGTACAGCAGGGAAGAAAGGTTGCTGGTTCTTTGAAAGCAGTGATAAGAAACAGGGAAGTGAGCATGGAAGTGAAATAGTTACTACATGACAGTATTGTGATACCAAATCTAACGTACGGAAGTGAAGCTTGGACATTGTTGGAAGGACACAAGTCAAGAGTGAGAGCAGTGGAAATGAGTTATTTAAGAGGAGCCAGTGGAGTGACGTGGAGAGACAGGGTGACGAATGAGGATATAAAGGAGCATTGTGGTGTGGATGTGGATGTGATATGAAGCGTTATGAGGAACACACTGAGGTGATTTGGCCATGTGGAGAGGATGGAGGGTGAAAGACTGACGAAGAGAGTGTATGTGAGTGAGGTGGAGGGGGGAAGAGGGAGAGGGAGAGTGTATGTGAGATGGAGGGATGGGGTGGAGAGGTATATGAGAGAAGGGGGTGTGAGTTGGGAGCAGGGCAGTGAAATGGCGAGGGACAGGGCAACTTGGAAGCGAGTTGTTTGTGGCCACCCCAAACGGGATTGAGGCGTCTGGCAATATATATATATATATATATATATATATATATATATATATATATATATATATATATATATATATATATATATATATATATATATATATATATATATATATATATATATATATATATATATATATATATATATATATATATATATATATATATATATATATATATATATATATATATATATATATATATATATATATATATATATATATATATATATATATATATATATATATATATATATATATATATATATATATATATATATATATATATATATATATATATATATATATATATATATATATATATATATATATATATATATATATATATATATATATATATATATATATATATATATATATATATATATATATATATATATATATATATAAAGGAGCGTTGTGGTGTGAATGTGGATGTGATAGGAGGCATTAGGAGGAACACACTGAGGTGGTTTGGCCATATGGAGAGGATGTAGGGTGAGAGACTGACGAGGAAAGTGAATGTGACTGAGGTGGAAGTGGGGAGAGGGAGGGGTAGTTCGAGGATGAGATGAAAGTATGGAGTGGAGAGGTATATGACAGAGCATATGTATTCCTAGGAAAATAAAAGTAATGAAAAGTCGCACTTACACATATTTTGTGATGCTTCTCAAAGGTCCTATGGAGCAGTAGCTTATTGCGCAACAGGAGGGGATAGTAAGATTATTATGTCCAAAGCCAGAGTTGCGCCAATTAAAGGAAGAACCCTACCTCAAATGGAATTGGCTTCCATAGCAGTAGGAACTAAAATGGCCAGGTATATAACCACTCCTCTTGATACCCAGTTTGAGGATATTTACATATGGAGTGACAGTGAAACTTGTATTTACTGGATAGGAGAGGAACACAGTAAAAGTCCTTTCGTCCTTAATAGAGTGAAGATTATTAAAGAGCTGTCATCCAAATTTAATTTCATGCATGTATCGTACAAGCAAAATCCAGCTGATCTGCTCTCGAGAGGGTCGACCGTAAGGAGACTGATCAAAGATAACTTGCGTTTTAAAGGTCCTAAATGGTTACTCACTAAGGATTGGCCTGGGCAGAAACAGTACAGTATTGCTGAGGTTAGTGAACTTGGATCCTGTAGTACCTGAGCCAGAAGTAATTGACATCAGCCAATTTTCATCAATAAGACAACTTATAAACACTACTAAATTGGTTGTTGAATTTTTCAATAAGAAAGTGGAGTGTCAGAAGTTAGATCCCATGGAATATTGGCTGAAAAGAATACAAAAGAACTATTACGGAGAGATACATAACCTTTTAGGCCAAGGCACTGGGAACGGGAATAAGCTGATAAAGGATTTAGGCTTGTTCTTAGACGGAAAAGGTCTGATTAGATGTCGGGACCGATTAATAAAGGCTGATTTGCCTCTCCAAACCAAACACCCCATTTTATTACCCAAGAGCGGATACTTTGTACAGTTAATTATAAAGGAAGCCCATGATTCCACTCTCCATGGAGGTGTGCCGCAGACTTTGGCCCAAATTCGGGAAAGGTATTGGATTCCTAAGGATAGATAGGTCATTAAAAAATATCTCAAATGCTGCATCATTTGTAGGAGGTATGAACAACGACCATATGACTATCCAGGACCACCGGCCCTGCCAAGGGATAGGGTGAATGTAAGTCAGCCCTTGCAAGTAACAGGAGTGGACTACACGGGGGCTATAAATGTTATGGGTGAGGGAACTCCCCATAAAGTTTACATTTGTCTATTTACTTATGCCTACACAGGGGCAGTCCATCTAGAAATAGCGGAAGATCTGAGCTCAGAGACATTCCTCAATGTCTTTCGAAGATTTGCAGGTAGAAGGTCTTGTCCTGGCAAGTTAATAAGCGACAATGGAACTAATTTCGTTGGAGCAGCACCTTCACTGTTAAATATAATGAATGACCCAAAGGTTAAGTCGGCGCTGGGAATCCGAAATTGTACCTGGCAGTTCGCAGCTCCAAGAGCTCCATGGCAAAATGGATATACAGAACGAATGATTGATATTGTCAAGAACTGAAAACATTATACAGAACTAAGATCACGAGAGAAGAATTAAGTACAGTAATAACTGAAATTAAAACCAGGATAAATAATAGACCCCTGACTTATCTAGATGACACCAGCGTGTCGCTAGAGGCCTTAGCACCGGCTCATATGTTATATTGCAGGAAGCTCCATCCGGTGCCTTGTGTGGATATCCAGGAAGAAGTAGATGATCCTACCATAGAAAATAATGATTTAGGACAAGATCTGCAGGAGGGATATCAACGTCTGAAAAGGGTGTTGGATACTTGGAATAACATTGGAGCGAGGAATATTATTTGAGCCTATGAGAAAGATTTTATGGGGCTCAGGCTGCCAGCAACAAATTTGTTATAAACATAGGGGATGTGGTCTTAATGATAACCGAACAACCAAGATCCCAGTGGCCATTAGCTAAGGTGATCTCCATGCACCCAGATTCAGAGGGGGTTTTGAGACTTGAAAAAATAAAATGTAGGGGACATACCAGTAGAAAACCTATTGATAAACTGGCACCCCTTGAGTTAGCAGCTACTCCGGATACAGGGGATGGTGAAGATCAAACGGGTAAGGATGCGCGACTTAGAAGGCTGCAGCACCGGGTTCTCGAGACCTATGGAGGGAACTCCTGGCTAAGGGTCACATTACATGATACAGTGTATCATTTTACGCCCGGCCCCAAAACTGTGGGAAATATTTTCCCCAAGAGCAGTTGTGCTCACTACTTTTTATAATAGTCGTCCCTGATTCGAAGCAAAGGAAAACCAGAGATTGTAGTCACCTGTTCATGCGCTTTTTATAACCCAGAAATTACGTTCTCTTTAACCCCTTAACCTCGGGGATGTCGGGAGTGTGCCATGCACGTCCCGTGGGGATAATCGCACTCCGGCTGACTTTTTAAAAATATTTGCCAAAAATTAGTTATTAGTCCTAGAATATTATAATTATAAAAGCATATGGCACATATCTTCAGCTTTTTCCTGGGGTGTTTGTTGAGCCTTCGTCGACTACCGTAGGACTTGTGGAGACTTCTGAAGTTGGGTAATGAAGTCTTCACTTTACATTTCCGTATACCCCGTAATATGGTTACCACTGCCTGATATTATAACTACAAACACTATTCTATGAATTTCAAGTAGTTTGGAATCCATATAAAAAAAAAAAAAAAAACACTGTGAAAGCAATGTAAATTATGAGCACATACGAGCTTTCCACCCGCGCTCGTTCCCTGATGGTATTCTGAGGCAGAGCTGTCATTTATTATTGATAAACACATTCACACTTTATATTCCTAGTACTTTATTACACTTATTTATATATACAATATTCATCCATAAGTTTCTTTCAGTACTATACTCCGTTTTTTTTATTGAGGCAAAGATGCATTTCACAGGTTGATGATGACTGGCTGAATGCAACATGTCCAAAAAATATTTACTAACCCAAATTTCTCTCTCAGATATTTGTTGTCAGTTAATAATGCTAGATTATGAAGTAATGTTGCATTCAGCCAATAATCACCAATCTTTCAAGTGCATCTTCGCCTCAATAAAAACAAACTGAGTATAGTATTTTATTTTCACTCCAGACATTCACTTTCTCCTTCAGTAAACTAGCATAGAGAGCGAAGCTTTCACTTTCAGTTTCATTACTCCAAGTACTTATACATGCTAGAGTGAAGCTTTCACTTTCACCTTCATTCTTCAAAATATTTATACTCGTATCCTTATATTACTAATTATTTACATTTCTATTTTCATTCTATATTATATTTACATTATTTATATTTCATTTTATTTACACTATGTTATGCACTGTCACTTCCAGTAACGTATAAAACTATCATCCACTGTTCAATTATATTTACATTCATTGCTTTCACTTGCTATTTACACATTATTTACATTTCCACTTGCACTGTTTTAGAGTCACCAGAAAGATCGTAGTCACTCTCCATCAACATCGTTGATAAATTAGCCAGTTCACGTTCCACAGCAGAGTCACAAAGACCTTTACCCCTTCCCACACGAGGTTTAGTCGGGGTAGAGGGGGGTTTAAAAAGTGGCGGAATTGGACAGGCGTGAATCCGACGTGGTTTCACCTTGAAAGACGAAAGTAAACTGAATGATGTGGCCTAGAGGCAGGGAGGGACTGACAATGTCAGCATGGTGACAGCTGCTAATTTATATGCTATGAAATGATGGGCAGGAAATCTAGACAATACATAATAAACTAGGTAGTTCCAGGTGATGTAAATATCACTTAGGTTTCTCCCTTTCTTACATATATATATATATATATATATATATATATATATATATATATATATATATATATATATATATATATGTATATATATATATATATGTATATATATATATATATATATATATATATATATATATATATATATATATATATATATATATATATATATATATATATATAGATAGATAGATATAGATATATATATATATAGATATATATATATATATTTCTTACGAGTATGGGTCATACAGCGTAGTTCAAAGGGAAATAAACAAGGAAAATTAGCGAACGATTGCACATGGGGTGTTGCCAGGTGATAATTAGCCCATTCCAGATGTATGGCAGTATCAGTTACCTTTTCTCTTTCTTTTATATATTATTTAGTATAAGAATAGGGCATAGGGCACATTTCAATGGATAAGATGAGTGGAAAAATCCGTCCAGGATTTGTGTAGTGCAGCACAGCTGGGCAGGCAGGAGGAGAGGATAATGGAGGGGAGGTAAGGAGGGGAGTCAAGGACAGGAGAAAAATGGCTAAATTGTCAACAGTGGATGGGAGTACAGATGACATTAGCAGAACTGAGTATAGCTGGACACTGGTAGTACAGATAGATAATACAAGCCATCACTTGAAAACCCAGGCAAATTCAAAATAACACAGAATCACAAAAGTGACGCCCCGCGGTATGATCCCTTACTTCCGAGCATCACGAAAGTGACATGACGCCCCATGTTTAAGGGGTTAATAATTCTTAATATTGATAAATATATATGCTACTGCGTTTAACACTCGTGGACAACTATATTGTAAATACCTGTAATTATAAGGAAATTTCCACTGAGCTAAACTGCGTCTGTGCATTAGATGACCTTGCGAGGATGAAAAGGCCTCATGCAATGCAGATGTGGATTTAAGATATTCACATAGTTAAAGGGAATATTTGGTTTAACTTTAGTTTAATTAAAACTATGATCAATTTGTTAGATTCGCTCTGTATATATCATGATGTAATCTAACCGTATTTAGCATAATAATTAATTAATAGCTGGCACCTCTACCTTTCTATGAGGGAGATAGAGGCTTGCCTTGCCACTTCACTCTGCTCCTAGACCTTGTCAAGTTAGCAGCTTGTACATACACAGTCAAGGACGTTTGAAGCCCAAGCACCTACAGAAAAGCGGCTCGTCGTCGTCTGATGTCCGAACTCCCTAGCTAAGTAACCTTTAAGAATTGGCTAATTCAAGGGGGGATTAGCTAGGAGATAGAAGAGCAATAGATAAGTAAGTTAAGGTTAAGTTACGGTTCACCCAACCCTATGAGACTTGTTTGAATTTACTTAAGGACACCTTTAGGGATGAGTAATGACCTACAAGTTGTTTATTAGAATATACTAGAAATTTCTTACATTCTGCTGCCCTGAGTGATGAGCCCCGATTTGTTCACCAGAACCTAAAAATATTCAAATACATGACACTTGTCCTCATTAGATTCCATTCGCCATTTATTGCCCCATTCATGAAGCTTATTTAACGCCCCCCCCATCCCGACATTTTCTGGGCAGTGTTACGCCCCAGTCCCGACATTTTTGACCTTTTTTTTTTTGGCTCAAGCATCCGCTTTTGGTGAGAAACATCGAAAATTCATAGAGAAATCGCTCATCTGAGGTTTAAAATACTCAACCCAGGTAGGAGTACCTCCTTACCTTACAGGGTTTTCTGTCAGGCTGGCTGCAAAGAAAACGAGTTCTATGGGAAGATAACTACTGCAAACCACTCATAAACTGTATTTATTTATTTATTTGGTACGAATTTATATGTAGTACGAGAGTATATTGGTTTTCAAACAGTAATATAGGCATTATAAGCATTGTTTCACTCATTAACTCATCACCATTCATGACCTTTTTTTCCCACATTACCTGATCATCATTTCTGACTGTTTCTTCCTCTAATGCTATGTTAACTTTGTCCTCCACATTGTCATCGATTGGGGAATCACTCTGGCTCTGAATGTCTTTATTGGCCAGGTCACTGGTAACAGGTGAATTGCCGAGACAATGGCGTGCAGGGGGGGGGAGAGGTTATGCGGTGTAAGGCATTGTCCCTGCTTGGCATCTTGTAGAGGAATAGAGGAAGGTGTCCTGTGTATACGTGCCAAAAATCACTCACGAAAATTGAAAATTGTGCAAATTAGGGACCTTGCAATGTTGCCGCGTTAATTTTCGTCTAAGGGATATGAGTGCACATCATGTGAGGACTTGAATTCACGTCTCTGGGACGGGACGGGTTAATTCCTCTTGCAGCTCTTTGCAAGAATCTGTGTTTGTAATTTTCTTTTGTAATTTAGCATCATCCGCAAGCATAGCTAGATAGCTTCTATTTCCAATGTTATTATGTCATTTATATATACTAAAAACATAACTTGTGCCAGTACTGAGCCCCATGGAACTCCGCTAGTCACTTCCTTCCATGATAAGTAATTTCCCCTCAATACTGATCTCATTTCCCTTTTTCTAAGAAAATCCTGCTTCCAACAGTACAAACTACCTTGAATACCTCATAGATGGTACAGTTTCCGTGAATAAAAGTATTTGGTGCGGTACTCTGGCAAATGCCTTCTTGAAGTCTAAGTAGATAATGCCCACCCATCCTTCTCTTTTCTTTAATGTTTCTGGAACTCTCATAGTAGCTCAATAGACTGGTAACTCATGATTTTCTCTTTCTAAAACCGAACCGCCTTTCTGTTATCATACTGTATTCTTCAAGATGGTTTACCCAAACTTTTCTTATCAGCTTTTTTAGTATCTTACATCATTGGTTTATGGTACTTCTCGGTAGTTGAATGGCTTCTGTCTATTCCTTTTCTTGAATAGGGGAACAATGGTTACCGTCTTTCAAATATCAGGTAGTTGACCTTGACCTAAGGATTTCTAGAATATTAAATACAGTGCTCTGATTAACCCCAACCTGAAATTTCGTCATGACCATTTGTGTGTGTGTGTGTGTGTGTGTGTGTGTGTGTGTGTGTATAATAATCACAATAATTTACTAGGTATATTGAAGGACGTCAATGAAAATATGTTCCTAGCCCGGTGTTCAGTTAACTTCAGTATTGAGCTGCATTTTTTATTGTATTCTGGCTATCATTAAAACCTTTTATTCATCTTAGGAAGTACATACCTGTAGGTAGGAGTCTTAACAGTTCAATTAGATCAGTGGTTCCCAAAGTGGGCGGTGGAAAGATCCAGGGGAACGGTGAGGTACCGTGGGACCGTGAGGAAAAAGTGGACAGCAGGGGGGTGGCAGGGTGGCATCAGAACCAAGTAAGCAATTTTATTTTTTACAAAATCTATATGACAAAATCTAAGTCACAAACACTTAAGTGACATGTATGCTTTACAAAAAATAAAATTAACATAGAATTGTACACGAAAGCATGGTTTTATTTTACTTTGTGTTTCAAAGTCGAAGTTAAAAGTTCGAACGTTTCCCAATGCTAGAATAGCCATTAGTGTGTGTGTCAGGAAGTGATTGGTTTAATAGATAAAATATATTTGTTTACTGCTTTATTTCCCTAAATATAGCTTTCTTTGTGGCTTCAAAATCCTCACTCGCCACCCCACCCATGTGGGGAGGTGAGAGTATGGGAGGCCGCCTAAATACCCTATGCCCCCCCAAGGAAAATTCAAATGACTCCCCTGGATGACATATAAATAAAAGGCGACTAAAAGGGTTGGCGGAGGGTTAGTGCCCCTCCCAGGAAAACAATTAACTAAAAAACAAACAAGAAGCCTCGGACAAGGACTGACCAAACGATGACGACCCAGGACCGGACAAAGGACTTGGTAATGAGTACGTGGAATGTAAGAGGACCGAATGATGAGGTGAAAGAGAGAGAGATTGTCCAGCTGCTTGAGGGTGCGAAAGTGGATGTATGTTGAATAACTGAAACAAAATGGAGAGGAGAAAGTGTGAGAGAATGGGAGTATGGATGGGGTATATGTGCAGGAGTAGGTAAGAATGTGAGGGCAAAGGAAGGAGTATGTATAGTTGTGAGTAAAAGATGGAAGAGGAGCATAAGACAGTATGGATCAGTTGGGTCAAGGATTGTGTGGGTAAAGTTGAAAGTTGGAATACAAATGTGGGCGATTGTGTGTCCAGAGTTCTGGACAAATGTGGAAGTGTGCATGGAAAAGTTTGGAAGGAATGAGAGAGTGTTTTTAATTGGTGATATGAAAGGTAAAGTTGGAAATGTGAAGGTGGATGGAATAGTTGGTGAGTGGGGTGTGCCTGCTGAGATAGATGAGAATGGCAGTGCGTTAGTGGACATTTGTGCTAGGAGGGGGTTGGTGATAGCCAATACCCTCTTCAGGCATAAAATGATCCACAGGTATACATGGCGAGTGATTAGAGGGGTGGGTGGTGAACTGAATTAAGGGAAGGCAATGATTGATTATGTGTGTGTGGATGAAAGGATGCGAAGATGTGTAAAGGATGCAAGAGTGTATAGAGGTTGGGGGAGTGGACTTTCTAACAACTACTTGGTGGTGGCCAGAATTAGAATGCAAGTAAGATGGAGGAATAGAAGAAGGGAAAGACGAGAGGAAGGAGTAGTTGCAAGGAGAGTGGAAAGGTTACAAGAGGATGAGAAAAAGGCAGAGTATAAGAGAGAAGTGGAGGAACGATTGGGCAAATATGAATTGGAGCAGATGGGAGACGTGGAAGGTGTGTATAAGATATTTACAGAAGAAATATGTGCAGCATGTGATGTGGTGTGTGGAAGGAAGAGAAGATGGAGGGGGGTGCAAGGAACAGCATGGTGGACTGAAGAGGTGAAACAGGCTGTGGCACAAAAGAAGAAAGCATACAATGAATGGATGAGAAATAGGGGCGTGGAAGAAGTTGAGAGGCGGAAGAGGGAGTTATATGTGGAAAGGAAGAGAGAGGTGAAAAGATTAGTAAGAGAGAGTAAGAAGAGAGTGGATGAGGAATTTGGAAGGAATTTGAGTGTAAAGTGTAGGAACTGTAAGAAAATGTTCTGGAGAGAAGTGAAAAGAGTAAGACAGGGTGGAAGTGAAGTTAGCAGGGGAGTGAAAGATAAAAATGGTAGGTTACTAGTGGAGAAGGGAGAAAAAGTGAGCAGATGGAGAGAACACTTTAAGGAATTGTTGAACGTAGAGGATGGAAGTAATGCGAGTATAAGTGGCTGGGGAATGGCTGGGAGAAGGAGGGAGGTGAGAAGACAGGAAGAAATCAGTAGGATAGAAGTTGTGGAAGCAATGAAGAAAGTTAAATCGGGGAAAGCCCCAGGAATTGATGGAGTGTGTGGTGAAATGCTGAACCATGGGGGAGAGATAGTAGTAGAATGGATGTGGAAGATGTGCAGATTGGCCTGGGAGGAAGGTAGAGTCCCAGAGGATTGGAAGACAGGTATAATTATTCCCTTGTACAAAGGAAAAGGGGAAAAAGAAGTGTGTGGTAATCATAGGGGCATTTGTCTTCTTAGTATAATAGGAAAAGTGTATGGTAGGATACTTATAGACAGAGTTAGAGAAAGAACAGAGAAATTAGTTGGAGAAGAACAGGGAGGCTTTAGGAAGGGAAAAGGTTGTGTAGATCAGATATTCATTTAAGATCTTTAGTGGAAAAGTTTCTAGAGAAGGGAAAGAAGTTGTATGTGGCTTTCATGGATTTGGAGAAAGCATATGACAGGGTGGATAGACAAGGATTGTGGAAAGTGTTAAGAATATATGGAGTAGATGGGAAGTTGTTGAATTCTGTGAAGAGTATGTATGATGGTGCGAAGGCTGCAGTGCGTGTGGATGGTGAACTAAGTGAATTTTTCTCTTTGAAAGTTGGTTTGAAACAGGGATGTGTCATGTCTCCATGGCTGTTCAATCTGTACATGGATGGGGTAATAAAAGAGGTACAAGGTAGGGTAGTGGATGTTGGAGTGGCCCTGTTTAGAGAAGATAGTATTTTGAAACTCCCTGTACTGTTGTTTGCAGATGATACTGTGTTGTTGAGTGAAGACGAAGGGAAGCTGCAAGGCTTGGTGGATGAGTTTGAGAGAGTGTGTAAGAAACGGAATCTAAAGGTGAATGTAGGGAAGACTAAAGTGATGGTCTTTGAGAGAGGTGAAGTCAATGAATGTACAGCAAGGTTGGATGGTGAGGAACTGGAAAATGTGAGTGCATTTAAGTACTTGTTTAGTGTGATGAGTAAGGATGGAGGTTTGGAGGGTGAAGTGCTTGAAAGGGTACAGCAGTGAAGAAAGGTTGCTGGTTCTTTGAAAGCAGTGATAAGAAACAGGGAAGTGAGCATGGAAGTGAAATAGTTACTACATGACATTATTATGATACCAACTCTAACGTACGGAAGTGAAGCTTGGACATTGTTGGAAGGACACAAGTCAAGAGTGAGAGCAGTGGAAATGAGTTATTTAAGAGGAGCCTGTGGAGTCACGTGGAGAGACAGGGTGACGAATGAGGATATAAAGGAGCGTTTTGGTGTGGATGTGGATGTGATATAAAGCGTTATGAGGAACACACTAAAGGGGGTTTGGCCATGTGGAGAGGATGGAGGGTGAAAGACTGACGATGAGAGTGTATGTGAGTGAGGTGGAGGGGGGAAGAGGGAGGGGGAGGCCGAGGATGAGATGGAGGGATGGGGTGGAGAGGTATATGAGAGATGGGGGTGTGAGTTGGGAGCATTGCAGTGAAATGGCGGGGGACAGGGCGACTTGGAGGCGAGTTGTTTGCGGCCACCCCAAACGGGATTGAGGAGTTTTGCAATATATATATATATATATATATATATATATATATATATATATATATATATATATATATATATATATATATATATATATATATATATATTTATATATATATATATATATATATATATTATATTATATATATATATATATATATATATATATATATATATATATTATATTATATATATATATATATATATATATATATAAATATATATATATATATACATATATATATATATATATATATATATATATATATATATATATATATATATATTATATTATATTATATTATATTATATTATATATATATATATATATATATATATATATATATATATATATATATATATTTATTTATTTATTTATATTTACATATATATATATTATATTATATTATATATATATATATATATATATATATATATATATATATATATATATATATATATATATATATATATATATATATATATATATATATTTATTTATATTTACATATATATATATTATATTATATTATATATATATATATATATATATATATATATATATATATATATATATATATATATATATATATACAGTATATGTATATATATATATATATATATATATATATATTTATATTTACATATATATATATTATATTATATTATATTATGTATATATATATTTATATTTACATATATATATATTATATTATATTATATTATGTATATATATATATATATATATATATATATATATATATATATATATATATATAAGATTCACCAAAAATGGCGTCAATTCACCCAGCTTCGGAGTCCCCAGGGGAGCGACCATGAATGCCCCCGCCATCTGCCCCTCTCCCGGTGACGACTCGAGGTGCCTGGAACCACTGTCTGACTCTCTTCTTCTTCATTTCTGCAAAATTCGCGGCCTTTCCTCTAACTTTCGCTCTGTTGAGCACCACCTCTCCTCCTCTAAACCTCACCTTTTTCTAACAGAGACTCAGCTGTCTGAGGCAACTGACAGCAAACTCTTTTCTGTATCTTCCTACTTTCTCTATACTCATTTCAAAGCCAAAGGTGGCTGTTGTGTATACATACGCAATGACTTATCTTGCTCTTGTGTTCCTGAACTTGATTCTTCTGAATTCTCCACACTCTGGCTTCGGCTTTCCTGTCATTCTCTGACTAAATATATCTGTGCTGTTTACTTATCCCCTAATTCTACTGACTATCAAAAATTCTTTCGACTATCTTACTTCTACGATGGAACACATTCTGTCCATTTCTCCTTTCTCTGAAATCTCCATTCTTGGAGATTTCAATGTTCACCACCACCTTTGGCTCTCCCCTCCTTTCACGGATCCACCTGGTGAACAAGCCTACATTTTTTCTATCCTTAATGACCTAGAGCAGCTTGTACAGCACCCTACCCATATCCCTGACCGCCTTGGAGAGAGCTCCAATATACAGTACTTGACCTCTTCCTCACAACTAATCCTTCTGCTTACTCTGTTAATCTTTTCTCTCCGTGTGGCTCCTCTGATCACAACCTTATTACCTTAACCTGTCCTATCACTCCGGTACGGCCTGTGGACCCTCCAGGGAAACGTCATCTGTGGCATTTTGGAGCCGCGGACTGGGAGGCCCTCAGGCAGTACTTCTTTGATTTTCCCTGGAATGATTATTGCTTCCATGGCCGTGAGCCATCTGAGTGTGCCTTGCGCATTACGGAGGTTATTCTCTCGGGCATGGAAGCATACATTCCTTTCTCATATCCTTTGACTAACACAAGAAAGCCTTGGTTTAATCACGCTTGTTCTAATGCTGTCCGCAACAAGGAGAAGGCCTACAAAAGGTACCAGAGCCAACCCTTCCCTGAATCACATAATCTTTACGTTTCTGCCCGGAATCGTGCTAAGTCTGTTCTTCGCTCTACTAAAAATAATTTCGTCCATACTAAATGCTCTCAACTCTCCAACTCGAATTCTTCCCGCTCCTTCTGGCACCTTGCCAAAAATCTTTCTAACAACTTTACCTCATCATCCTTCCCTCCTCTTTTCTACTCTGATGGTTCTGTAGCTATTTCTTATACTGATAAAGCAGATCTCTTCGCACAGACTTTCTCCTCCAATTCCACCTTAGACGATTCCGGTGCTGTTCCTCCATCACTTCTCCCCTCTGAATTCCTCATGGCTGACATTAAAATTTCTTCAGTTGATGCATTTTCTGCCATCACTGGCCTCAGTACTAACAAGGCATATGGGCCTGATGGGGTCCCTCCTGTTGTTCTCAAGAACTGTGCTTCTGTGCTTACACCCTGCCTAGGCAAACTATTTCGCCTTTGTCTGTCAACTTGTACCTTTCCTTCTTGCTGGAAGTTTGCTCTCATTCAGCCAGTCCCAAAGAAGGGCGACCACTCCCAACCCTCCAACTATCGTCCAATTGCTTTAACGTCCTGTATTTCAAAAGTTTTCGAGTCAATTCTTAATAGAAAAATTTTAAGACATCTTTCCTATCACAACCTTCTTTCCGATCGTCAGTATGGGTTCCGTCAGGGACGCCTCCACTGGCGATCTTCTCACCTACCTTTTCAGACTCCTGGTCATCCTCCTTTCGGGACTTTGGCGAAAGCTTTGCCATTGCACTTGACATCTCAAAGGCTTTCGATCGAGTCTGGCATAAATCTTTAATTTCCAAACTGCCCTCCTACGGTTTCTATCCTTCTATCTGTGCCTTCATCGCTAGCTTCCTTTCTGGTCGTTCTATAGCCACTGTTGTAGACGGCCATCGTTCTTCTCCTAGATCTATCAACAGTGGTGTTCCTCAGGGCTCTGTCCTATCACCAACTCTCTTCCTTTTATTCATCAGTGATCTTCTAAGCTGTACATCTAACCCTATCCACTCATACGCTGATGACTCCACCCTTCACCTTTCCATTCGGTTCCCGCAACGCCCATCTCAACAGTTACTTCAAGAAACAAGGGATGAGGCTATGGCACACCTAATGTCTGACTTGGCTCATATCTCTGACTGGGGTAAAAATAATATGGTTGTCTTTAATGCATCTAAGACTCAGTTCTTACACATATCAACCCAACAAAATCTTCCACAGGTATACCCACTAATGTTCAATAATATTCAGCTTAATCCTGCATCATCCTTGAACATGCTTGGGGTTTCGTTTACTCGGGACTTATCTTGGAAAGATCATATTACATCTTTTGTAAAATCTGCTTCCAAGAGATTGGGTGTGCTAAGCCGACTCCGCTCTTTCTTTACCCCTGCACAATTGTTGACTCTATACAGGGGTTTTATCCGCCCCTATGTGGAGTACAACTCTCATGTGTGGGGAGGCTCCCCACATACAGATCTTCTCAATAGGGTGGAGTCAATGGCATTTCGTCTCATTAACTCTCCTCCTCTTACTGACTCCCTTCAACCTCTGTCTCTTCGCCGCACTGTTGCATCTTTATCTCTTTTCTATCGCTACTTTAATGGTCACTGCTCCTCTGAACTGTCTGCTTGCATTCCTCCACCTCTACGACGGGCGCATAGCACCCGTCTGGCAGCAAACTCTCATCCCTTTTCTGTCCAGCTCTCTAATGCAAGAGTTAACCGTTACTCCCAGTCTTTCATTTATGCAACAGGTCAGCTCTGGAACTGTCTCCCTCTGTCTGTATTTCCTGCTTCCTATGATCTCCAGTCTTTCAAACGCAGTGTGTCCAGGCATCTCAAAATGATCGGATCTTGAATTTGGCTCTTTATTATATTTTGTTTTTCTCTTGGAGGGAACTGTTACTGCGGGCTCATGGCCTTTGGTTCCTTCTTCCTCGCATAAAATATATATATATATATATATATATATATATATATATATATATATATAAATATATATATATATATATATATATATATATATATATTATATATATATATATATATATATATATATATATATGTATATATATATATATATATATATATATATATATATATATAAAGGAGCGTTGTGGTGTGAATGTGGATGTGATAGGAAGCGTTAGGAGGAATCACTGAGGTGGTTTGGCCATATGGAGAGGATGTAGGGTGAGAGACTGACGAGGAAAGTGTATGTGACTGAGGTGGAAGTGGGGAGAGGGAGGGGTAGTTCGAGGATGAGATGAAGGGATGGAGTGGAGAGGTATATGACAGAGGGGGGTGTGAGTTGGGGGCAGGGCAGTGAAATGGCGGGGGACAGGGCGACGTGGAGGCGATTTGTTTGTGGCCACCCCATCCGGGATTAAGGCGTCTGGCAAAATATATATATATATATATATATATATATATATATATATATATATATATATATATATATATATATATATATATATATATATATATATATCATCACCCGGACCACCTTTCCCACCCAAGGGCAGGGTGAGGAGTGCTATGTCCAGACAGCCCAAAATTGCCAAATCCAATGGGCCACGCTTCCAATCGCTCATCATTCAACCCCCCGGAATCTTGGCTGTATTGGATACACCAAAAACAATCACAACGTTCTGTAGCTTCACATATCGTATGCGATAGAATAAATCCAGACGCTGCCATGTTAAAAAGGGGTGCCAAAAATCTCTGGTCGCGCATATCTCCTCACAAAATTCATCCAGCCAGCTCGATCTCCAATCAGTGCCCTAGCCTCACCGACTTCCAAACCTCTCTTCCTCATACATTCATCCACCATATCTCTCCAACTTCTCCTTGGCCTTCCTTGTCTCCTTCCTCCTTCTAATTCGCTCAGATATACCTTCTTCACCACTCTATTGTTATCCATTCTCTTCACAGGACCATACCATCTCAGTACATTCTCTTCAATTCTGGTGTCCACCGACTTCCTCACTCCGCATCTTTCACGAATCACATTATTTCGTATCCTATCCACCCTCTGTACTCCACATACATTCCTCAGCAGTCCCATCTCCACTGCTCTTACTCTTGACTTTTCGTTTTCATGCCACATCATAGTCTCACATCCTTATGTTAAAGTTGGCACTAACACTCCTTCATGTAAGCCTCGTGCAGCTGCAACACTCAAGCCTCTGTTTCTTATCAAGGCCTTCATTGCACCAGCTACTTTTCTTCCTTGTGTCACTCTACTTTCAACTTCTTTGGCACATTTTCCTCTCTTTTCTATCACTGTACCCAGGTATTTGAACTCTCTCACCAATTCCAGTCTCTCTTCATTCACTGCTACATTGCACTGGGAGTCATCTTCTCTCTCAATAACCATCACTACTCTTTTCTGCATTTACTCTCAAGGAACGACGCCAGCAAAACTCTGCACTAGCCTACCAAGTTCTTGTCCGGTACTTGCAAGCAGTACTGCATCATCAGCATACAACAAATTTGAGATATTTCATCCATCACCATTCATTACCAATGCCATCCCTCTCTCCATTACTCGTGTTTTCACTTCTCTCATCACCCCATCCATATATACATTGAACAACCATGGGGACATCACACAACCTTGTCGCAAGCCCACACTGATTGTGAACCATTCACTTAGATGCCCATTAACCCTGACACATGCTTCACTACCATCATAAAAACTCTTGACGGCACCTAACAGCTTACCCTCTACACCAAACATGCGCAAAACTTTCCACAATCCTTCTCTGTCCACTTTGTCATATGCTTTTTCCAGATCCATGAATGCCATAAACACCTTATGGTCCTTCCCACAAGCCTTCTCTACTATCTGTCTCACTGCAAATATTTGGTCCACACATCCTCTGCCACTCCTAAAGGCACCCTGTTCATCACTCACTAGGACTTCTGATATCTCTCTTACTTTCTCTGTAATAATTCTTCCATATACCTTCCCTACCACACTCAGTAAGCTTATGTCACGATAATTCTTACACTCACTTCGTTCACCTTTATTTTTGTACTGGGGTACAATCACAGCCTTTTTCCACTCTGCAGGCAGTTTCACTCATCCATGCCTTCTTACATATCTCCAACAAGTACTTCATTCCATTCTTTCCACTACATTTAAACATCTTTGCATACACCTCATCAACCCTGAGCTGCTTTCCCATTTTTCAGCCGCTTCACAGCACTCTTCACCTGTGCGAGTGTCACGTCTCCTGGCACTGCATTCCTTCTCTGCACACCCCCAAAACCAATCACGTTTACAGCTGCTCTGCTCTCTCTATCCCCATTCATCAGGCTTTCAAATTATTCTTTCCATCTGGTCCTTACTTCATCCCCATGGGTTAATAATCTACCACCTGCATCCTTCATACCATCCCATTTCTTACCGCTTTCACTTCTACATTTCCGCACCTCTTTCCAGAATAACTTTCTATTTTCAGAGTAGTTCGCATTCATTTTTCCTCCTAGATCCTCATTTACCTCCTTCTTTTTCCTCTTCACTAGTCTGGTTACGTGCTTCTTGCTCTCAACCTATTCAGTTCTTATTTCAACTGAACCCCTATCCCGTAACCACTTTAGCCACTTCTTCCTCTTTTCCTCCACCGCTCTCTTTACTTCCTCATCCCACCATGCCGTACCTTTCTTCTTTGTTGTTACTCTTGCCACACCACATACCGCTTTAGCATTCCTAACTAAGCATTCCCTATATGCATTCCACAGTCTATCCAGATCCATTTCATTCCAATTCAGTAATTCTAACTTGTCCTCTACTTTGATCTTGTGATCATCTGCCATTTCTTTGATCCTCAACTTCTCAACTTTCAGTCTTTCTCCCTGACTGCTTCTCTCTCTCCTGATCCACCTCACTCCTTCCAGCTTGATCTTGCATACCACAATCATATGATCTGACAGACCTCCACATCGTCCTCTCACAGTCCTCGTTATATATATATATATATATATATATATATATATATATATATATATATATATATATATATATATATATATATATATATATGCATCTCTGTTTGAAATACGAGTTACAAATGCACAACCTCCTCTCCTGACACATATCCTTTAGTCGATTCCCATTATCATTTTCTCCTGGTACTCCATAGCAACCCATTATATATATATATATATATATATATATATATATATATATATATATATATATATATATATATATATATATATATATATATATATATTATGTGTTCGACTCTGGGCATAGGCTTCACAGCCTGTTCCCAAGACCCAGTAGTCCTCCTACATATCATACACCTCTACATGTCACCACTTCGGCGCTAACACCCACCGTCCATATTGAATACATGCTAGGGCTGTCTCATACAGGACTGGTGTTCTGGTATTAGCGGGTGTATTTTTACGACATGTAGGCGGGTCTTCTGGTAGATTTGTAAAGTCTGCTTTAGATGAATTTCAAATCCTTGAACTGTTCCCTGCCCCAGCGGGGATTTCAACTTGGGTCCGGTGGAACCGCAGGCCATAGGAAAAAAAATAGATAAAAACGAGTTTTCAACAGGAAAACGGATTTTCAAGGACATTGCCCCGTCAAGGTGTTGTCACCCTTTAACCCATCCAAGGGTAATAGACAAGGCAGTGGGTTTAGGAACACGTAGTCTGACCCCTCACTGATGACGCTTCCAGCATGGGCAACCCTGTCCCCCGGATGAGATCGGGAGGAGGGAGTGGAGGATTTTCCCTCGTTTGTACGGCCCACAAGAATTACAGGGTAGGCAAGCCCCCCACAACAAGGTGGTCCCCCACCCCCAGCACCACCCACACCCACACACGAAGATGACGCCTTACATGAAATTCTTACCAACTACTGACGTTTTTATAAAGCTTCAGAGAGACCCCTTGTAGTAGAGAGAGAGAGAGAGAGAGAGAGAGAGAGAGTTTTATTAAGGCGACTGTAACCATGAGATGATTATTCTTAAAGCTCTACGTGTATATGTCTTATCTTTCTGTCTTTTGCTCAGTAGACATTTTCACTGCTCACTGATGAAGGATAACTGATAAGTGAGCGAGTCAGGCGAATGAGGTCAGCAGTCGTTTTTCAATTTTTTCTCTGGTAAAAATAGTTGTATTTGCTTTCGTTATGATAACATATTCACCATACATGATATATATCTTTGAACAGTACAAGGATTTAGTCACAATTTTCAGTCCTGCAAGAATATTAGATAAGCGGCACTGCTACATTAGAGCTGTGTGTGTGTGTGTGTGTGTGTGTGTGTGTGTGTGTGTGTGTGTGAAGCAGCACTCTCTCTCTCTCTCTCTCTCACCAAACCACTACCCATCCTCACAGCTATACAAAGACCACATGACGTGGCTGCTACCCCGAAACACGGCCTTCACCTCTCTAATATCCCTGAGCCTACAGCGCATCGTGGAGACAGGCATACTGGGAAAAATATATGAGATCCACGTCAGAAATTTCGCCGTACCTACCACGCAGGTAAGTTTGACGCACGGCTTTATATTCACCGTCGACACTGAAAATTAGACTACTGTTATCATCACCGTAGCAGTGTAACACATTATCATCGCCGTGGCAGTACACATTAGACCACAGTTAATTTCACCGTAGCAGTATAGAGCCTATCAGACATGTTAATAATTGCACCGCTAATGAGACCACAATAATAATCACTGTAGCAGTACAAATCAGATATTATCATCATCATCGTCATATCAATATTTTAGTAAGAGTATGTGGCATACTCTTCCTTAGCCGTCGTCTAATCATATGAAATAATTATCACCATCAGCTGAGCCTAACCTGACCTGAACAAAACTTAAATACGATAACAAAGAAATATAAGGTGTGATGAACATACTTTCACTTTATATTATTGAGGATACACCTATGTTGAGAGGAAAGTGGAGATTAAAATATATACAACACTTGGTCGGTTTGGAAGACATCAGAAATATAGTTTCAAATTGGCAAAACGTGATCTGAACTTGAACATAAGTATCCAGACTGTCCGTGTTTATAAAAGTATTATGGTTTTAAGTTCCCATGATATGGCAAAAAGAAAACTGAATACCGAGATTGTTTTTATTCTTACAGGTTCGTGGGACGGGTGCGTTGAAACTGGAACATCTACAGGGAGCATTCATTGCACTGGGGCTGGGGGATGGTCTGGCTGCCTTTACCGTGGTGTTGGAGTGTATTGTGAAGAGACAGTAATTTACTTCCTTTCACTGACAACACCGTCAGCACCATCACCACGACCATCATACAGCATTACTCCTACAACACAACCTGGAGCATCTAGAGGGAACACTGATAGCACTGGAGTTAGGTGTTGTTGTGGTTTTCCTTACCCTGCTGATTGATTGTATTGTTGAGTCATTCAGCACCACAAACAACTACATCAGCACCACACAATAACTACATCAACACTACCATTACACAAACTGAAGCATCTACAAGGTGTCTTCAGCACTGGGTTTGGGTGTTGTTCTGGCTGCCCTTATACTGCTAGATTGGAATGCTAGGAGCCAGCGAAGCTTTTGCATCACCACAAATTAACAACACTGACCAACATCACCTCAAGGGGCCCGAGAACCTGGAAGTGGCTTCGGTCGCCCGGGCAAGTACCACATCTCCGGACACAACACACACAACAACACTGTTTTTACTACACCGAGAATAGGCTCTCAGGCGGTCATTTCTCGACGACTTCTTCCATTCGGTGACACTGAGAGCAATCGAGGACCAATCAACAACTACATGTGTCCAACATGCTCAAAACCCATCACTCTGAGTCGAGATACAAAGGGTTCAGTTCAGTGCAATTCTTACAAGAACTGGACCCATTTCACCCGCACAACATTTGCATCCAGAAAACATTACGCAAACACCTGAACCTGCTCCTTATGCTCCTTCTCCCCACCAGCCCTCTTCTACTTCCTCCACACCTCAGCATAACCCACCAATCCTTCCCTCACCATCCAATCCCCAAACCCCTCCCATTCCACCCCAATCAATTCCACCCCAACCCTTATCTCCATCATTAACTTCTCCTACCCCTTCCCCTGCACCCACACCCCCACTCCCTCCCTTGCTGCAGCACGCAACACACATACACACAATATTGGCATTCTTCAAATAAACATAGATGGCATAAACATCAAAAAACAAGAACTCACGCAGCTCTTCAAACACAAAACATACACATTGCCATCCTACACGAAACAAAACAATGCAGAACATACAAAACACCTACATTTCTTAATTTCACCACCATCAGACAAGATCAGGCCGACAGCAGTGGCAGTGGACCCATCACCCTGGTACATCAGCCCATCAACTTTTCAGGTACTAATGCACACACAAAATCACATCTCCCCCCACATGACACCATAATAGAAGTACAAGCAATTAAAATATTCACTGGCAACAAATCACACATAACAGTCGCCAGTACATACAGTCCCCCCCAATCATCTCCCAGAGTACAACACAATTACTCTCAAATACACCAGATCACTAACATACCCAACATCATCCTGGGTGGTGATTTCAATGCCAAGGCGTCGGCCTGGCATGCCAACAACACTGACACAGACAGAGGACTGGTACTACAATCCCAAACAGATAATCTTTTCATCCTCAACAATCTTCATTAACATTCCCATATCTCACACCAAGCCCTCATCCGCCCATTATCCCAGACATCACCTTTTGCTCCCCAGACCTCACCCTTACAACATCCCGGAGAGTGGTCTCAAAACCCTTGGCTCTGACCACCTCCCGATCTTCATGATTATCTCTATCTATCTATCTATCTATTGCCAGACGCCTCAATCCCGTTTGGGGTGGCCACAAGCAAATCGCCTCACACTCGCCCTGTCCCTCGCCATTTCACTGCCCTGCTCCCAACTCACACCCCCCTCTCTCATATACCTCTCCACCCCATCCCTCCATCTCATCCTCGGCCTCCCCCTCCCTCTTCCCCCCTCCACCTCACTCACATACAATCTCTTCGTCAGTCTTTCACCCTCCATCCTCTCCACATGGCCAAACCACCTCAGTGTGTTCCTCATAACGCATCCTATCACATCCACATCCACACCACAATGCTCCTTTATATCCTCATTCGTCACCCTGTCTCTCCATGTGACTCCACAGGCTCCTCTTAAATAACTCATTTCCACTGCTCTCACTCTTGACTTGTGTCCTTCCAACAATGTCCAAGCTTCACTTCCGTACGTTAGAGTTGGTATCACAATACTGTCATGTAGTAACTTTTTCACTTCCATGCTCACTTCCCTGTTTCTTATCACTGCTTTTAAAGAACCAGCAACCTTTCTTCCCTGCTGTACCCTTTCAAGCACTTCACCCTCCAAACCTCCATCCTTACTCATCACACTACCCAAGTACTTAAACGTACTCACATTTCCCAATTCCTCACCATCCAACCTCGCTGTACATTCACTAACTTCACCTCTCTCAAAGACCATCACTTTACTCTTCCCTAAATTCACCTTTAGATTCCGTTTCTTACACACTCTCTCAAACTCATCCACCAAGCCTTGCAGCTCCCCTTTGTCTTCACTCAACAACACAGTATCATCTGGAAACAACAGTACAGGGAGTTTCAAAACACTATCCTCTCTCACCAGGGCCACTCCATCATCCACTACCCTACCTTGTGCCTCTTTTATTACCCCATCCATGTACAGATTGAACAGCCATGGAAACATGACACATCCCTGTTTCAACCCAACTTTCAAAGAGAAAAATTCACTTAGTTCACCATCCACACGCACTGCAGCCTTCGCACCATCGTACATACTCTTCACAGCATTCAACAACTTCCCATCTACTCCATATATTCTTAACACTTTCCACAATCCTTGTCTATCCACCCTGTCATATGCTTTCTCCAAATCCATGAAAGCCGCATACAACTTCTTTCCCTTCTCTAGAAACTTTTCCAGCTGCCACAGATGTCAGGACTCAAAATTATCATAATACAATGCATAATAGATAGGAACATAAATGTGTAGTCTCAAGGGTGAACGAAAGTCAAGCTAGGTGTGGGAAAGGAAATATTATTTGCAGATTTCTTGGAGGAATGTCAGACTGCAGTGTGTCACCGGAAATACTACATACACACAGACACACCGGCTTCTAGAACATTCTAATGTACGTCCATTACACGTGACACAAGCTCTCCTATACAAGTAAGGAGGAATTAGACAGAAGAAAGGAGAGAGAGACGGGGCGAGAGGTTGTCGAGAGATAGAGTGAGGCAATCTGAGAGATAGCTAGTGGGACTCTACTCCAAACTTCACTCGTGTATGATAGACTTTAGTTAATCCTTTCACGAGAATAAAATTATAAATAGTCCCATACTCTTTATCTCTCTTGTCATTGCATGACGAAGGGAGCTAAGATTATCTACTTACATACCTACTCACGTATAACTACAACTCGTCCACGAGTACAACATACTAGTATGCATATGTGTGGTAGGTCTCCATATTATAATTGCAAATCATACTAGATAGATAGATAAATAGATAGATAGAGAGACAGATAGAAGCAGGAAGTCAAATGATGAGAAGGTGTTGTGTTTGCGAGAAGCGAGCAGCGCTAAACGCTTACACGGGGGAAAGCTGACGACAGCGGCCAGTAAGGAGATGATTCAGTTAGCTGTCAGCAGTCCTCTCGTGAGAAAGATCTAGTCCACCCACGAGGAACACATGTGACACACCCCTGCTATACCAGAATTTAGGAAAGAGAGCTCAGACCTAGATTAGCCACCGAACAGGCTAGACAGAAGGAGACAAGCGACCCTAGAGAGAGGTCGAGACGGAGATCAGCTTGAGAACAGAGAGAGAGAGAGAGATAGCGAGACAGGGAGGTAGCTACCCAGGACTTATACTATTATACCTGTTTAATATTTCCAAGACAAATAAAGATAGTCCCATACTATTCTTTACCTCTCCCGTCACTACATGACATCTGGTGGGAAAACTACTACAAGATATAAAAGCCGCTCGACCACAAGTCTAACATATACTTCTCTACAATTAACTACAAAGTCTTTATGACATTTGGTAGCAGCGAACGTATACGAACCTCGTCTACGAATCAACATTAAATTCCTACAAAATATCAAGATTGACAACAACCAACAATATCAGCTCCTGCCCCCTCCGTCTCCCAGATCATTACGCTGATGCAGAGGTCAAGAGATCACTCGACGCCTTGCAAGTAGCTTAACGACAAACCAGCAAATCTGCGGACATCGTCTCCGAATTAAAAGCAAATTTCTACAAAAGCAACCGAGACTACAAGGTTAGCTTCAGTTCTACAAAGTCTACAGCCATCTACAATCAACTACAGCCATCTACAATCAACTACAATTAACAACTCTACGTCGTCTGTATAATCTTCTACACGCACCTACAAGTAGCGGCGGTCTTCATCCCACAACGAATAAATCACTAGAGAAAAGGACAGAGAAAACTTCCACATAGAATAAAGGGAACAAACAAACGAAGAGTGAGACACGATTCACAACTCGTCTTACTCACTCGTCTTCACTCAAGTTACTCATCGCTACTCATTCACTCACCACAGCTACCAGTGTGGGAAGCCGACGTCACCATGTGCTGAGACGACAACACGCCAATCAACCCGCGAAGGACAACGCTATCACCACGTGCAACACCACTCACACCATTTTCCTCCACGGTAAAAATTAATGAGTTACATAGTTACTTCATTCATACAATACACAGTGATAGACAATAAGCTTCTGCACAAACATATAAAACGTGTTGTATAGTTACAGCTTAAATACACATACTTACTTCAGTTATCTGCATAACTCAAACACTAAATAATCACCAACAATAAATATTCTACACTGTATATATTCATTCATTTATTATAACATTTATTTACTACCAACGAGTGTTACCATTTATACCTACATAAAATACGTGTTTCATACATACAACTATACATTATTACATCTAATAAAGAAAATATCCAATCACAGTTACTCACTGAGCAATTAAAAGAACTGTATTAAACATTTATTAATTAAAGCTACCTAGTGGAAACATATAAATTAAGTTACAAGGTAAACTAGAGAAAAAAAAAATGGCCAACACAAATGCCGTTAGCAAGAGTGAACATCTTCAACACAATCGTGAAGACAATGATTTCCACACAGTGCTGACACACATATTACTCACGATAGGTACAGGTGAACAAGTCAGTGTGTATAGTTAATACTGTATATAGTGTATATATTTTTTATATAAAATAACAAAATATGGGACTATATAATATCATTTTATAGTATCTGTGCAATATAAACTAAACTTTGAAAAAGTATCCCGAGAAAATTAGCCAGTAATTATATAACCATGAACAACATGGAAACAAGCGTACATAAGCAAAGAGAAACAAACTATGGAAAATCAATACATACAAAAAAAAAAAAAAGAAAGAAAGAAAGAAAAGTAAAACAGAAAAAAAAGAGAAATAGAGTAAGATCACATAACAAACAAATGAAAATAAGTGTAAGTGTTACTACATAAGCCAAAATACCACATAAACTACAAACAAAAAAAAAGCAAATTGTTGTCTCCACATACAAGTGGCACGACACATCATCACTATCATCGACCGCAGCATATGTTAGGACTGCAGTTATTACAATTATGTTACTCCATATTATAATTATGTAACGACAAACGATTGCATTATGTTACACTTTGCCAATTATGTAACAGTTGCATTAACAAGATGTAACTTTTATGTAACTTTAACTACAATTATAAGGCCAAGACACATATGTAATAGTTGCATTAACAAAATGTAACTACAATTATAAGGCCAACACAATTATGTAGTACCACAATGTTAGTACAATATTATAAGTCATACAATTATAGCACAATTCTATATTACCAGTATCATCATACAAGTTAGGTGAAATATTAGACATTACTAAAGTGATAACTCAAATATGTAATGTATAACCTAGCAGTATTACCATTGCACAATTATATGCGTACGTCTGTTGTACATGCACGTCTTACAAGTGTTATACAACAACCATTGCATTTATTCAAATATGTATACAACTTGTTTAAATGTAATATTACTGAATAATCACTATTTACTATGAATAATATATGTATACAATATTCATACAATTATGTTACTTTACAATATTATGTATTTCACTTAATTAGCTTATAAGTTCATTATAATGTGTATGTAGTATGTATTAATATATTATAACTATTAAATGTCGATGGTACGCCATTTTTGCGCGGCAGAGCAATGTGGTAGGTCTCCATATTATAATTGCAAAATCATACTAGATAGATAGATAAATAGATAGATAGAGAGACAGATAGAAGCAGGAAGTCAAATGATGAGAAGGTGTTGTGTTTTGCGAAGCGAGCAGCGCTAAACGCTTACACGGGGGAAAGCTGACGACAGCGGCCAGTAAGGAGATGATTCAGTTAGCTGTCAGCAGTCCTCTCGTGAGAAAGATCTAGTCCACCCACGAGGAACACATGTGACACACCCCTGCTATACCAGAATTTAGGAAAGAGAGCTCAGACCTAGATTAGCCACCGAACAGGCTAGACAGAAGGAGACAAGCGACCCTAGAGAGAGGTCGAGACGGAGATCAGCTTGAGAACAGAGAGAGAGAGAGAGATAGCGAGACAGGGAGGTAGCTACCCAGGACTTATACTATTATACCTGTTTAATATTTCCAAGACAAATAAAGATAGTCCCATACTATTCTTTACCTCTCCCGTCACTACATGACATCTGGTGGGAAAACTACTACAAGATATAAAAGCCGCTCGACCACAAGTCTAACATATACTTCTCTACAATTAACTACAAAGTCTTTATGACATATGTGTTCTACAAAACTTACTACAGGCTCTACGAAGAGACTACAAAAGTTCTTCACCTCTACATCAGTGTGGTGATGATGGAGACCGAGGGAAGTTGGAGAGAATGGCGGGGTCAGGTGCTGGTGAGTTGTTGATTGTAAGTTGTGAATCTTCTTGATGTGTTTGCTCGTTCTGTAGCAATCGTAGATGGTTATAGTTCGTTGGTTCATCATAGAAAGAGGGAGATTCTTTGTAACAATAATTTGTTATACTACTGGCAAGGCATCATGTGGCTCAACTTGTAGTATTGTTTGTTTTCTATCTTGATAGTATAGAATCAACTGTGAAACTGAAGCTGATCTTGGTTACAGTCACGCCTGCTTTTTTTGAACTTCACCAGTTTCTTCGGAGGCGTGGGTTCGTATCCCACTGTTGCCACCAACTTTTGTAGTCTCTTCATAGTGCCTATAGTAAGTTTGGTAGAACACATATGCACATATTGTACTCGTGGACGAGTTGTAGTTATATGTGAGTAGGTATGGGTGTAGATAATCTTAGTTCCCTTTGTCATGCAATGACAGAAGAGGTAAAGATGAGTATGGGACTATTTATAATTTTATTCTCTTGAAAGGATTAACTAAAGTCTATCACACGCGAGTGAAGTATGGAGTAGAGTCCCACTAGCTACCTGTCAGACTGCCTTAGTCTGTCTCTCGACAACCTCCCGCTCCCGTCTCACTCTATTCTCCTTTCTTGTATAGGAGAGCTTGTGTCACATGTACTGGACGTACGTTAGAATGTTCCAGAAGCCTGTGTGTCTATGTGTATGTAGCGTTTCCGGTGATATATTGCAGTCTGGCATTCCTCTGAGATATCTGCAAACGACATTTCCTTTCCCACACCTAACTTGACTTTCATTCACCCTTGAGACTACACATTTATATTCCTGTCTATTATGCATTATATTATGATAATTTAGAGTCCTGACACAGATACACATACACTAATTATAACAGAGTCAACTGGGAGGCTTTCACAACTGAAACAGAACAACACTTTGAAACATTAAACAGTACACCCATAACAAACATCAACACCGTTGTGCACACTTTCAATACAGTTATTTAAAATGTAGACGAGACACATCCCTAGAGGCAGCAAAAAGAGACACAATCCCAACTTCACACCAGAAATTCAAGGCCTCATCAGTCAGCGTGACACACTGCAACACTCCCAAACACCTCATACACAAGACACCGTACAACAAATACAAGAACTCAACAATAAAATAAAGTAAAAAATGTAAGAGCAGCAAACACCGAATTGGAGTAATATCTCCAAATGCTTGATCACAAAATTAACACCAACAAACTCTACGAAACAATAACAGCACCACACTCTCCGACAGCAACACTACACAATCACTCGCTGCCATCACAACAACAGACACCATACCCTCAAACAAACAACAAGCAAGCACTCTCATCAATCACTCTTTACACGTCAGTTATCTAAACCCCCTTCTCGACGACCGACGTGTCATCTGACGCAAGCGACAGTTCCCCACAGACCCAGACTTTGCACTCTTCACTTACTACCAAACGAAACACGTCATTTGCGACCTTATACATTCATCTACCTGTGGACTAGACAACATAAGAAACATACACCTTCAACATCTTAGACTACAAGATATACAAGCACTCACCAGCAGATCAAACTACAGCCACTCACACAATAGGAATCATCAGGAAGCATGGTACGATCATCACTATCCAGAAACCCAACAAAGACCCCACGTTATCTTTCTTACACCGCCCCACCACAGTCCTCTGCACCCCTCCAAAGTCACTGAACGACTGGTATTACAATCAGCAACACCTCACATCCTCTTAGCCCCATCACAACTTGGTTTTAGGCTGCTACACTCCACAAACACTCTTCTTACAAACTTTACAAAGATTTTGATGTCATCAGCTCAGCTAGGCCACCACACAGAACACTCCTGATCACACTTGACATTAGCAAAGCTTTTGATGCCATCCCCCAATACAATCCCACAAACAAAATATTCAACTCAAACATGCATAGTAACACAAAAGTTGGCTGGCAAACTATTTAGCAGGGTAATGTGCACATGTAACATTTGTCAGTCAGTCATCGAACATCAGATACCTCACAAATGGCGTCCCTCAAGGATGTGTTTTGTTCCCTCCACTCTTTAACCTATCCATGCACAACATACCCGCACCCTACACACCACAAATACACATAGCTTCCTATGCACAGCCGCACACATCCTCCAGCCTTATCTCAACACACTACACGAATGGTTCATCACAAATAGGTCCCAAAGAACTGAAAATCTCGGTGTCTTACTTAACAATGCCCTCAGGTGGACCTCTAATGTCAGATCACTTGCTAAAACGACCTCAGAGAATCTTGGATTATTGTACAGAGTCCATAACTTCTTCACTGATAAGCAGTTAGCTATACTGTAATTTATAAGAGTCATGTGCGCTTTCAGCTTGAATATTGCCCACCCTTGTGGAGAGGTTGCATTAAAACAACTAGACCAAATTCAGAACAAAGCTGCTGAAATTATTAATAATCCTGCTATTATAAATGAACTACCTCCCCTACAACTAAGAAGGAATGTTGCCTCCCTCACATTATTTTACGGATATTTTTGTGGCAAATGCTCAGACGAAGTTGCTTCCATTGTGCCAACTCTCATGCCCTCCCTTGTGCTACATGGGCATCTGGTAGCGCTCATGACTGGAATGTCACACAGCCATATTGCAGAACTTCTGCCTATCAGTATTCTTTTATTCCCTGAACTGCATCTCT
Organism: Coenobita brevimanus; assembly: GCF_032717465.1. Taxonomy (NCBI): domain Eukaryota; kingdom Metazoa; phylum Arthropoda; class Malacostraca; order Decapoda; family Coenobitidae; genus Coenobita; species Coenobita brevimanus. The sequence continues at coordinate 39,222,109 of NC_136997.1, read as the reverse complement.
CTGGAACTCGTTTCCCCGGAGTTGTTTCCCTCCAAACTTCAACTTACAGCTGTTCAAGTCCAACTGTTACAGATATTTTAAGAATGGACGGCGCCAGTAATCTGGTTTATGGATTTTTTTTTATGATTTTGTTTTTACTTCATCTTTTCTGTTATTTAAAAAAAAAAAAATCTGCAGTGACCATTCTCACAAACTGGACAGCTAAACATAGTTACATTCCACACCTCACCATAAACAACACTCCCTTACCACACACACATACACCAAAAATCCTCGGTGTAACATACAATTCATCAGTGTCATTTAAACAACACAAACTTTAAGAATAAATTAACATTAAGACTCATCCCCCTAAGGTCACTTGCCCATACAACATTCGAACACAACAAAAGAAACCACCATCACAGAATACAAACAATATATACATTCAGTGATGAATTATGCAAGCCCCTGCTTGGGCCTCTAACCTCACAAAAACACACTACAAAGCCCTACAGACCATTCAGAACAAGGCCGTAAAAATAATCACAGGCTAGACAGCTTACCACGTCTACACCAAGAAATCAAAGTCCTCTAAGTCGAGGATCATGTAGACATGACAGGCACACAAAGTCGTGCCACAGCCTTCACAAACCCACATGGAAGTACATCCACAAACACCGAGGAACATCAGAACAACACCCAGCACACGATATTATACACAAATACTGTCCTCCCTCTCTCCTCCACACCTCAAACCAGCTTCCAGAAGCATATCCATGGTCAAATTACTCGCCTTTCCGTTTAGTCACTCAAAGGCAACACACAGCTGCATGCACGGCCTCCTGATATCCACCCTTCTGAATCCTACCTCTGTAGTGAGGACAGGGTCCATCTGACCAGGCTGTATTGTGGGCATCATCTAGCCCTCTTGAGATAGAAAAGAGGCTGGATGACTCCGTCGCTGATGACTGTCCAGGATGCAACTCAACAACCCATACTACTAAGCACATTGGGGAAGACTGCATTGCACACAATCGCCTGCACCAACAACACAACATACACTCCTTGAGAGTCCTGTGGGAAAGCCCGGTCTCTGCCGTGGCCTTCCTTAGGGACTTGGGGATGTTCGGCCAGACTGCCTAGGGAACAACTACTACTACTACATCCAATCCACCAAGACTGCTCAACATTCAATGCCAACATTCAACCATCACCACCACGGCCAACCAATACCACCAGCATTACATACATAACATTTGGTGCTGGAGAGGGACAGCTTCTTGTGGTGGCACTAATATGACTGGGTGACATCGGTGCCTGGTTATACAAACGTTCTTCAAATCCCTCCCTATCCCCCGAAAGGCAGATGGTGGATTGCAGGATGGGGGCAACTTCAGCCTACAGAACACTGGGTTCACTTATCAGATGAAAATGGGGATGCTACTACTACTACTGTTACAACGACAACAACAACAGCAACTACTACTATTACTACTACTACTACAGTAACTTCTACTACTCCTGCTACTACTACTACTATACTCAACAGTCAACCTCACCACCACTACCAGCACACAGCTTCATCAACATCCAGCTAGCACAGCTGCTACACACCGCAGTTTCACATCGCCACCACCGCCATCACCATCACCACCACTAAACAGCAAGCAAATATAACTTTAACTCAACTAAACTTGGTATAATCTTGTTGAAGGTTAACCTTGTACTTACTATTCTGGGAAAGTTTTGTTATATATTTATTTTGATTTATAATAAAACATTGTGCTGAGTCACTGTTGTTGTCATTTAATAGATGCCCAGTTACGTAAACTGAACACGGATAAGAGAAGAACGGAGATGATAATGTTCTCTTCACACTCATAGATGGGATAAATCAATCTGAACAGAGACAGACGAGAGGTGCTAGAGATCCAGCACTGTGAAAAGTCGCCATTAAGTGACTTAGCGCGATGCATGGAAGCATGATGAGGCGCTTATAATTGAAACTAAATGATCACATTGATGGACGGGAACTGACCTTCTTGGTTAAGGGAACAGGCAAGACATTAACCCTCTCAGTCTTATGAAATATTTTTCCACTTTATTCCGTGCTAATAGGAAATTATTTTACTCGGATTACAGAGAGACTCATAGAACTGATGAGGATAGACACAGCCTTGCTCAGCTCCTTCAGTGCTAGAGTTAAATAGGTCTGCAGACAGAAAACGATTGAAAATAGCTAGAATACAATGAAAAATAGTCATCCGAGTAATCGGGTTTATATATAACATTTTGTAGAACAGATAACAGGAAGCAATTACAATAACAGACTGGCAACCCAGAGATGGAGTAAGTGGACGAGGTAGGCAAAGGACTAACTGGAAGGCTGGTATGCTCAAAAGAGAAGAAATGAACAAAAACCATTAAATGAAAATGTATCAATCTGTGAAAGTAAGTGTGAACAATATCGGCTGACGAGGTGGGTTCGAACCCCACACAGATGATGGTGCTTTACGGTACGATGTCATTGAATAAGTCGTTAATATACTTTCACCTTGTCATACATCGTGACCAGAAGAGCTTAAATTCACTTCCACCCACACTGCAGTAGGCCGGGGTGTGTGGATCTCTCAGGGAAAACATTATAAGAACGTGACGGCCACACATCATTTTGACCTACTGTGGCGAGGTGGGTTCGAGCCCCACACAGAAGAGGCTGCTTCACGATGCGATGTTATTACAACTTGTCAATATACCCAATATTGGCTGACGTTGAGACAAATAAGGCAAAAAGTTCATTAAGTATTGTACATTTTAGAAATCGAAATAGATAATTTGTAGTCTGTAAATACTTCTAACGTTGATTTTATTCAACATAGAAAGTATGTACACCAATGAAGGAGTCAGTGAAGGCTATATTTAACCCCCACAGTTAGAAAAGTCTCTCAGATTCAGAATAAAATCGTCTGAAGTTACGAAAAAAAAATCATCGAATTCAAGAGGTTAAGAAGGTGGTAACGGTCCCAGCCCACGAGACCTCCAGAGTAAGCCAACGATGTGAGTATTTTTATAAATGGATTTGGAGATGCCGTAACAAAGATTTCCGTAGCGATTTACTCTATAAATTACACCTCATTATTGAATTATATGTTCATAATGCAACCTACACTAACATAAAACGAGTATACAAGAGAATGTTAATGAATAATTTTCTTCGTCATCATCATCATCATCATCATCATCATCTTCTTCTTCTTCTTCTTCTTTTTGTTTTTTTGTTTTTCCATCTCGTTGTTGTTCTTCTTCTCCCATCTTATATATGGTGCCGGTGTGTCTGGCCAGTCGTCGACATACAGCTCAGTCCAAGGCCATCCTGATTTGACTTGCTATATTGGTTTTGGCAGGTTAATTGTGTAATATGCCTGGTACATCAATAACGATATGATACTACGAAGCCTCCCATGCCACCTGCACTAAATATTTACAATGAGGTCTCCTATGAAGCTTTGGCTACTTATAGGAAGAATAAAAGTTTAGACTTCAATGACAAATTCTTATAATAATGCTGTACCGAAGAAATCAATAATAAGTAAACATCATTGGGTACTTTATTATTCTTTTATCATCATCATCACCATCATTATCATCATCCGGACCTCCTTCCCCACTTTAGGGCAGAGTGAGGAGTAGCCATGTCCAGACAGTCCAAGCTTGCCCAATCCACTGGGCCATGCTTCCATTTACTCACCATTCAAGCCCCCGGAATCCTGGGTCTATCTGATATGCCAAAAATATTCACCATGTTTTGTAGCTTCACACAAACGTATCCCTTAGAGTCAATCCGGACGCTGTCACGTTAAAAAGGGGTAACAAATCCCTGATCATGCGCTTCCCCTCACAATATTCATCCAGCCAGCTCGATCTCTTGTTCCCAAGACCCAGTAGTCCTCCTACATATCATACACCTCTACATGTCACCACTTCGGCGCTAACACCCACCGTCCATATTGAATACATGCTAGGGCTGTCTCATACAGGACTGGTGTTCTGGTATTAGCGGGTGTATTTTTACGACATGTAGGCGGGTCTTCTGGTAGATTTGTAAAGTCTGCTTTAGATGAATTTCAAATCCTTGAACTGTTCCCTGCCCCAGCGGGGATTTCAACTTGGGTCCGGTGGAACCGCAGGCCATAGGAAAAAAAATAGATAAAAACGAGTTTTCAACAGGAAAACGGATTTTCAAGGACATTGCCCCGTCAAGGTGTTGTCACCCTTTAACCCATCCAAGGGTAATAGACAAGGCAGTGGGTTTAGGAACACGTAGTCTGACCCCTCACTGATGACGCTTCCAGCATGGGCAACCCTGTCCCCCGGATGAGATCGGGAGGAGGGAGTGGAGGATTTTCCCTCGTTTGTACGGCCCACAAGAATTACAGGGTAGGCAAGCCCCCCACAACAAGGTGGTCCCCCACCCCCAGCACCACCCACACCCACACACGAAGATGACGCCTTACATGAAATTCTTACCAACTACTGACGTTTTTATAAAGCTTCAGAGAGACCCCTTGTAGTAGAGAGAGAGAGAGAGAGAGAGAGAGAGAGTTTTATTAAGGCGACTGTAACCATGAGATGATTATTCTTAAAGCTCTACGTGTATATGTCTTATCTTTCTGTCTTTTGCTCAGTAGACATTTTCACTGCTCACTGATGAAGGATAACTGATAAGTGAGCGAGTCAGGCGAATGAGGTCAGCAGTCGTTTTTCAATTTTTTCTCTGGTAAAAATAGTTGTATTTGCTTTCGTTATGATAACATATTCACCATACATGATATATATCTTTGAACAGTACAAGGATTTAGTCACAATTTTCAGTCCTGCAAGAATATTAGATAAGCGGCACTGCTACATTAGAGCTGTGTGTGTGTGTGTGTGTGTGTGTGTGTGTGTGTGTGTGTGTGTGTGAAGCAGCACTCTCTCTCTCTCTCTCTCTCTCACCAAACCACTACCCATCCTCACAGCTATACAAAGACCACATGACGTGGCTGCTACCCCGAAACACGGCCTTCACCTCTCTAATATCCCTGAGCCTACAGCGCATCGTGGAGACAGGCATACTGGGAAAAATATATGAGATCCACGTCAGAAATTTCGCCGTACCTACCACGCAGGTAAGTTTGACGCACGGCTTTATATTCACCGTCGACACTGAAAATTAGACTACTGTTATCATCACCGTAGCAGTGTAACACATTATCATCGCCGTGGCAGTACACATTAGACCACAGTTAATTTCACCGTAGCAGTATAGAGCCTATCAGACATGTTAATAATTGCACCGCTAATGAGACCACAATAATAATCACTGTAGCAGTACAAATCAGATATTATCATCATCATCGTCATATCAATATTTTAGTAAGAGTATGTGGCATACTCTTCCTTAGCCGTCGTCTAATCATATGAAATAATTATCACCATCAGCTGAGCCTAACCTGACCTGAACAAAACTTAAATACGATAACAAAGAAATATAAGGTGTGATGAACATACTTTCACTTTATATTATTGAGGATACACCTATGTTGAGAGGAAAGTGGAGATTAAAATATATACAACACTTGGTTGGTTTGGAAGACATCAGAAATATAGTTTCAAATTGGCAAAACGTGATGTGAACTTGAACATAAGTATCCAGACTGTCCGTGTTTATAAAAGTATTATAGTTTTAAGTTCCCATGATATGGCAAAAAGAAAACTGAATACCGAGATTGTTTTTATTCTTACAGGTTCGAGGGACGGGTGCGTTGAAACTGGAACATCTACAGGGAGCATTCATAGCACTGGGGCTGGGGGTTGGTCTGGCTGCCTTTACCGTGGTGTTGGAGTGTATTGTGAAGAGACAGTAATTTACTTCCTTTCACTGACAACACCGTCAGCACCATCACCACGACCATCATACAGCATTACTCCTACAACACAACCTGGAGCATCTAGAGGGAACACTGATAGCACTGGAGTTAGGTGTTGTTGTGGTTTTCCTTACCCTGCTGATTGATTGTATTGTTGAGTCATTCAGCACCACAAACAACTACATCAGCACCACACAATAACTACATCAACACTACCATTACACAAACTGAAGCATCTACAAGGTGTCTTCATAGCACTGGGTTTGGGTGTTGTTCTGGCTGCCCTTATACTGCTAGATTGGAATGCTAGGAGCCAGCGAAGCTTTTGCATCACCACAAATTAACAACACTGACCAACATCACCTCAAGGGGCCCGAGAACCTGGAAGTGGCTTCGGTCGCCCGGGCAAGTACCACATCTCCGGACACAACACACACAACAACACTGTTTTTACTACACCGAGAATAGGCTCTCAGGCGGTCATTTCTCGACGACTTCTTCCATTCGGTGACACTGAGAGCAATCGAGGACCAATCAACAACTACATGTGTCCAACATGCTCAAAACCCATCACTCTGAGTCGAGATACAAAGGGTTCAGTTCAGTGCAATTCTTACAAGAACTGGACCCATTTCACCCGCACAACATTTGCATCCAGAAAACATTACGCAAACACCTGAACCTGCTCCTTATGCTCCTTCTCCCCACCAGCCCCTCTTCTACTTCCTTCACACCTCAGCATAACCCACCAATCCTTCCCTCACCATCCAATCCCCAAACCCCTCCCATTCCACCCCAATCAATTCCACCCCAACCCTTATCTCCATCATTAACTTCTCCTACCCCTTCCCCTGCACCCACACCCCCACTCCCTCCCTTGCTGCAGCACGCAACACACATACACACAATATTGGCATTCTTCAAATAAACATAGATGGCATAAACATCAAAAAACAAGAACTCACGCAGCTCTTCAAACACAAAACATACACATTGCCATCCTACACGAAACAAAACAATGCAGAACATACAAAACACCTACATTTCTTAATTTCACCACCATCAGACAAGATCAGGCCGACAGCAGTGGCAGTGGACCCATCACCCTGGTACATCAGCCCATCAACTTTTCAGGTACTAATGCACACACAAAATCACATCTCCCCCCACATGACACCATAATAGAAATACAGGCAATTAAAATATTCACTGGCAACAAATCACACATAACAGTCGCCAGTACATACAGTCCCCCCCAATCATCTCCCAGAGTACAACACAATTACTCTCAAATACACCAGATCACTAACATACCCAACATCATCCTGGGTGGTGATTTCAATGCCAAGGCGTCGGCCTGGCATGCCAACAACACTGACACAGACAGAGGACTGGTACTACAATCCCAAACAGATAATCTTTTCATCCTCAACAATCTTCATTAACATTCCCATATCTCACACCAAGCCCTCATCCGCCCATTATCCCAGACATCACCTTTTGCTCCCCAGACCTCACCCTTACAACATCCCGGAGAGTGGTCTCAAAACCCTTGGCTCTGACCACCTCCCGATCTTCATGATTATCTCTATCTATCTATCTATCTATTGCCAGACGCCTCAATCCCGTTTGGGGTGGCCACAAGCAAATCGCCTCACACTCGCCCTGTCCCTCGCCATTTCACTGCCCTGCTCCCAACTCACACCCCCCTCTCTCATATACCTCTCCACCCCATCCCTCCATCTCATCCTCGGCCTCCCCCTCCCTCTCCCCCCTCCACATCACTCACATACAATCTCTTCGTCAGTCTTTCACCCTCCATCCTCTCCACATGGCCAAACCACCTCAGTGTGTTCCTCATAACGCATCCTATCACATCCACATCCACACCACAATGCTCCTTTATATCCTCATTCGTCACCCTGTCTCTCCATGTGACTCCACAGGCTCCTCTTAAATAACTCATTTCCACTGCTCTCACTCTTGACTTGTGTCCTTCCAACAATGTCCAAGCTTCACTTCCGTACGTTAGAGTTGGTATCACAATACTGTCATGTAGTAACTTTTTCACTTCCATGCTCACTTCCCTGTTTCTTATCACTGCTTTTAAAGAACCAGCAACCTTTCTTCCCTGCTGTACCCTTTCAAGCACTTCACCCTCCAAACCTCCATCCTTACTCATCACACTACCCAAGTACTTAAACGTACTCACATTTCCCAATTCCTCACCATCCAACCTCGCTGTACATTCACTAACTTCACCTCTCTCAAAGACCATCACTTTACTCTTCCCTAAATTCACCTTTAGATTCCGTTTCTTACACACTCTCTCAAACTCATCCACCAAGCCTTGCAGCTCCCCTTTGTCTTCACTCAACAACACAGTATCATCTGGAAACAACAGTACAGGGAGTTTCAAAACACTATCCTCTCTCACCAGGGCCACTCCATCATCCACTACCCTACCTTGTGCCTCTTTTATTACCCCATCCATGTACAGATTGAACAGCCATGGAAACATGACACATCCCTGTTTCAACCCAACTTTCAAAGAGAAAAATTCACTTAGTTCACCATCCACACGCACTGCAGCCTTCGCACCATCGTACATACTCTTCACAGCATTCAACAACTTCCCATCTACTCCATATATTCTTAACACTTTCCACAATCCTTGTCTATCCACCCTGTCATATGCTTTCTCCAAATCCATGAAAGCCGCATACAACTTCTTTCCCTTCTCTAGAAACTTTTCCAGCTGCCACAGATGTCAGGACTCAAAATTATCATAATACAATGCATAATAGATAGGAACATAAATGTGTAGTCTCAAGGGTGAACGAAAGTCAAGCTAAGTGTGGGAAAGGAAATATTATTTGCAGATTTCTTGGAGGAATGTCAGACTGCAGTGTGTCACCGGAAATACTACATACACACAGACACACCGGCTTCTAGAACATTCTAATGTACGTCCATTACACGTGACACAAGCTCTCCTATACAAGTAAGGAGGAATTAGACAGAAGAAAGGAGAGAGAGACGGGGCGAGAGGTTGTCGAGAGATAGAGTGAGGCAATCTGAGAGATAGCTAGTGGGACTCTACTCCATACTTCACTCGTGTATGATGGACTTTAGTTAATCCTTTCACGAGAATAAAATTATAAATAGTCCCATACTCTTTATCTCTCTTGTCATTGCATGACGAAGGGAGCTAAGATTATCTACTTACATACCTACTCACGTATAACTACAACTCGTCCACGAGTACAACATACTAGTATGCATATGTGTTCTACAAAACTTACTACAGGCTCTACGAAGAGACTACAAAAGTTCTTCACCTCTACATCAGTGTGGTGATGATGGAGACCGAGGGAAGTTGGAGAGAATGGCGGGGTCAGGTGCTGGTGAGTTGTTGATTGTAAGTTGTGAATCTTCTTGATGTGTTTGCTCGTTCTGTAGCAATCGTAGATGGTTATAGTTCGTTGGTTCATCATAGAAAGAGGGAGATTCTTTGTAACAATAATTTGTTATACTACTGGCAAGGCATCATGTGGCTCAACTTGTAGTATTGTTTGTTTTCTATCTTGATAGTATAGAATCAACTGTGAAACTGAAGCTGATCTTGGTTACAGTCACGCCTGCTTTTTTTGAACTTCACCAGTTTCTTCGGAGGCGTGGGTTCGTATCCCACTGTTGCCACCAACTTTTGTAGTCTCTTCATAGTGCCTATAGTAAGTTTGGTAGAACACATATGCACATATTGTACTCGTGGACGAGTTGTAGTTATATGTGAGTAGGTATGGGTGTAGATAATCTTAGTTCCCTTTGTCATGCAATGACAGAAGAGGTAAAGATGAGTATGGGACTATTTGTAATTTTATTCTCTTGAAAGGATTAACTAAAGTCTATCACACGCGAGTGAAGTATGGAGTAGAGTCCCACTAGTTACCTGTCAGACTGCCTTAATCTGTCTCTCGACAACCTCCCGCTCCCGTCTCACTCTATTCTCCTTTCTTGTATAGGAGAGCTTGTGTCACATGTACTGGACGTACGTTAGAATGTTCCAGAAGCCTGTGTGTCTATGTGTATGTAGCGTTTCCGGTGATATATTGCAGTCTGGCATTCCTCTGAGAAATCTGCAAACGACATTTCCTTTCCCACACCTAACTTGACTTTCATTCACCCTTGAGACTACACATTTATATTCCTGTCTATTATGCATTATATTATGATAATTTAGAGTCCTGACACAGATACACATACACTAATTATAACAGAGTCAACTGGGAGGCTTTCACAACTGAAACAGAACAACACTTTGAAACATTAAACAGTACACCCATAACAAACATCAACACCGTTGTGCACACTTTCAATACAGTTATTTAAAATGTAGACGAGACACATCCCTAGAGGCAGCAAAAAGAGACACAATCCCAACTTCACACCAGAAATTCAAGGCCTCATCAGTCAGCGTGACACACTGCAACACTCCCAAACACCTCATACACAAGACACCGTACAACAAATACAAGAACTCAACAATAAAATAAAGTAAAAAATGTAAGAGCAGCAAACACCGAATTGGAGTAATATCTCCAAATGCTTGATCACAAAATTAACACCAACAAACTCTACGAAACAATAACAGCACCACACTCTCCGACAGCAACACTACACAATCACTCGCTGCCATCACAACAACAGACACCATACCCTCAAACAAACAACAAGCAAGCACTCTCATCAATCACTCTTTACACGTCAGTTATCTAAACCCCCTTCTCGACGACCGACGTGTCATCTGACGCAAGCGACAGTTCCCCACAGACCCAGACTTTGCACTCTTCACTTACTACCAAACGAAACACGTCATTTGCGACCTTATACATTCATCTACCTGTGGACTAGACAACATAAGAAACATACACCTTCAACATCTTAGACTACAAGATATACAAGCACTCACCAGCAGATCAAACTACAGCCACTCACACAATAGGAATCATCAGGAAGCATGGTACGATCATCACTATCCAGAAACCCAACAAAGACCCCACGTTATCTTTCTTACACCGCCCCACCACAGTCCTCTGCACCCCTCCAAAGTCACTGAACGACTGGTATTACAATCAGCAACACCTCACATCCTCTTAGCCCCATCACAACTTGGTTTTAGGCTGCTACACTCCACAAACACTCTTCTTACAAACTTTACAAAGATTTTGATGTCATCAGCTCAGCTAGGCCACCACACAGAACACTCCTGATCACACTTGACATTAGCAAAGCTTTTGATGCCATCCCCCAATACAATCCCACAAACAAAATATTCAACTCAAACATGCATAGTAACACAAAAAGTTGGCTGGCAAACTATTTAGCAGGGTAATGTGCACATGTAACATTTGTCAGTCAGTCATCGAACATCAGATACCTCACAAATGGCGTCCCTCAAGGATGTGTTTTGTTCCCTCCACTCTTTAACCTATCCATGCACAACATACCCGCACCCTACACACCACAAATACACATAGCTTCCTATGCACAGCCGCACACATCCTCCAGCCTTATCTCAACACACTACACGAATGGTTCATCACAAATAGGTCCCAAAGAACTGAAAATCTCGGTGTCTTACTTAACAATGCCCTCAGGTGGACCTCTAATGTCAGATCACTTGCTAAAACGACCTCAGAGAATCTTGGATTATTGTACAGAGTCCATAACTTCTTCACTGATAAGCAGTTAGCTATACTGTAATTTATAAGAGTCATGTGCGCTTTCAGCTTGAATATTGCCCACCCTTGTGGAGAGGTTGCATTAAAACAACTAGACCAAATTCAGAACAAAGCTGCTGAAATTATTAATAATCCTGCTATTATAAATGAACTACCTCCCCTACAACTAAGAAGGAATGTTGCCTCCCTCACATTATTTTACGGATATTTTTATGGCAAATGCTCAGACGAAGTTGCTTCCATTGTGCCAACTCTCATGCCCTCCCTTGTGCTACATGGGCATCTGGTAGCGCTCATGACTGGAATGTCACACAGCCATATTGCAGAACTTCTGCCTATCAGTATTCTTTTATTCCCTGAACTGCATCTCTCTGGAACTCGTTTCCCCGGAGTTGTTTCCCTCCAAACTTCAACTTACAGCTGTTCAAGTCCAACTGTTACAGATATTTTAAGAATGGACGGCGCCAGTAATCTGGTGTATGGATTTTTTTTTATGAATTTGTTTTTCCTTCCTCTGTTCTGTTATTTAAAAAAAAAAAAAATCTGCAGTGACCATTCTCACAAACTGGACAGCTAAACATAGTTACATTCCACACCTCACCATAAACAACACTCCCTTACCACACACACATACACCAAAAATCCTCGGTGTAACATACAATTCATCAGTGTCATTTAAACAACACAAACTTTAAGAATAAATTAACATTAAGACTCATCCCCCTAAGGTCACTTGCCCATACAACATTCGAACACAACAAAGAAACCACCATCACAGAATACAAACAATATATACATTCAGTGATGAATTATGCAAGCCCTGCTTGGGCCTCTAACCTCACAAAAACACACTACAAAGCCCTACAGACCATTCAGAACAAGGCCGTAAAAATAATCACAGGCTAGACAGCTTACCACGTCTACACCAAGAAATCAAAGTCCTCTAAGTCGAGGATCATGTAGACATGACAGGCACACAAAGTCGTGCCACAGCCTTCACAAACCCACATGGAAGTACATCCACAAACACCGAGGAACATCAGAACAACACCCAGCACACGATATTATACACAAATACTGTCCTCCCTCTCTCCTCCACACCTCAAACCAGCTTCCAGAAGCATATCCATGGTCAAATTACTCGCCTTTCCGTTTAGTCACTCAAAGGCAACACACAGCTGCATGCACGGCCTCCTGATATCCACCCTTCTGAATCCTACCTCTGTAGTGAGGACAGGGTCCATCTGACCAGGCTGTATTGTGGGCATCATCTAGCCCTCTTGAGATAGAAAAGAGGCTGGATGACTCCGTCGCTGATGACTGTCCAGGATGCAACTCAACAACCCATACTACTAAGCACATTGGGGAAGACTGCATTGCACACAATCGCCTGCACCAACAACACAACATACACTCCTTGAGAGTCCTGTGGGAAAGCCCGGTCTCTGCCGTGGCCTTCCTTAGGGACTTGGGGATGTTCGGCCAGACTGCCTAGGGAACAACTACTACTACTACATCCAATCCACCAAGACTGCTCAACATTCAATGCCAACATTCAACCATCACCACCACGGCCAACCAATACCACCAGCATTACATACATAACATTTGGTGCTGGAGAGGGACAGCTTCTTGTGGTGGCACTAATATGACTGGGTGACATCGGTGCCTGGTTATACAAACGTTCTTCAAATCCCTCCCTATCCCCCGAAAGGCAGATGGTGGATTGCAGGATGGGGGCAACTTCAGCCTACAGAACACTGGGTTCACTTATCAGATGAAAATGGGGATGCTACTACTACTACTGTTACAACGACAACAACAACAGCAACTACTACTATTACTACTACTACTACAGTAACTTCTACTACTCCTGCTACTACTACTACTATACTCAACAGTCAACCTCACCACCACTACCAGCACACAGCTTCATCAACATCCAGCTAGCACAGCTGCTACACACCGAACGCCACTTTCACATCGCCACCACCGCCATCACCATCACCACCACTAAACAGCAAGCAAATATAACTTTAACTCAACTAAACTTGGTATAATCTTGTTGAAGGTTAACCTTGTACTTACTATTCTGGGAAAGTTTTGTTATATATTTATTTTGATTTATAATAAAACATTGTGCTGAGTAACTGTTGTTGTCATTTGATAGATGCCCAGTTACGTAAACTGAACACGGATAAGAGAAGAACGGAGATGATAATGTTCTCTTCACACTCATAGATGGGATAAATCAATCTGAACAGAGACAGACGAGAGGCTGCTAGAGATCCAGCACTGTGAAAAGTCGCCATTAAGTGACTTAGCGCGATGCATGGAAGCATGATGAGGCGCTTATAATTGAAACTAAATGATCACATTGATGGACGGGAACTGACCTTCTTGGTTAAGGGAACAGGCAAGACATTAACCCTCTCAGTCTTATGAAATATTTTTCCACTTTATTCCGTGCTAATAGGAAATGATTTTACTCGGATTACAGAGAGACTTATAGAACTGATGAGGATAGACACAGCCTTGCTCAGCTCCTTCAGTGCTAGAGTTAAATAGGTCTGCAGACAGAAAACGATTGAAAATAGCTAGAATACAATGAAAAATAGTCATCCGAGTAATCGGGTTTATATATAACATTTTGTAGAACAGATAACAGGAAGCAATTACAATAACAGACTGGCAACCCAGAGATGGAGTAAGTGGACGAGGTAGGCAAAGGACTAACTGGAAGGCTGGTATGCTCAAAAGAGAAGAAATGAACAAAAACCATTAAATGAAAATGTATCAATCTGTGAAAGTAAGTGTGAACAATATCGGCTGACGAGGTGGGTTCGAACCCCACACAGATGATGGTGCTTTACGGTACGATGTCATTGAATAAGTCGTTAATATACTTTCACCTTGTCATACATCGTGACCAGAAGAGCTTAAATTCACTTCCACCCACACTGCAGTAGGCCGGGGTGTGTGGATCTCTCAGGGAAAACATTATAAGAACGTGACGGCCACACATCATTTTGACCTACTGTGGCGAGGTGGGTTCGAGCCCCACACAGAAGAGGCTGCTTCACGATGCGATGTTATTACAACTTGTCAATATACCCAATATTGGCTGACGTTGAGACAAATAAGGCAAAAAGTTCATTAAGTATTGTACATTTTAGAAATCGAAATAGATAATTTGTAGTCTGTAAATACTTCTAACGTTGATTTTATTCAACATAGAAAGTATGTACACCAATGAAGGAGTCAGTGAAGGCTATATTTAACCCCCACAGTTAGAAAAGTCTCTCAGATTCAGAATAAAATCGTCTGAATTTACAAAAAAAAAAATCATCGAATTCAAGAGGTTAAGAAGGTGGTAACGGTCCCAGCCCACGAGACCTCCAGAGTAAGCCAACGATGTGAGTATTTTTATAAATGGATTTGGAGATGCCGTAACAAAGATTTCCGTAGCGATTTACTCTATACATTACACCTCAGCATTGAATTATTACACCTCAGCATTGAATTATGTAACCTACACTAACATAAAACGAGTATACAAGAGAATGTTAATGAATAATTTTCTTCGTCATCATCATCATCATCTTCTTCTTCTTCTTCTTTTTGTTTTTTTGTTTTTCCATCTCGTTGTTGTTCTTCTTCTCCCATCTTACATAA
This sequence comes from Coenobita brevimanus, assembly GCF_032717465.1. NCBI lineage: Eukaryota > Metazoa > Arthropoda > Malacostraca > Decapoda > Coenobitidae > Coenobita > Coenobita brevimanus. Next base: position 39,206,799 of record NC_136997.1, on the reverse strand, counting down.
TGGTGCCGGTGTGTCTGGCCAGTCGTCGACATACAGCTCAGTCCGAGGCCATCCTGATTTGACTTGCTATATTGGTTTTGGCAGGTTAAATGTGTAATATGCCGGGTACATCAATAACGATATGATACTACGAAGCCTCCCATGCCACCTGCACTAAATATTTACAATGAGGTCTCCTATGAAGCTTTGGCTACTTATAGGAAGAATAAAAGTTTAGACTTCAATGACAAATTCTTATAATAATGCTGTACCGAAGAAATCAATAATAAGTAAACATCATTGGGTACTTTATTATTCTTTTATCATCATCATCACCACCATTATCATCATCCGGACCTCCTTCCCCACCTTAGGGCAGAGTGAGGAGTAGCCATGTCCAGACAGTCCAAGCTTGCCCAATCCACTGGGCCATGTTTCCATTTACTCACCATTCAAGCCCCCGGAATCCTGGGTCTATCTGATATGCCAAAAATATTCACCATGTTTTGTAGCTTCACACAAACGTATCCCTTAGAGTCAATCCGGACGCTGTCACGTTAAAAAGGGGTAACAAATCCTTGATCATGCGCTTCCCCTCACAATATTCATCCAGCCAGCTCGATCTCTTGTCAGCTTCCTAGCCTAACCGAATTCCAAACCTCTCTTCCTCACACACTCATCCACCATATCCCTCCACCTTCTCCTTAGCCTACCAGTCCTCTTCCCTCCTTCAGACTCGCCCAGATTTACCTTTTTCACCACTCCCTTGTTACCCATTCTCTCCACATGACCATGCAATCTCAGTTCACTCTCTACGATTATGGTGTCCACGGACTTCCTCATTCCACATCTTTCACGAATCATATAATTTCGTATCCTATCCACCCTCTGTATTCCACACACATTCCTCAGCAGTCCCATCTTCACTGCCCTCACTCTTGGCTTTTCATATTCATGCCACACCGTAGTCTCACACCCATACATTAATGTTGGACTAACACTCCTTAATGTAATCCTCGTGCAGCTGCAACACTCAAGCCTCTGTTTCATATAAAGGCCTTCATTGCTCCAGCAACACTCCTTCCTTGTGTCACTCTATTTTAAACTTCATTTGCACACTTCCCTCTCTTTTCTATCAATGTACCCAGGTATTTGAACTCTCTCACATATTCCAGTCTCTCTCCACTCACTATAACATCGCACTGTGAGTCACCTTCTCTCTCAATAACCACCACTTTACTCTTTTCTACATGTACTCTCAAGGCACGCTCACAGACCTCAGCAAAACGCTGCACTGGTCTACCAAGTTTTTGTCCGGTATTTGCAAGTAGTACTGCATCATCAGCATAAAACAAATTTGAGATATGCCACCCATCACCATTTATTACCACAGACATCCCCCTATCCATTACTGGTGTTTTTACTTGTCTTATCACCCTATCCATATATATATATATATATATATATATATATATATATATATATATATATATATAGAGAGAGAGAGAGAGAGAGAGAGAGAGAGAGAGAGAGAGAGAGAGAGAGAGACAGACAGACAGACAGACAGACAGACAGACAGAAAGAGAGGGCGAGAGAGAGAGCGAGAGAGAGCGAGAGAGAGAGAGAGAGAGAGAGAGAGAGAGAGAACAGCCATGGGGACATCACAAACTTTGTCGCACGCCCACACTGCTAGTGAACCATTCCCTTAGATGCCCCTTAACCCTTACACATGCATCACTACCATCATAAAAACTCTTGACGGCACCTACCAGCTTACCATCTACACAGTACATGCGCAAAACCTTCCACAATCCATCTCTGTCTACTTTGTCTTATGTTTTATCCAGATCCATGAATGCCATATGGTCCTTCTCACAAGCCTTCTCCACTATGTCATTCACTGCATATATTTCATTAACACATCCTCTGCCATTCCTAAAGCCACCCTGCTCATCACTCATTAGGACTTCTGATAGCTCTCTTATTTTCTCTGTTTTAATTCTTCTGTATACCTTCATTACAACACTCAGTAAACTTATGCCACAACAATTCTTCCACTCATTTCGTTCACCTTTACGAGTATTTTTGCACAGGGGTACAATCACTGCCCTTTTCCACTCTGTGGGCACAGTTTCACTCATCCATGCTTTCTTACATATCTCCAACAAGCACTTCATTCCGCTCTCTCTACCACACTTATTAGGACTCCATATTATAATTACAAATCATAATAGATAGATAGATAAATAGATAGATAGACAGCTCTATGCGAGCCTGGGAATGGGAAATGATCTTGCAAGTTACACTGAGGAAAAGCTGACGACAGACTAGGAAGTAGGAGTCAGGAGATGATGCAGTTAGTTGGTCAGCGATCACCAGGTGAACACACATACTCACACACAGGCTTCTAGAACTTTCCAATCACAAGGAACACACGTGATACGTCTCCTGTTTCACCAGAATTAAGGAAAGAGAGCTCAGAAGGAAGCTAGCCATAGAACAGACAGGTCGCAGGGAGAAGGGCTTAGCAACTTCAGAGAGAGACAGAGAGAGCGAGACAGAGAGATAGCTAGCGGGACTCTACTTTATACTTCGCTCTGTGTGAGAGACTTGTTAATATTTCCAAGACAAATAAAAATAGTCTCATACTATTCTTTACCTCTCCTGTCACTACATGACAAATGGGAAAGAAGATTATCTAATTACAAAGCTACTCAAGTATAACAACCGCTCGTCCACAAGTCTAATTTATATATAACTCCACTACAAGTAACTACAAAGTCTTTTATGACACACTTACTTATTTCTGCATATTCCTGATCAACCCAAGCCGCTTTCCCATTTTTCAGCCGTTTCACAGCACTCTTCACCTGTGCGAGGGTCACGTTTCCTGGCACTGTATTCCTTCTCTGCACACCCCCAAAACCAATCATGTTTACATGGCTCTGCTCTCTCTATTCTCATTCATCAGCCTTTCAAGATATTCCATGTGGTCCTTACTTCGTCCCCATGAGTTAATAATCTACCACTTACATCCTTCACACTTTCATATTTCTTTCCGCTGTCACTTCTACATTTCCGCACATCTTTCCAGAATAACTTCCTATTTGCACTCATTTTTTGTTCCTAGATCATCAATTACCTTCTTCTTTTTCCTCTTCCCTAGTCTCTTCACGTGCTTCTTGCTCTCAATTTATTCAGGTTTTATTTCAGTTGAAACCCTATCCTGTTACCATTCTAGCTACTTCTTCCTCTTTTCCTCCACTTCTCTCTTAACGTACCTTTCTTCTTTGTTGTTACTCTTGCAACACTGCACACCGCTTTAGCATTCCTGACTAAGCAGTCCCTATATGCATTCCACAGGCTGTCCAGATCCATCACATTCTAATTCACTGATTGTAACTCCTCCTCTACTTTGGTCTGTATTCATCTTCCATTTCTTTGATCCTCTCTCCTGGTCCACCTCACTCCTCTCAGACTGATCTTGCGTACCACAATCATATGATCTGACAGACCTACACATTGTCCTCTCATGGCCTTAGTATCAGCAAACATTCCCTGCATCGACCTCTCTACGATCACGTAATCAATCAGGCTCCTTTAAACACAATCCCCGTTCCCTCTATACCATGTATATTTATGTGCATCTTTGTGTTTGAAATAAGAGTTACAAATGCACAACCTCCATTCCTGACACATATCCTTCAATCGCTTTCCATTATCATTTTCTCCTGATACTCCATTACAACCCATTATGTTATCTTCAGGACCAGTGCCTACTCTTCCATTCATATCGCCCATTATGATCGCTTTATAGTTCCTGGGCATTTCTCCTTCTGCTTCATTCAGCTCATCCCAAAACATGTCTTTCTCTCTCTCTCTCTCTCTCTCTCTCTCTCTCTCTCTCTCTCTCTCTCTCTCTCTCTCTCTCTCTCTCTCTCTCTCTCACTCCTGTCCTCACACTGTGCATACACTACAATCATTCCCACATTCACCTTCTCAAACTTGAGCTTGACATACATACACCTCGAGCTGACACATTTGTAAACTCTCATTCCACTCTGCCACGAATGTGCCAGCTGGAGGTGTATTCTTTTTACATAATGGCTTAATATTACAGGATTTCACTTGGGTAATATTCCGTATGACAACATTAAAGCCCCATCGAAGACTGTGATTGAGATGGATGGATGTAGAAAACCTGTTAAGTGTAAGGAATAGAAATAATTAACAAATAAGAGTACAATCTCTAGTTTTCTTGTCTTATCTTAGGGATCGCAAACAAAGAATTATCAAAATCCACAGAAGGCAAACTTAGGAGTGCTCCAAGGGGTACAGTGATTGAAAAGAGAGGATAATGTGCAAAAGAAGTTCAAACTGCAGTGACACAGGGAAGGAGTGTTGCTGGTGCAATGAAGGCCTTGTTAAGAAACAGAGGCTTGAGTGTTGCAGCTGCACGAGGCTTACATGAGGGAGTGTTAGTGCCAACTTTAACATATGGATGTGAGACTGTGGTGTGGCATGAAAATGAAAAGTCAAGAGTAAGAGCAGTGGAGATGGGACTGCTGAGGGTTGTATGTGGAGTACAGAGGGTGGATAGGATACGAAATAACGTGATTCGTGAAAGATGTGGAGTGAGGAAGTCAGTGGACACCAGAATCGAAGAGAGTGCATTGAGATTGCATGGTCATGTGCAGAGAATGTGAAACAACTGAATGGTGAAAAAAGTATATCTGAGCGAATTTGAAGGAGGGAGGAGGCGAGGTAGGTCAAGGAGAAGGTGGAGAGATATGGTGGATGAGTGTGTGAGGAAGAGAGGTTTGGAAGTCGGTGAGGCTAGGGAACTGACAAGAGATCAAGCTGGCTGAATGAATTTTGTGACAAGTGCATGATCAGGGATTTGGCACCCCTTCTTAACGTGGCAGCGTCCGGATTGACTTAATTGGATAGGTTTATGTGAAGCTACAGAACCTGGTGAAAGTTTTTGGCATATCCAATAGAGCCAGCATTCTGGGGGCTTGAATGATGAGTAAATGGAAGTGTGGTCCATTGGCCTGGGCAAATTTGGGCTGTCTGGAAATTGCTGGTCCTCACCCTGCCCTAGAGTGGGAAATTAGGTCCCGATGATGATGATATATATATATATATATATATATATATATATATATATATATATATATATATATATATATATATATATATATATATATATATATATATATATATATATATATATATATATATATATATATATATATATATATACTGTATATTGTTACGTCCCAGTCCCACACTGCCACAGGCACCAACAGCAGTAGTACAGTACAGGAAGGACGTTGGCCAGTGAGTTGTTCTTCTTATGGTCAGCCTTAAGGTGTGCAGTATACAAGATCAGTTGAGGCGAAAGTAAACACTGGCCCCTTAACGTTCGCTGTCTTTATTTTTCAAGTAATTCCACTTAATTTTTCCAACTTCACTGTTCTCATAAGCACTGGAGCTATACACACTTTACTAACTGTTATTACACTTAGTGCTCAACACTTCACTATTTTCTCAACTTCCAATAATATACAAACTTCAATAACCCGTCACTGTTTGCCACTGTTTTCACAAGTACCAAAAATATACAATCTTCGCAGACAGTAATTAAACTTAATGCTTGCAAAGCAACCAAAACCGATTGCACTTCACTCACACTGAACTGAAACCCGACTCCACTTGTAATAGTCTCTACACAATCTTATATAAGCTTGCATTACTCTCGAAACTTCTACTTCTCCAATATTCCAGGACATACTGTCTTGCATCAGCCCCTAGCAACAACAGTTACCAACTACGAGACATCAAAACATGCTAGTTTTCCTACATTACATAACACTCCAAATCATTTACCATCTATCTATCTATCTATCTACCTATCTATTGCCAGACGCCTCAATCCCGTTTGGGGTGGCTACAAACAAATCGACTCCAAGTCGCCCTGTCCCTCGCCATTTCACTGTCCTGCTCCCAACTCACGCCCCCCTCTCTCATATATCTCTCCACCCCATCCCTCCGTCTCATCCTTGGCCTCCCCCTCCCTCTTCCCCCCTCCACCTCACTCACATACACTCTCTTCGTCAGTCTTTCACCGTCCATCCTCTCCACATGGCCAAACCACCTCCGTGTGTTCCTCATAACGCTTCCTATCACATCCAAATCCGCACCACAACGCTCCTTTATATCCTCATTCGTCACCCTGTCTCTCCATGTGACTCCACAGGCTCCTCTTAAATAACTCATTTCCACTGCTCTCACTCTTGACTTGTGTCCTTCCAACAACGTCCAAGCTTCACTTCCGTACGTTAGAGTTGGTATCACAATACTGTCATGTAGTAACTTTTTCACTTCCATGCTCACTTCTCTGTTTCTTATCACTGCTTTCAAAGAACCAGCAACCATTCTTCCCTGCTGTACCCTTTCAAGCACTTCACCCTCCAAACCTCCATCCTTACTCATCACACTAAACAAGTACTTAAACGCACTCACATTTTCCAATTCCTCACCATCCAACCTCGCTGTACATTCACTGACTTCACATCTCTCAAAGACCATCACTTTACTCTTCCCTACATTCACCTTTAGATTCCGTTTCTTACACACTCTCCCAAACTCATCCACCAAGCCTTGCAGCTCCCCTTCGTCTTCACTCAACAACACAGTATCATCTGCAAACAACAGTACAGGGAGTTTCAAAACACTATCCTCTCTCACCAGGGCCACTCCAACATCCACTACCCTACCTTGTACCTCTTTTATTACCCCATTCATGTACAGATTGAACAACCATGGAGACATGACACATCCCTGCGTCAACCCAACTTTCAAAGAGAAAAATTCACTTAGTTCACCATCCACACGCACTGCAGCCTTCGCACCATCGTACATACTCTTCACAGCATTCAACAACTTCCCATCTACTCCATATATTCTTAACACTTTCCACAATCCTTGTCTATCCACCCTGTCATATACTTTCTCCAAATTCATGAAAGCCGCATACAACTTCTTTCCCTTCTCTAGAAACTTTTCCACTAAAGATCTAAGAATGAATATCTGATCTACACAACCTCTTCCCTTCCTAAAGCCTCCCTGTTCTTCTCCAACTAATTTCTCTGTTCTTTCTCTAACTCTGTCAATAAGTATCCTACCATACACTTTTCCTATTATACTAAGAAGACAAATGCCCCTATGATTACCACACACTTCTTTTTCCCCTTTTCCTTTGTTCAAGGGAATAATTATACCTGACTTCCAATCCTCCGGGACTCTACCTTCCTCCCAGGCCAATCTGCACATCTTCCACATCCATTCTACTACTATCTCTCCCCCATGGTTCAGCATTTCACCACACACTCCATCAATTCCTGGGGCTTTCCCCGATTTAACTTTCTTCATTGCTTCCACAACTTCTATTCTACTGATTTCTTCCTGTCTTCTCACCTCCCTCCTTCTCCCAGCCATTCCCCAGCCACTTATATTCACATTACTTCCATCCTCTATGTTCAACAATTCCTTAAATTGTTCTCTCCATCTGCTCACTTTTTCTCCCTTCTCCACTAGTAATCTACCATTTTTATCTTTCACTCCCCTGCTAACTTCACTTCCACCCTGTCTTACTCTTTTCACCTCTTTCCAGAACATTTTCTTACAGTCCCTCCAGTTTACACTCAAATTCCTTCCAAATTCCTCATCCACTCTCTTCTTACTCTCTCTTACTAATCTTTTCACCTCTCTCTTTCTTTCTACATATAACTCTCTCTTTTGCCTCTCAACTTCTTCCACTCTCCTATTTCTCATCCATTCATTGTATGCGTTCTTCTTTTGTGCCACAGCCTGTTTCACCTCTTCAGTCCACCACGCTGTTCCTTGCACCCCCCTCCATCTTCTCTTCCTTCCACACACCACATCACATGCTGCACATATTTCTTCTGTAAATATCCTACACACACCTTCCACGTCTCCCATCTGCTCCAATTCATATTTGCCCAATCGTTCCTCCACTTCTCTCTTATACGCTGCCTTTTTCTCATCCTCTTGTAACCTTTCCACTCTCCTTGCAACTACTCCTTCCTCTCGTCTTTCCCTTCTTCTATTCCTCCATCTTACTTGAATTCTAATTCTGGCCACCACCAAGTAGTGGTCAGAAAGTCCACTCCCTCAACCTCTATAAACTCTTGCAGCCATTACACATCTTTGCATCCTTTCATCCACACACACATAATCAATCATTGCTTTCCTTTCATTCAGTTCACCACCCACCCTTCTCATCACTCGCCATGTATACCTGTGGATCATTTTATGCCTGAAGAGGGTATTGGCTATCACCAACCCCCTCCCAGCACAAATGTCCACTAACGCACTCCCATTCTCATCTATCTCAGCAGGCACACCCCACTCACCAACTATTCCATCCACCTTCACATTCCCAACTTTACCATTCGTATCACCAATCAGAAACACTCTCTCATTCCTTCCAAACTTTTCCATGCACACTTCTACATTTGTCCAGAATCTTCTCTCACTCTTCTAGCACGATCTTGCGTTGGCGCATACACACACACACTTGAATTACATAATTTAACAAAAAATCACTTAAATAAAACATTATAAAGAAAGAGAGCACAAACACTGATGCATAACTTACGAAATAACTATGCTTACAAACACAAGGCAAACTGGCAACTCTGGCGACTCGTACCGAAACTTACGGTACCAGAAACGTCTCGAAGGTACGAGACTACCTAACTGGCAAATCCCCCCTTCATAACACTACCCCCTCCCTAGTTCTTTGTCGTCCTGACAAAACTACATAATATACACAAACATAAACCTTAATCTTTAAAAAAAAAAAATCTAACTCTACACAAGATAATCTTTCAACTTATCAGGTCTTCTATGCCGCTTCTGACGATGTCTTTTCTCTTCTGCACAGTCCACTCCTCCAGGAAGGTCTTGGTCCTCTTCTTGACACAGCACACATCACAGGTCCGACACCACTCTTCAACATCCTGGCGCATGCCAATCCAGTAGAACTTGTGTTGCAGCCGGCTTGGAATTGTCTTCACTCCCAGGTGCCCAATAGTGATCTGGTTATGGGACTCATCCAAGATCTTGGACCTCATCTTCTTTGGAACCACGATTTGCCAACACTCGCTAAGGCCATTGGGCGTCTCCCACTGACGCTCCAGTAGTCCGTTGCACTGGAGAAGGTCCCACTGACTCCGTCAGCTTTTGGTCGCAGGGCCCAACCTGGAAACTTCTCCCCATGATGGACGCACTGCACTCTGCTGCAGCCACTCCAACACCAGTTGTAAATCTGCACCCTCCATCTGCATCCTCCCCAGGTCTTCTTCGTCCGACGCCGGCCCCGTCACTACAGTACAGCTGCATTTCTTCCTATGATTCCCATTCCTACTATGCTGCATGTCATCTGTCCTGTCTTCTCGCACACTATTCATCAAGGTTCTCTTGCATTTCTTCAGTGGTGGGTCTTCTGCACCCTTCCTCTTATCATCCCAACCATTCTGATCCGCAAGTAACTCAAACTGTGCATGGTAAGCTTCCCAAGATACACTGCCATCACTTTCTTGAGGTTTCTTCTTAACTGGATCCCCATTATAGCCATGCACTTCACTGGTTTGGGGCCTGATAACTGAGGCATCATTATTAAGTCCAGGACTTACAACTTCTGCATTCTGATTATTCAGCCCTGTAATGCCATCTTCAGATGCCCTGGATCCATCAAGATTCACCATACACTATCCATTCCCTTCATACACTCCCTGTACACTAACCTGAGGCTCAGCAGTGCAATATTTCTCTACAACCTCAAATTTCTCACTAATTACCTTCTCATGACTGACTATGACTACATGCTTCAACTGGTTGTCTACATGCTGTCTGCACTCCATCACTATTTCCTCACTAATTGACTTCAACTGGTCGTCTACATGCTGTCTGCACTCCGCCACTATTCCCTCACTAATCTTCAGCTGGTTGTCCACATGCTGTCTGCACTCTGTCACTATTCTCTCGCTAATCTTCAGCTGGTTTTCTACATGCTGTTTGCACTCCGTCACTATTTCCTCATTAACTGTCTTCAATTGTTCATCTACATGCTGTTTACACTCTGTCACATTATTGCTTACCTCATACTTCTGCTGCTCTAGCTTGGTATCTAATTCCTCCAAACCCGCGCCGTCCCGGCGACGTGAATTAACGTCCGCACATGATGTGCACTCATGTCCCGGCGACGTGAATTAACGCAGCAACATTGCAAGGTCCTTAATTTGCACAATTTTCAATTTTCGCGAGTGATTTCGTTAGTGATTTTTGGCACGTATGCACGGGACACCTTCCTCTATTCCTCTACAAGATGCCAAGCATGGACAATGCCTTACACCACATAACCTCTCCCCCCCGCTGCACGCCACTGTCTCGGCAATTCATCTGTTACCAGTGACCTGGCCAATAAAGACATTCAGGGCCAGAGTGATTCCCCAATCGATGACAATGTGGAGGACAAAGTTTACATAGCATTAGAGGAAGAAACAGTCAGAAATGATGATCAGGTAATGTGGGAGAAAAAGGTCATGAATGGTGATGAGTTAGTGAGTGAAACAATGCTTATAATGCCTATATTACTGTTTGAAAACCAATATACTCTTGTACTACATATAAATTTGTACCAAGTAAATAAATAAATACTGTTTATGAGTGGATAAAATAGTTACCCTCCCATAGAATTCGTTTTCTTGGGTGCCAACCTGTTAGAAAACCCAGTTAGTTAAGGAGGTACTCGTACCTATATCGAGTATTTTAAACCTCAGGTGAGCGATTTCTCTATGAATTTTCGATGTTTCTCACCAAAATCTGATGTTTGAGCCAAAAAAAAAAAAAGGTCCAAAAATGTCGGGACTGGGGCTTACCACTGCCCAGAAAACGTCGGGATGGGGCGGGTTAAGCTGTTGCTGTTCTTCCTTGATTTCCCCCATGAATGCATCTGTAACTTGCAATACTTTGGTGATAGAAACTCCGTGTACAAACAGCTAGATAAGGAGTTTATTACAAGCTCACAGTAAAACAGTCTGCCCGGCTAGGATGTCTGCTATCAACTGATGCAATAACGCCGTCTTCAGGCACGGGAAAGCATGCTGACCTAGCAAATTTAGTGGGGGCATGTATGCATTGGGGGGGGACATATATACATCAGGGGTAGACATATTGTGGAGGGGGTACACCACTCCCCCGGGTAGCTGAGATGGTGTCTCCTGACACCAGGAGTTAAATGGTGGGTGATTATAGTAGTAAGGCAGGACCAGGGAGGTTTGTACAAGGGATAAGTATGATACAGGGGCAGTAGGGGAGACATGGCCATGTTGAGGGGAGGGAATTAGAACGATATATACAGATGAGATATACAAAGATTAATAGGTACAAATCCAGTAAGGGTCGAAGGGATATAGGAACATAATGGGAATTACACAATAATAGTTTGATACATGATAAACAAGGAGTAGATATGAGAGTTCTAGTGTTGTTCTTCCTTCATTTTTTTTTTTTTTTTGTTGGTTTGTGGATTTTCTGTAGGATACACTGTCACTGAGTAATGCAGGAAAGAAATACCATCATTTTCTAGTAGGCAGAGTGCTGTTCACAGTTTGGTTAAATGGTAGATGGCAATGGTAGTCACGGAATGTGAAGGCACTAAGTACGGGGAGTTTCTACATCGTGGGTAGGGCGTACTATGCCGGTAGCGACTCTGATTTCCTGGAGTCGACGTTCCATTTTTCTGACACAACAATGCACTGCACAGATGATGAGTAGAAAACCTATGAAAGCGATAACCACAGGGGGAAACACAACTGTCGGATGAACCCATGAATGGCTGAAGGCCAGAGAAAATTGATCCATAATGAAATCACTGTCATTGAGGAAGGTGAGCATGCGCAAGTGAGGGGAGGTGATGGTAATGTTGGCAGAAGGTAGGGTTGAAGGCATGTCGATTGGTTGAAAGATGTCATAGGAGTGTTTACGAACAGCTTGGTGATAGCGAGTGGCGTAAGTGATGACGGACTCTGATTTGACGGTACAATAGTCAGGTGCTTTGTAGAGACCACTAGCGGGGACAGAGCGAATGGAAGAACCAGGACACATGATTGCGACAGAGATGGGAACAGCAAAGAAGAAGTACCGGACATGGTAGGTGAGCATGGTGGACCGGGAGGTCAGGAGCTGGGACAAAAGAACAGGCCGAGTAGATGGAATGGTTGCAAACTAAAGCAGACTCACAGGGTGTAGCACTGCTAGGGAAGATAGCGAAAAGGTGGGCAGCACAGAGACGAGAGGTCGGAGTAAGGGAGGAACATTGCTGGAGGTCTGTGGAAGAAAGGAAGGCAACGGAAAGATGATCATGGGAGAGGAGGAAATATTCTGAAGGAACAGATACCTGTAACAAGGAGTTGTTGAGGCGGAAAGGGAAGGGAATGATGTGGAAAAGGTTAAAGGTTATGGCAGAACGGAGATGAATATGGACGACGACGTATGTAGTGAGAAGAGTGGCTTCGAGAACAGGATAATAATATTCAAGGGAGGAGTAAGGGAGGACTGGGGAGAGACCGAAGGTGGAGTGAGCCCATTCCAGGACAGAATGGAGAGATGAGGCAGGTACTAAGTCGGCAGTGACACGTCCATTGATAGCATCGACCAGGATACGAACCAAGGTAGAGACTTGAGACAGGAGAGAGTCAATGGCTAGTTGGAGAATATCCATGATGAGTTTGAGGTAGAAGAAGAAAATGTGTCAATGCGCTCAGTGAATCTGGTACTTATGTATTGCAATTGCCAGGAGAGTGTGAGGAAAAGGTTATAGAGATACTCATTTGGGTTGTGTGTCCCCATGAGGGCCGTGAGATGGTTCCTGATTCCGTGGAGCTGGTGCGCGTAGGCAGGTAGGGCAATGGCTACGTCGGCCAGGGGCGCAAGATCGTAGCGCAAGGAGACCTCGCCTCCTGAGCCGACCAAGGCCCCGGGACGTACTCCACCATCGTCCTGACCTGACCCAGACCCCAGGAGGGTCAGCACTGCCAGCAGGGAGATCGCTAACATCGTACCTAGAAAATCAGGGTAGAGTTAATGGGGAAGGTCGTGAAGAGGTTGATGGGCAGAGCGCAGTTTGGACCGATATTGATTGATTGATGAATGAGCAGGTGGAGATGGAGAGGAAGGAGACTGAGGGATAGGCGGAGACAAAGTAGACTGAGGGATGGGAGGAGGGGAAGAGGGGGCAGGAGGTTGTGTAAGTGACTCTTCCAACACGAGGCCACGGGGTGCTCGCTTTAAGTCATCGACGTGGACCCATCTGGTGTCCCTAGTGGACAGGTCCTGGAGGTGAAATTTGTTGCCTTGTTGAGTGAGGACGCGGTAGGGCCCTGTAAATTTGTCATCCAACTTAGAGGAACACGTATGGGAATGAGCAAAGACAAGATCGCCTACATTGATAGTGATAGGAGAGGCGGACTTATGTTGGCGCTGCAGCATGTCCTCCTGAGAGGAAGCCAAAGTGGATTGGACATACTGGTGGATTGTCTGGAAGTTGGCCAATTTTAGTTTAACATAATCATCCATGTTGTAGATGGGTTCTGGCTTTGAGGATAAGAGAGAGTATGGGAGGTCCTTGTCAAAACCAAAAAGGACGAAGAAGGGAGATTCAGCAATGGATGCATTGATGGAACTATTGATGGAGGATGCCACTTGGGGAATCCAGTCATCCCAGGACGAACTATGGGAGCCTAGATGTCTGAGGCACTCTAAGATTTTTCGGTTGTGGCGTTCTACAAGGCCATTGGAAGCAGGATGGTTAGGCACGACATTGCACTTACTGATATGAAAGTGGCAACAGATCTCATCGAGAAGGCTATTGTTGAACTCTGTACCGTTGTCAGTAAGAATGGTATGAGGGGTACTGAACGGGCAAATTACGTGATCTACGAGGGCACGTGCAACGCTCTTCGCGGTCTTGTCGGAGAGGGGTACGAGGACACAGTAGCGGGAGAAGTGGTCGACCGCTACGAACAATTACTCAGCGCCAGATTCTGTGAGAGGGAGTTTTAAGAGATCGATTGAGACAGTTTCCCATGGTTGTGACGGGATTGGGTATTGTAAGAGAGGTGCTGGTAAGCCGGTTGACCCTTTGTGGCGGTGGCAGGAGAGGCAAGAGTCACAGTGGGCATTGATATCGTGGCGCATGGTTGGCCAATAATATTTGAGACGTGCTTGGTGCAAGCATCGGTCTTTACCTGGATGGGAAGCTTGAGGAGTATTATGAACAATATGAAGAACCTTTGGTATCAGGGCAGTGGGGACAACAAGTTGGCGTACTTTGCGATTGGGCATATCTTTGCCTGTTAGCAGTGTTTTCCTGTGCAAGAGATCATCATCTAGCATGAACTCATCTAGTGATACTGGCAGAGTAGGTAAGGTCGAGGCATCGCCAGATTCTAGGAAATAAATGACTTTGGACCACATGGGGTCTTGGCGTTGAAAGTTTCGAACAACTTCTGACGTTAGTGTAGTATTTTCATTTACTTCAGGCTGCAGTGATGTTATAGCTGCTGCTACGTGACGTGAGAGTGCGTCTGCGACTACATTCAACTTGCCTGGTACATATTGAAAAGTGGGATTAAAGTCCTGGATGATGACAGACCATCTAGCTAGTCTACCTGTTAGGTTGCGATTCTTGAACAAATCACATAGTGGAAGGTGGTCTGTTTGGATATGCACTGGATAACTATAGACTATATCTCTGAAATGTTTCAAGGACCAGGTTACCGCTAGCGCTTCAAGATCTGTGACACTGTAGTTACGTTCAGCGGTTGTAAGGGTGCGACTAGCATACGCTATTACGTGCTTCCTTGATGCTTCATCGAGTTGCATCAAAACGGCACCAAGTCCAGTGCCTGAGGCGTCTGTGCAGAGAAGGAAGGGTGTGGTATAATCAGGGAACGCTAGAATAGGGGCATTTACAAGAGCTGTCTTTAGCTTTTGGAAAGCCTGTGACTGGTCGTTAGTCCAAACAAAGGGCACATTCTGCTTGAGTAAGTGGGTCAGAGGAGCGGCGATCTGTGCGTAATTCCTGATAAAGCGACGATAATAGCCACTGAGGCCCAGGAAACTTCGTACAGCGTCGGTAGTGGTAGGTTCTGGGAAGTTAATGATCGCCTTAGTTTTATCCTCATTAGTATGAATGCCTTGTGCATCTACAACATGGCCTAGGAATTTGATTTTCTTTCGCAGGAAGTCACATTTACTGAGATTGATTTTCAGGCCTGCGAGCTGGAGGCGTTCAAAGACTTGCTGGAGTTTGGTAAAATGATCAGGGATGGATTTACTCACAACAATGATATCATCTAGGTAAGCAAAAGGAGAGTGTCCCATCATACTGCTGAAGACTGAATGGATAAGTCGCATGAACACGGAAGGAGCATTTCTCAGACCAAAAGGGAGTCTCTTAAACTGAAAATGTCCAGAAGGGGTGCTAAAGGCCGTGACTGGGCGAGAGGACTCTTCCATTTCGACCTGCCAGTACCCGCTGAGGAGGTCTAAAGATGAAAAGACTACGTTATTTTCACCAAGGGATTCTAGCAAATCAGTGAGGACAGGTAACGGGAAACGGTCTGGAACGGTGACAGAATTGACCTTACGATAGTCGACTACTGGTCTAAGGTTGCCGTCCTTCTTTGGTACTAAGAAAAGTGGACTATTCCATGGACTGACGGAGGGTTCAATAATGTCCTGGTCTAACATGTTCTGTACCATTTGATCTGTTTGCTTTCTCTGGCTGTGAGGCAATCGATACACTGATATGTAAATCGGCTGAGTTCCTGGGAGTAGTTCAATCGTATGTTTGACAAGGTCTGTTCTACCCATCAGTTCACCGGGTAAGGCAACCACGTTTCTGTACGAGGTCAGAAGGTCGAGGAGTTGAGGCGTATGTTCTGGGAAATCTGTGCAAGTGAGATGTGAGAGCATATCGGGTGAATGCGTCGGCGCAGATCCCGTAGAGTTAATAGTACATACACCGATTGGCGTATCATCAGTCTGAATAGTAGGAATTGAGGAATCCTGGCACACCTTTACGGCCGGTGGGTATACTAGGAAGTCTCCAATCTTTACACCACTTTTAAGTTTTAGTGGAGCATTTGTGACATTGAGCAAGTACAGGTAGCATAAACTGTCCTCTAAGACTGTACACCATGCTGACTCATAAGTCAAGCCATTCACACAACACGTCTCAGGTAGGGTTAGTACATCCACTCCTTCTTTCGCACCGGCAACACAAACAGAGACTTTGGTGAACTCATGCGGTAACAAAATTGTGCACGTATTCGTTACTGCACGTTTCGTCTCTGCGTGTTGGAGAAGATCATTCAGACTGTGTGAGGTAGGTAACTGAGACATGTCTGAGTCAGCGATAGTGTTGTCAGGAGAGGATGTAAGAGCCATGTTCGAGGGCTGAGATGATGTATCAGGAGACATTGAGGAATTTATGTCCTTGCTCTCAGTCAGTGAAGGAATGATCTCTGTATTCTCAGATGATGATAGTGGCGGTTTGGGCTGGGTTGGACTTTTTGGTAGTGATAGGGACAGAGGTAATTGAAGGACTGATTTGATCATAAGAACAGGACGGGGACATTCCATAGTGTAAACCGGGAATCCAGAAATGTCTATACTACCACAAGCAGGTAATAATGCAATGGAATGTTGTTCCATGGTGGAGAAACCAATAAGGGCATCTGCGGGATACTGCAAGTCATTAGTGACATGAAATTCAATGAGGATAGGGGGCAAAGCTGTGTGGAGTTTGACTTCAAGGGTGACTCTTCCCTTAACCTTAAACTCTGAGCCGTTAACACCACATAGACGAATGTCTGGTGGTTCTAGGAAACTAACGTGGTTGTGATGGCAATGAATAATTTGTAAGGAATTTTCGGAGATGAGATTTACTATAGATCCTGTGTCCAAGAAGAATGACGTTGGTATGTCATGACTGCTTCCGAGAATGACTAAACCCGAGGATGTTATGGGACCTACATGGCGGATGGGGAGTTGGGTTTCTGGTTCTACGTGATATTGGTCGGATACGGGCGTGGCGCTTCCCCCGACTGTGGGCGGTTGAGGTAACGACATTCCTCAGTGGTGTGAGTCGTGCTTGATTTGTGGTATTTGCAGTGTGGACGACGTGAGCGGGAAGGCGTACGCTGTCTGGTTTGGGAGTGAAGACGTGTGTATGTACGGTCGCAACCGGATGCTCGATGTCCAGGATGACCACAGTACCAGCAAAGAATCGAAGATTTTCTGTTCCGTCGGGCGCTAGATTGATCACGACCTGCGGTAGGAGAGCGATGTGTGGCAGGTCTGCCGCATGTGTTGGGACGGGAGCGAGATTGGTCTGGGGTAGTGGAGGTGTGACAGACTGAGGAGGCCAAGGGTTGGGTGGTGCCCTGATGCGTGTAGTTCGAACCTGTTCTTTCGTGAATGGCTTTAGTGACCTGAATAATTTTATCTCCTGGATTGAAACCGATTTCCAAGGCTAGCTCTCGCTGTTTAGGACTAAGCCAGTGAAGGAATCTCAGGTAACCAATTAAGTCAGCAAAGTTGGTGAGTGAAAGCATTGGAACGCCATTCTTGTCTTCTAACCATTTCGTGCCTACCAGTAATTGGAGCATCTCGCTACTAGTTGCTTTCATGGCGGCGGCAGCTTCGCAGAGCTTGGCATATTGCGCTGGGACGCGCAAGTCCTCATCTAGTTGGTTTAGGAGATTAATGAATCCCATGAGAGACGCGGTATTTGAATGCTGGCAACAAAGGCTGATGAGTTCCGTACGAAAATCAGCAAAGGTACGAATGCCATCGAAATGTCCTGCACGGATCGCGGATCCGATGTCTGATTTACCGTGATGCAAGCGACTGAGGAGGTAAGCTACTTTGAGGGATTCCTCGGTAATTTGTCTATTATTTATTTCGGTTTCGACTTCTCTGAGGATATCATAGACAGACCAAGTTGGGTCCTGGCCAGTAAATTTGGGACGATTGGCATCGTTGAGATAGATAGACTGTGGAGTGTTGGCCATGGCTGGAAGTGCAGAAGTGGAGGGAGGAGAGGTGTGGGAGAGAGAGAAGGCAGTGGCAGTTAAGGGCGAGGAAGACGGGGTATGAAGGGAGGCAGGAGAAGTAACGACAGTGGAAGGAGTAGAGGAAGAAGAAGGGAGAGTAGAGGCAGGAGTAGAGGAGGAAGTATCTGGATTTACGAGGGTAGGACGGGTAGTAAGTGATTCTGCGGGAAGTGAAACGGGAGTCTTAGGTACAGGGCGGTGGTACTCTTTGCCACTTCGTAAATGAGTGATTGTGTTAGAGTCGGCAGACTGGGTATGAGCAGGTGATGTTTCCGGGTCGAGAGGGCTGGCGGTAAGCGGTTGACGTGGAGAGTATGACATTGAATGCGGCAATGGGAGATGAAAGGATGAAGATGGATACGTAGGTGGAAATGTATAAATAACAATGAGAGAATGAAATACACTAGGTGTGAAAATGAATGAAGGTGCGGGCATGGATGGTTTAAATAAAATGCGAAGGATGAGATGGATAATAAATAACGTAGGTGAAGATGAAAACGGGGCAATGGAAATGAGATGGAATATTTACAATAACCAATCTGTAGAGAAAATCGAGAATAATCTCTATAGAAAGGAAAGATATACTATAGTTACACAGTAGAAACGGGAGTGTCGAGAGGTATGACGTGCAGGGTGGCTGGGCGTAGCTGGGCTGGGGCGGGGCGGGGAGGGGCGGGGCGACGGGGCGGGGCTGGGCGGGGCTGGGCTGCGGGGTAGAGACAGCTGGGCGGAGAGGAGAGGAGACGCCGCGATGAATCACCAGCAGGGAGTGGCGGTCTTAGGAGGCTCCGTAATGCAGACCAGATGCGGGTGACGGCGGAGGCCGGTGGTGGGTGGGGAGGCAGATGTCGGCGCAAGGCAGGTGTAGAGCTGGTGAGTTGCAAATGCAGAGAATGGTGGTGGGCAGACAGCGGGCAGACAGTGATAAGTGACACCATGGGGGCAGGAGCTATGATGAGTCCGGAACAGGTGCTGGGAACAGGTGCAACAGGTGCGTAGGTCGGCGACGGTGACACTTGCGGTCAGGAACAAGGCGAATGGGTGCGGTTGTTTGAGAGGTGAGCACTGGCGAGAAAAATGGTACACTCGAAAAGCACAGCCAAGGTATAGAGGCACGGAGGAAGGGGCGAGGCTGGCAGATGCGAGACGTCGTGTATCTTGTTGTATCACAAAAAATCCAAGGAGGCGGTCAGAATGTGATGGTTCGAAACACCGCTGCTACCAAACATAACTTGCAATACTTTGGTGATAGAAACTCCGTGTACAAACAGCTAGATAAGGAGTTTATTACAAGCTCACAGTAAAACAGTCTGCCCGGCTAGGATGTCTGCTATCAACTGATGCAATAACGCCGTCTTCAGGCGTGGGAAAGCATGCTGACCTAGCAAATTTAGTGGGGGCATGTATGCATTGGGGGGGGACATATATACATCGGGGGTAGACATATTGTGGAGGGGGTACACATCTAGCTGCCCTTGCATCCTCGGTTGTACTTTCTTCTGTTGTTCCTCTGATGCCTCTTGAAGTTGCTCATAACGTACTTTTTGTTCTTCACATTGTGCCTCTAGTTGTTCCCTTTGTGCCTTCACTAGTAGAGTTCGTGCCTCTATTAGTTCTTTGAGTTCTTTCTCTCCTTCAATCATTGCCAGTAGTTGGACACTTCGTGCTTCTAATAGCTTCATGATTGCAACCAATGTCACATTGTCTTCTTGCCCTGCTCGGCCTCTTGTCTGGACACCGTCTTCCTCCAAGTCGAAGATTAGACTCACTGCAGCCCTGAAATAATAATCCACATTCCTGACACCAGTCTTACGTCCCAGTCCCACACTGCCACAGGCTCCAACAGCAGTAGTACAGTACAGGAAGGACGTTGCCCAGTGAGTTCTTCTTATGGTCAGCCTGAAGGTGTGCAGTACACAGATCAGCTGAGGCGAAAATAAACACTGGCTCCTTAATGTTCGCTGTCTTTATTTTCCAAGTAATTCCACTAAATTTTTCCAACTTCACTGTTCTCACAAGCACTGGAGCTATACACACTTTACTAACTCTTATTACACTTAATGCTCAACACTTCACTGTTTTCTCAACTTCCAATAATATACAAACTTCAATAACCTGTCACTGTTCGCCACTGTTTTCACAAGTACCAAAAATATACAATCTTCACAGACAGTAATTACACTTAATGCTCGCAAAGCAACCAAAACCGATTGCACTTCACTCACACTGAACTGAAACCCGACTCCACTTGTAATAGTCTCTACACAATCTTATATAAGCTTGCATTACTCTCGAAACTTCTACTTCTCCAACATTCTAGGACATACTGTCTTGCATCAGCCCCTAGCAACAACAGTTACCAACTACGAGACATCAAAACATGCTAGAGTTTCCTACATTACATAACACTCCAAATCATTTAGCATACGAACTTGAATTACATAATTTAACAAAAACTCACTTAAATAAAACATTATAAAGAAAGAGACTACGAACACTGATCCATAACTTGCGAAATAACTATGCTTACAAACACCACGCAAACTGGCAACTCTGTCTACTCGTACCGAAACTTACGGTACCAGAAACGTCTCGAAGGTACGAGACTACCTAACTGGCAAATCCCCCTTCATAACAATATATATATATATATATATATATATATATATATATATATATATATATATATATATATATATATATATATATATATATATATATATATATATATATATATCCCTAGATAGGTAACGTGAGGTATGAGAAACCCCAGTCCTCGAAATTTAATTTTAAAAAATATGAGCATAAGGTCTACAGATCTGTCCGTCTCATTACCTTCCTGTCTAGTGGTGCTCTTTATGGGGATGATGGGGTCATAGCTGTACCTGGCTCTGATTTTGCTCTATAGAGCCATTGGGGTATGTCATACCCCAGGTTACTTATGTAACCTCAGTTGAGCCCTCTTGTGATTTTTTTTATTTTAATTTGCTGTCTTTCTCCTTTTGTAAACAGAATGTCCAACATCGATCTACTGCAGGCCACCCAAGGAATCATGATATTACTTTTCAGTTTTGCAATATTTAATCATAAAATTTGTATACCTAAAATTTAATCATTTTTGTATAATTTTTTAAAAATATATACTTTTCTCAATTAAACTTTATTTTTCCTATCCCTGTTTAAAGATAATGGGTTGAATTATACGTGTATTGAAGCATTTTGAAATATCTAAATTTTTGTTTTATTTTATTTTTCCGTGGGGTACGTCATACCCCACGTTACCTAATACATGGTTACCTATCCAGGGATACACACACACACACACACACACACGCACACACACACACACACACACACACACACACACACACAGCCTTGATAAGGGAAGCGACCAAAGCAGAGGCTAAGGAGGCTATAATCAACCTTCGAGATGGGAGAGGGGAGGAGGAGTGACCGCCTCACAGTGTTATAAAGAAGGCACATGGAAGTCGACTATACAGAAGGATCCACCGTGGATAATAATACTGACTCACTCAGATAAGCTGTGTTCATTACTGTAACTAGTCATAGTTTATGTTACGCATTTGGTAATTCAGTGTGTAAATACAAAAGCATCTTTTAGTATTTTCATTTTGAATGTTTGGAAATGCAAACGTTCACTTGTTACTTTCAACGATGTTCAGCACACTGTGGAGCATTCTCAGTTTGCTAAGTTCGCCATATTGTCCCTAAGGTATCAGGATGTTTTTAGCCATCTCATTCTGTCTTGCGGCTTCATTGCAAAGAAACACTTGAAAAATGCAAAGTTCATAACGATTTTTTTTAAAGCACATGTGAGAAAATACAAATACATACTTCCTAAGAGCGATCGATTCGGTGGAAACTTTAAAAAGACACATACCATTCTTATTTGCTTAAAATAAAAACGCCTTTCATATTGAGCATACTGCATCCTGAGCCTTTGAACTATGTTCTGGTATCCACTGCCCTCTGCATATAGTTAAATACCGTTCTGACATCAAACACATTTCCTGGAAGGGGCTTACAGTGCCCAGCAATAAAAGTCTCACTCCGCCCGCCTCCCCAGTTCCCAAGCCAGGAGGATCGTCATTATTGTAGGTGATGATGTCAGGACAGTAAAGTATCATGACACACTACAATAGCTAGTAACGTATATAATATTGTTAATATGTAATATCGAGGTTAGAAGAAAGTCGTGCCCAAGCGAGAGGTCTAGAGGAAATAACTCTGCACATTCTTGAGTTAGGTATTTCACACATAGCACAGTATGACGCCTGATGGAAACTCCCACGGGCTTGGAAAGTTCCACACACGTGCCCATAAGCATGACGCAACCAGTCACATACAGGAGAAATGGGAGAGGTAGGGCAGAAGGGGTTAAGAGACAGAGAGACGGTGGAGAGAGGCAGGAACACAGCATGCGGGGTTAGCAAGCATAAAACCACTCTAGCCTCAGTACTGCTCTTGTGACATACACCCTCTGAATTAATAAACTGCAATCAAACCCCAGACTCATCTTTATCATTCTCCTGCCATCGACGACAAGAACAACGTCTTCTTAAATTCCCTACAATCTAACATACTTTTGTAAAAGCTCGGCGACGGCTACAATATTGTATATGGTGGCGGTAATCGTATGAACCACGTCCACAATTCTACAGTTGAGTCTACATTATCATGACAGAAATCAAATATCACGACAAGTTCGAGCCATACGACGCCTCACAACTTTATTCCAGCAGTGGTTTGACGATCTACAGTTACAACCAGCCTTCAATCTCTGTCTATCTACGACTACGTATCAACATTAGGGACAAGCAGCGAACCAACGAACCACAGTACAATCTATTTACACCTCACGATTTTATCAATATTTAACATTCAGCAACGACAATTTTATTCAGCTACGAGCTTAAGTTCTACGATACACGGTAAACTATAAGTATCTACGATTCCCACGAAACAAGCCACGTCTACAAGCAACATTCATCAAGCAAACCAACCTATGCAGCACAGAGTGAGGAGGCGCTGATTCAGTTGCGACGGGAGAGACAACGCCACAACAACCAGAACCAGTCCTGACCCACCACTCAGCTCACTCACCATACTCACCATTACATACCGCTGAGCCATCTCCACAGCACTGAGTCTCCGAGGGTGACATCATTCTACAGTTGCTAATGGGTGTATATACTTTTACTTTATTTTTCCCATAGAGCTAAAACATACAATCCCCGCTTTTTTCTTTTTTTTTTTTTGAATTGTTTATAACATCACAAATGAATATGACCACTATCCTATAGGGATGTATTGCTAATACAAGAGTGATAAACAAACACCTAGCACGAGACATACAATTCAGTTATCGTATTTACAACAATCAAACAAAGTAACAATTAAGATAAAGTTATTGAAGATAACTGGATTAGGAAAAAAAGAAAAAAACAAACAAACGTAGTGAGTGACGTGACGACATGAGTTCTCAAACCACAATTGACCCCAATAGCCTTTCACACTCCATTTAATTATTGTTTTTTCCTTACCTTATTTTACTCTTTCTAGTAACAAACACCACATCATCTATATACAAACTTACGTACATACACCTTCTTCAGTTATCTATATTAAGTCCAATACCAACTACTAGTACCAAAAGTTTCAGTTATATATATATATATATATATATATATATATATATATATATATATATATATATATATATATATATATAATTCACCTATTCCTAATCTTTGTTGCTATCAATACTGTTAACACATACATAAAGTGTTTCATGACAACATTCCTTATCAAAAGGCGCATTCTAATTACTGATTAGTGCTATTATGGGATGTTTTTAACACCATCAGTTTTATTGCCAGAGGAGACATTTGAATTACCCAATGACGATTTACATGTAGTAGAACGACAGGAAAACGTAACAAATACACCTAGTTCTCCACGAACAGAAGATCAAGAAACAAACACTTTTGTGAGAGGAACTGAGGATAATGACGCCTCTTGGACAGTTTTCTCAAATGTGGAAAACAAAAATTAAAGATCTGGCATAAACACCTATGAAAACTTACTCAATAGCATACATAGGTCCGGAAATACATACTCAACAGTTCCTCCCATAACGACAAGGGACTTCAAGCAAATTTGACCAAACACAATGGCTAGCGGATCTAACACCACAACTCCAAGTTCCCCACATCAGGTATATGTGTACTATGAGGATAAAAATCTCACAAAATTCTCAGGTGTAGAAAAGGACCACGTCGATGTGATGTCGCCGATAAATCAGTGTGAGTAACATTTTGCTAAAGACATATAACAGATAAGAGTGAAAAGATAGCTGTTTATTGATCATGAATTAACTAAGAAAGATGCCCAGCTGGTGATCTACTGCCCAGCTGGTGATCTACTTAGATCTGATAAACTCTTACGAGCTCAGACATATGATGTTTAAGACAAAATTCCTAAAGAAATTTTCTGGGGTTACGATTTTTTTTCCAGGTATAATTCCAGAACTACATATCCCACATCCCAGTCTTTGGTGAAATAACAACAGATGTGTCCACAATTAAGAGAACACTGTCAGCCAGTAGAGAGAACTCAAACTATGTAACAGCTGATAGGAAGATGTCACCAATGCATGTCGTAGACATCCTTGGTTATGTAGCTGCACTGTGTAAATTACCTGATAGGGTATTAAAGATAGCAAAATCAGTTGCTTATACCACAGGAATGTGTTTGTTAGATTTTATGAACAAGGTAGAGATTAACTGCAGCAAAGCGGGGGTGACTGAAATATCATAACCTAGAACAACCAGAAAGAGAATTACAGACACTGTGGCAACCATGAATATATCTAGCCCAAGTACAGAACAAAAACGAATGTAACCCAAGAACAGACAAACAAACAACGGCTGACATCGAGGCAGCGATCGCAAACGCCAGGCCACAGGCAGCCTCAACATTTTGCATGTAGTCCAAGCAGAAACCGTGCCACAGAAAAAACAAAATATGGAAAGCCATCTCGTGGGTCACATTCGGGAGATAAGGTCTCCTCTATGTTATTATTGTGTGAATCCTGGTCACACGAAATCTGAATGTTATAACAAACTTAGGGACGATAATGAGAACGGGATGCGACCATATTGCAGAAAGCATAAAAGCACAGTACATTGGGTGTCACTTTGCAAAACAGTTGAAAGGTTAGTATCTGTTTTTAAGTCGAGGAGTAGACTCTAGCACCAGTCGAGCAGGGCAGTACTCCCAAGGTGGATGGAAAGCAGATGACAGGAAGAGCTGGAGCTCCCATTTCATTAGTCCCCTGGACTAGTTCCCGACCATCCCCATTTGCTGAACTTTTTCAGTGCCTCAGTAACACAGACAGTAGACCAGCATACCCTACAATACAAGTTTCTCTAATTATCTACACCAAACTACATGCACAGTACACACTACACTCCCTTTTCTTAAATTTAAAGAGGAAAATGGCTTCAGAAAATCAGGCCCCGGAGTCCCCCGGGAGGGGGGGGGACCATAAATTTCCCCACCATCAGCCCGACTCCCAGCGACGACTCAGAGAGATGCCTGGAACCACTGTCTGACTCACTTCTTCATTTCTGCAACATTTGTAGCCTTTCCTCTAACTTTTGCTCTATTGAGCACCACCTCTCCTCCTCTAAACCTCACCTTCTTTTCCTAATTGAGACTCAGCTGTCTGAGGCAACTGACATCAAACCCTTTTCTGTATCCTTCTACTTTCTCCATACTCATTTCAAAGCCAAAGGTGGATGTTGTGATACACAACGACTTATCTTGCTCTCGTGTTCCTGAACTCGATTCTTCTGAATTCTCTACACTCTGGCTTCGGCTTTCCTGTCATTCTCTGACTAAATATATCTGCACTGTTTACTTATCCCCTATTTCTACTGATCATCAAAAATTCTTCGACTATCTTACTTCTATGGTGAACCACATTCTATCCATTTCTCCTTTCTCTCAAATCTCCATTTTAGGAGATTTCAATGTTCACCACCACCTTTGGCTCTCCTCTCCTTTCACTGATCCACCTGGTGAACAATCCTACACCTTTCTATTCTTAATGACCTAGAGCAGCTTGTACAGCACCCTACCTGTATCCCTGACCACCTTGAAGAGAGCTCCAACGTACTTGACCTCTTCCTTACAACTAATCCTTCTGTTTAAACTGTTAATCTTTTCTCTCCGTTGGGCTCCTCCAATCACAACCTTATCACCTTAACCTGTCAAATCGCTCTGGTATGGCCTGTGGACCCTCCAAAAAAATGTCGTCTGTGGCACTTTGGTGCTGCGGAATGGGAGGCCCTCAGGTAGTACTTCTTTGATTTTCCCTGGGATGATTATTGCTTCCATGGCCATAAGCCGTCTGAGTGTGCCTTGCGCATTACGAAGGTTATTCTCTCGGGCATGGAAACATACATTCCTTTCTCATATCCTTTGGCTAATGCAAGAAAGCCTTGGTTTAATCATGCTTGTTCTAATGCTGTCTGCAACAAGGAGAGGGCCTATAAAAGGTGCCGGAGCCAACCCACCCCTGAATCACATCTTTTATACGTTTCTGCCCGGAATCGTGGTAAGTCTGTTCTTTGCTCTGTTAAAAATAATTTCATCTGTAGTAAATGCTCTCAACTCTCCAACTCGAATTTTTCTCGCTCCTTCTGGCACCTTGCCAAAAACCTTTCTAACAACTTTACCTCATCATCCTTCCCTCCTCTTGTCTACACAGATAACTCTGTAGCTATTTCTTCTACTGATAAAGCAGATCTTTCTGCTCTGACTTTCTCCTCCAATTCCACCTTAGACGATTCCAGTGCTGTTCCTCCATCACTTCCCCCCTCTGACTTCCTCATGGCTGACATTAAAATTTCTTCAGCTGATGTATTTTCTGCCATCACAGGCCTCATTACTAACAAGGCATATGGGCCTGATTGAGTCCCTCCTGTTGATCTCAAGAACTGTGCTTCTGTGCTTACATGCTGCCTAGGAAACTCTTTTGCCTTTATCTATCAACTTGTACCTTTTCTTCTTGCTGGAAGTTTGCTCTAACTCAGCCAGTCCCAAAGAAGGGTGACCATTCCCAACCCTCTAACTATCGTCCAATTGCTTAATATCCTGTATCTCAAAAGTTTTCGAGTCAATTCTTAATACAAAGATTATAAAGCATCTTTCATATCACAACCTTCTTTCTGATCGTCAGTATGGGTTCCGTCAGGGACGCTCCACTGGCGATCTTCTCACCTACCTTTCAGACTGCTGGTCATCCTCCTTTCGGGACTTTGGCGAAAGCTTTGCCATTGCACTTGACATCTCAAAGGCTTTCGATCGAGTCTGGCATAAATCTTTAATTTCCAAACTGCCCTCTTATGGTGTCTATCCTTCTATCTGTGCCTTCATCTCTAGCTTCCTATCTGGTCATTCTTTAGCCGCTGTTGTAGATGGCCATCGTTCTTCTCCTATATCTATCAACAGTGTTGTTCCTCTGGGCTCTGTCCTATCACCAACTCTCTTCCTTTTATTCATCAATGACCTTCTAAGCTGTACATCGAACCCTATCCACTCATACGCTGATGACTCCACCCTGCACCTTTCCATTCGGTTCCCACAACGCCCATCTCACCAGTTACTTCAACAGACAAGGGATGAGGCTATGGAACACCTAATGTCTGACTTGGCTCGTATCTCTGACTGGGGTAAAAATAATATGGTTGTTTTTAATGCATCAAAGACTCAGTTCTTACACCTATCAACACGACATAATCTACCACAGGTGTACCCACTAATGTTTAATAACATTCAGCTCAATCCTGCATCATCCTTGAATATGCATTCACTCGGGACTTATCTTGGAAAGATCATATTTTTCTTGTAAAATCTGCTTCCAAGAGATTGGGTGCGCTAAGCCGACTCCATTCCTTCTTTACCCCTGCACAATTGTTGACTCTATACACGGGTTTTATCCTCCCCTGTGTGGAGTACAACTCTCATGTGTGGGGAGGCTCTCCACATACAGCTCTTCCCATTAGGGTGGAGTCAAAGGCTTTTCTTCTTGTTAACTCTCCTCGTCTTAGTGGCTCCCTTCAATCTCTGTCTCTTCGCTGCACTGTTGCATCTTTACTCTTTTCTATCGCTACTTCAATGGTCATTGCCCCTCTGAGCTTGCATCCCTCCACCTCTACGACAGGCGTGTAACATCCGTCTAGCAGCAAACTTTCATCCCTTTTCTGTCCAACTCTCTAATGCAAGAGTTAACCGTTACTCCCAGTCCTTCATTTAGGCAACAGTCAACTCTGGAACTGTCTCGCTCTGTCTGTATTTCCTGCTTCCTATGATCTCCAGTCTTTCAAACGCAGTGTGTCCAGGCATCTCGAAGTGATCGGATCTTGAGTTTGGGTCTCTCTTGTATTTCGTTTTCTCTTGGAAGGAACAGTTATTGCGGGCTCCTGACCTTTGGTTCCTTCTTCCTCACATAAGAAAAAAAAAGACCATACATAAAAAAAAATAATAATAAGACTAGAGTGCACATAAGAAGCATACTCGGAAACGAGTGTATCTTGGTGTCCGCTTCCTGTGATGATCAAAAGGTTTCATTATTCTTGGATTCTGGCTCTCCAGTGAATTTATCCCAAGAGGAATTAGAGAGGATTTTTAGAAACAAGGAGAAAGTAACTTTTGTGGAGGAATCTAAACCTTCGTGGAGGAATCTGATTTAGACTTACATGCTCCAGATAGCAAACAAGTAACCGTAAAGGGCGTGATACAGTTTACTCTGACAACAATCCCTGCTAATTGCTATATAGTAGAGAACTTGGCAATAAGAGCTAACATGTTATTGGTTTTGAGAACCATGAGGAAAGAGAATATCGAATTACTCCCACATATGAACGGGATACAAGACGACAAAGAATTAATAGAGGAAATTTCACAAAAAATGTCACCCAACAATTGTACAGTAGAAAATCGAAGGGAGTTGGAACAATCAAACATCTTAGCAGAACGATTCAGTCTGACGAGAGTACACATGCACTCACACCATCCCTTCCCTCTCCCCCGTCCCCTTTGCCTAGGGACCGAGGTAACAGTAAAGTCCCAGCATTATTTCCTGCACATCTCACCAATGATGTAGTTATTCCACTTAATTCATATATGAAAGTCACCATAGAGAGTAAATTGAAGAATGAAATGTTCTTGTCTTTGAAGAATCATGTCAAGTGACAGGACTCTCGGTGGAAAATGCCTTACGTCAAGAGAATAACGGTGGGGAAACAAATGTGTTCCTAATTATATATGCGCCTTAGAGACTTGTTCTTCTCCTATACAGGCAGTAACTATAGCTGGAACATCAAGTAAGATAAAATCGACAGACAGAGAGTGCATAAAGGAGAATATGATTCACTTAGGAAATTTAGATGTGGAAAATGATCTACTGGATTTATTACAAAAACACCAACAGACAGTCGCATTACGTGCAGAACAATTATGTACTGTAGGTTATACTAACCTGATTAAACACAAGATTAACGTACACCAGGACACAACCAATATATGTACCAGCCTATAGAGTAGCACACTCACAACGTACCTTTGCAAATCAGTATGTTGATGAAATGTTTAAACTGGGTATTACTGAGCCGTCAGTCTCCTCGTGGATAATACCCCATTATTTTTCGTGCCCAAACGAAATGCAGAAATGCTTGCGGTAGTCGATTACCATTAATTAAACCAAACACAATCCCAGACCGGTTTCCTAAGCCATTCTTAAGTGACGTCTTGCAAAATATTGGACCAGAAAATAATACATTTTCCACAGTCGACTTGCTTAATGGCTACTATCAAATTGCACTTGATCAGAAGGCACGCAAATACACTGCTTTCTCCACAAATACAGGGCATTACCAATATAAAAGAATGCTGATGGGGTTAAGGACAGCTCCAGGAACATTCCAACGATTAATGAATTGTGTACCATCTGGAATGTTAGGAATTGGTATATTTGTATACTTGGACGACATCATAACTGCAAGACACACAATAGATGAACAGCTACAGAAATTAGACCAGCTCTTACACAAGTTAGTCAATGCTGGTTTGAAAATTAAGAGGCTTACATGCAAATTTTGATTTAAGGAAACAAAATTCTTAGGCCAGAGACTTGATGTGGAGGGGATCCACACATCTGACAACAAAGATACAAGCAGCAAGGGATTTCCCTGAACCCACAAATGTGGAGGAAGTATGACAATTTTTAGGACTGGCAGGCTGTTACATATCATTCATACAACAATTCTCTCATATAGAACCATTATTCCACCTAATGAAAAAACAAGCTGTATTTCAGTGGCAAGAGGAACAAAACTTGGCACTTAATGAATTAAAAGATAAACATACATGTGCTTGGCCTATCCTAATTTCACAAAACCATTCATAATTTGCACAAATGCATCTCTTAAAGGATAAGGGGCCGTACTGATGCAAGAAGATAAGCGTGGAAAATATCAACCAATTGCATTCGCTAGCAGACAAATAAAAAGTGCAGAGAAAAATAATTGCATTACAAAAGTTTCGAGATTTGGTATACGGTTACGAAATTCACCTATTCACCAAACATAAACTGCTCGTGGGCATATTCCAAGAAAATCTCCTCTCTGAGAGGGGAGCATTATGGAAATGTACGGTTGAAAACTATAATGTACATATTTACTACATCCAAGGCAAAATAAATTTAGCTGCTGACGCATTAATCTAGCAACCCGACGACAATTCATGTCGCGACATTAGGTCTGAAGGAAAACATCCAAAACCATTATGAAATCTCGAAAGCACAGAGACTTGATCCAACGTGGTCTAAGTTATTTACAAGTTGGAAAGTGGCGAGGACATACAATTACCCAAGCTACATATGCCACTCGAACAATTCCCAGTAGTCGACAATGCCTTATATATGATCAGCCCAGGACAACCAAATGATAGTAGAAATAAGGGACAACTAATGGTCCTGATAAAATGATACCTCACATATTAAGGACGATACACGATAGTCCACATGCAGGACATCCTGGTAAAAATAGGACAGTCAGAGAAGCAAGGCTGTTATACCACAGGCCATTGTTACGAAAAGATATACACAGTCATATAGACAGGTGCATGCGATGTGCAAGACACAAAGGCTACACGTTAACACCTGCACCTATAGGGAAATATCCTGTACCTAACCAACCGTGGGACGTTGTCACAGTTTACTTGCTTAAGTTATCCTTATCTTACAGTAATAATCAGTATCTCTTCGTTGCCACAGATCATTTCACAAGCTATGTGATTTTAGTTCCATTTAAGGATAAGACGGGAGAAACGGTGGCAAGGGCAATCATATTGTCGATAATATAAAATGCAAATTCACCACACCAAGGTATTAATAAATGATAATGGAGGTGAATTTAATTCTAAAATTAAACAGTACAATATTGAAAAGGTTCATGTCTTAGCCTATCACCCACAAAGCGATGGGTTGGCAGAGGGACCAAAAAAAAAAAAAGTGTTGGATGTGTTATGACACTGTCAGTGAAAACTATGCAGGCTGGGATGATTGGATTCCCAGAGTGGAAGCATCAATTAATTGTGAAATAAACAAGTCTATAGGAAACACACCACATTTCATTATCTATGGGACAGACAAAAAATTATCGTATGAATTCTGAAAGGTGAAAATTTGCCTGTATACAGTTATGACGATTATCCTAAACTCCGTTTGTGTGAGTTCCCTGAAGTACAAAAAATGGTGAAGAAACAATTATCGATGACCAAGGAAGAAATGACGGAGTCATTCATTAGAAGGGCAAAAGAATCAACTATCAGCGTAGGTGACATTGTCTATAGGATCATTCACACTAGAGAATAAACTATCACCGAAATTTGAAGGCCCATCCAGAGTAGTTAAGGAGACAGCAAACAAGGTAGTAATTAAGTCACTGTTGAATGGCGAAGAAAAGCATATTCATTTAAAAAGGGTCCCAAGAAATTTAGCCAGCAATTATGCAACCACGCAAACCATCGAAAAACTGAACACAAACGATGATAATAAAATGGAAGAAATCAATGCATACAGAAATAAATGAAGATCGCATAACATAAAAACAAAAATAGGTGCAACTGTTGTTACAAATGCCACAATGCAGCATTTACATGATCTGGTTATAGATTTAAACTCCTTTTGTAAGTGAAACAACGAGCAAAGTTTAGTTCTCCAAAAGCCAGTTTGTAATGCGCATCATCACTATCATGGACCTCAGCATGACTGGATTAGCTAATTAATATACTGTATATATATATATATATATATATATATATATATATATATATATATATATATATATATATATATATATATATACACACCCGGTATATGTATTTTCTCATCTATATAGCAAGAGAATCAGCTCACTTAGACGCTAAACATTTAATGAGGCAAGGATGCATCACAGCCCTAACGGCCTCGGGGGCAGTTGTGAAAGATATCATGAGTACTGAAATTAGTTTGGACATATAATGTGAATTGCCGGTATTGTTGGAGATCATTGGCAAGCCACTAAGGACACTGGAAGCTATGACATGAAGTTCTGCTTCAGAAGCTCCTAACACAAAGGACGTAACTGAATTAATTAAGTTAGCAATATGGAAAATTAATTAGAACAGGCAAAAACTACCATGCTCATCATGATCCAAGATATCCCTATCTCGTGGAATGGAGGCACTTAGGAACATGAAGAACATAACACATACACGTGAGAGGTGCTGTTTGTTCGACCTGGGTGGTACAATTCTAGGGAATATTTTTGGACTGGCTGCAGAAGATCTTCAAGAAATAAACAAATTTAATATGATAGCTCAGGTATTAACATATCAACAGAAGCTAGTTGACAATCAAAACAAGGTAATGATGACGACTGTGAAAAATCTCAGAATGGCAGAAAGAATAACTTACCAGAGTGTGGACAAATTAAATGCAATGGAAGGAAATATGACACTTTTTCAAGACTTCTCAGAGGTCATGGAACATACTGACATAATAATACTCCAGTTAGACAACACTAGATCTCGTTATCAAGCTTTTATGAAAGGCATTGCGAATACTGGTAATGGCAAGATCACCATTAACTTTTTCCAGTTCACGATCTACGTCAAATAATTAGTCAAGGCATACATAAACATGGTTTGAAACCTTTGTTTAAGGACAGGAATCTCATGCTAAAATGTCCATACTTAGAAGCGACTCTAAGACCAACATCAGTAATAGAACATGTACCATTCTTAACAGACAATCTGTTCACAATCTATCAAATACACCCTTTTCCGTCTAAGAATAATGACATCTTGGTCACCATGAACATCAACACCAGCACCGAACTCATCATGGTCTCCGAGAGACAGGACTCTCTTACTTTCGTTAGTGAATTAACGACTTTACGAGAGTGTCGTACGTCCTTACATGCTGTTCACCTTTGTCCTGCGTACGTCATCACGTTTCAGCCAACTGGAACAGTCCTTTGTGAAATGGCTATCATAAGAAATCATGTCATTCATCGGCATTGCAACCTCACATTTGCTACAGATAAATTCACCCACTATCAGGACATTGGGCATTCACAGTTTTTCCACTTCACTCATAACACATCAGTTTTCGTAATTTGTCCGGATACACCACCATCTAAGTGAGATTTACAAGTTAGGCAGCCGAGATCTTTCTCGACGTTTCTCGTACAGTTAGTTCTGGTACGAGCTTGAGTTGCCAGTTTGCCTGCTGTTTGTGAGTGTAGTTTTTCGTAGGTTGTACAGTAATTTTTGTGCTCTTTTTCTCTATAATGTTTCTGTGACTGTTAAATTATGCAATTTAATTTCAGTCAGTATGCTAAATAATTTACAGTGTTATGTAATGTAGGGAGGCTTTGGCATGTTTTGGTTGTCTCTGAATTGGCAACTGTTTTTCTTGTAGAATGTAGACGTTTCCAGTCAAATGCAAGCTTATATAAAGATGGGGAGAGGCTAGGGCAGGTGTAGTCGGGTGTCAAATCAGTTTGAGTGAATTGCAGATGGTTTTGGCTCAGTTTGAGTGTAGTGCAGTGTCAGTGTCAGTGAAGATTGTATATTATTGGTACTTGTGAAAACAGTGGCAAACAGTGACAAGTTATTGAAGTTTGTATATCATTGGAACTTGAGAAAACAGTGAAGTGTCAAGCATTAAGTGTAACAACTGTGAAGTGTTGTTAAGCATTAGTGTAATAGCAGT
Source organism: Coenobita brevimanus (assembly GCF_032717465.1). Taxonomy (NCBI): domain Eukaryota; kingdom Metazoa; phylum Arthropoda; class Malacostraca; order Decapoda; family Coenobitidae; genus Coenobita; species Coenobita brevimanus. The sequence continues at coordinate 39,172,257 of NC_136997.1, read as the reverse complement.
TAGTAAAGTGTGTATAGCTCCAGTGCTTGTGAGAACAGTTAAGTTGGAATGTATTAAGTGGAAGTATTAGGAGAATAAAGACAGTGAACTTTAAGAAGCCAGTGTTTATTTTCGCCTCAGCTGATCTTGTGTACTGTACACCTAAAGGCTGACCATAGGAAGAACAACTCACTGGGCAACGTCTTTCCTGTACTGAACTACTGCTGTTGGAGCCTGTGGCAGTGTGGGACGTGGACGTAACACTTGTCTCAGGAGTTTGGGATTATTCAGGGCTGCAGTGAGTCTAACCTTCGACATGGATGCAGATGGTGTGCAGACAATGTCTCGTGCTGAGCAGGAGCAGGAAATTTCCCTGGCGACGATTGTGAAGCTAATACAAACCCAAAGAGAAGAACAGGAAGAGCTCAGGAATGAAATCAATGAACAATTGCAAGCACGAAGTGTACAACTACAAGCACGAAGTGTCCAACTACAGGCATTGAATGAAGGACTGAAAAAAAAGACAGAATGAATTCAACGAACTAGTACAGGCACGAGATGTACTATTGAAGGCAAATATGGAACAACTAGAGGCACAATGTGAAGAACAAAAAGAACAATATGGGCAACTTCAAGAGGCATCACAGGAACAACAGAGAGAATTACAACCGAGGGTGCAAGGACAGCTAGATGCATTCATGGGGGAAATGAAGGAGGAAGTAGATGCCAAGCTAAAGCAGCAGAAGGATGAGGTAACCAATGATGTAATGGAGTTCAGACAGCATCTAGATAACCAGGTGAAGCATGTAGACAACCAGCTGATGATTAGCGAGGGAATAATGACGGAGTGCAAACAGCATGTGGACAACCAGCTGAAGATTAGTGAGGGAATAGTGACGGAGTGCAGACAGCATCTAGATAACCAGTTGAAGCATGTATTCGACCATGTGGAGATGGTTTGTGAGAAAACTTGGGCTGTAGAGAGATGTTGCACAACTGAGCCTCAGGTTCGTGTACAGGGAGCATATGAAAGGAATGGACAGCGTATGGTGAATCTTGACGGATCCCAAGCATCTAAAGGTAGCATTGCAGGGTTGAATATCAGAATGTAGGAGATTTAAGTCCTGGCCTTAATTATGATGCCCCGGTTTTTAAGCCCCAAACCAGTGAAGTGTATGGCTATAATGGGGGTCCAATCGAAAAGAGTCCTCAGGAATTTAATGGTAGAGTATCTCGAGAAGTTTACGGGGCACAGAGTGAGTTACTTGCGGATTAGAATGGTTGGGATGATGAGACGAAGGCTGCAGAAGACCCACCGCTGAAGAAATGCAGGAGAATCTTGATGAATATTGTGCAAGAAGACAGAAGAACAGACAGCAAGGAGAGTAGTACGAATGGGAATCATAGGAAGAAATGCTGCTGTACTGTGGTGACGGGACCGGCATCAGATGATGAGGACCTGGGGAGGATGCAGATGGAGGGTGCAGATTTACAACCAATGCTGGAGTGGCTGCAACGGAGTACAGTCCGACCATCTTGGGAAGAAGTTTCTAGGCTGGGCCCTGTTCAAGAGATGCTGGAGTCAGTAGGATCTTTTCGTTTGAACAATGGGCTACTGGAGCATCAGTGGAAGACACCTGATGGCCTCAGCAAGTATTGGCAACTGGTGGTTCCGAAGGAGATGAGGTCCGAGATCTTGGATGAGTCCCATAACCAGATCACTAGTGGGCAGCTGGGAATGAAGAAAACTCTAAGCAGGCTGCGACAGATGTTCTACTGGATTGGCATGCATCAGAATGTTGAAGAGTGGTGTCGGGCCTGTGATGTGTGTTGTGCCAAGAAGGGACCCAAGAAACGTGGCTGCGCCCCTCTTCAGCTGTACCAAGTGGGTGCACCAATGGAAAGAGTCACGGTGGACATTGCTCGACCTTTGCCACTCACTGAGAGAGGAAACCGATATACTGTATATGTGTCGCCATGGACTAATTCACCAAGTGGCCAGAAGCCTATGCTATCACTGATCAGGAGGCTGTGACTGTTGCTCAGGTGTTAGTTGATCAGTTTTCTGTCGTTTTGGGATGCCACAAGAGCTACATTCAGACCAGGGTAGAAACTTCGAGTCTGCTGTGCTCTGTAAGTGCTGCAAGTTATTGGGATTCAAGAAGATCAGGACGACCCCACTAAGGCCACATTCAGATGGGATGGTGGACAAATTCAATTGGACCCTGTGGCAAGAACTGGCGAAGTACTGCATAGATAGACAAACAGAATGGGTCCAGAAATTACCTGTGTTGCTGATGGCATATCGGTCTGCATCCCATGAGTCTACCGGCTACACTTCTGCAAAACTGATGTTGGGCCACGGGTTACGCTTACCTGTTGACTTGTTAATGGGAAGACCACCTGATGAAGAGCTGCCTACAGACACCACTGGCTATGTGAAACACCTTCATGAGAGACTGGCTTAGGTACATCATCAAGTGCAAAGAGCCCTCAAGTTTTCAGGAGAAGTGATGCCAAGGCAAGTGAGGTGAGCTTCAAGGATGGTGACCGAGTTTGATAATACACTCCTTAGCGAAAGAAGGGACAGTCACCGAAGCTGGAAAGCCTGTGGGACGGGCCTTACACTGTGTTGGACCGCCTTTCAGATGTAACGTATCGGATTCGGGGAGGCAGGAAATCTCACCCAATGGTGGTACATGTGAACCGTCTGTGGCAGTACCGTGGGCCAGGACAGTACACCTGGTACGCCTCCGAGGAATTGTGCACACCCGCAGCTGAGGATGTTGAGGAGGACCAAAGAGATTAAGTGCAAGAGGATGGTGACAGTTCCTCAAGAGAAGAAGCGAATCAAGAAGAGGACCAAGACCTTCCAGGAGGGGTGGACTGTTTGGAGGAGGAAGGACATCATCGGAACCGGCACAGAAGAAGACCTGATAAGTTGAAGGATTATTTTGTGTTTAGTTAGATGTTTCATTAAGATTAAGGTTTATGTTTGCATATACTGTGTAGTTTTGTCGGGACGACAAAGAACTAGGGAGGAGGTAGTGTTATGAAGAGAGATTTGCCAGTTAGGTAGCCGAGATCTTTCTCGATGTTTGTCGTACCGTAAGATCCGGTACGAGTCAGAGTTGCCAGTTTGCCTGCTGTTTGTGAGCGTAGTTGTTTCGTAAGTTGTACAGTAATTTTTGTGCTCATTTTCTTTATAATTTTTATGTGATTATTTGTTAAATTATGCAATTTAATTTCAGTCAGTATGCTAAATAATTTACAGTGTTATGTAATGTAGGAAAGCTTTGGCATGTTTTGGTTGTCTCTGAATTGGCAACTTTGTTCTCGTAGAATGTAGACGTTTCCAGTCAAATGCAAGCTTATATAAAGATGGGGAGAGGCTAGAGCAGGTGTAGTCGGGTGTCAAATCAGTTTGAGTGGAGTGCAGTCGGTTTTGATTCAGTTTAAGTGTAGTGCAGTGTCAATGTCAGTGAAGAGTGTATATTTTCGGTACTTGTGAAAATAGTGGCACACAGTGACGGGTCATTGAAATCTGTATATCATTGGAACTTGAGAAAACAGTGAAGTGTCAAGCATTAAGTGTAACAACTGTGAAGTCTTGTTAAGCATCAAGTGTAATAGCAGTTAGAAAAGTGTGTATAGCTTCAGTGCTTGTGAGAACAGAGAAGTTGGAAAGCATTAAGTGGAATTATTTGGAAAATAAAGACAGTGAACTTTAAGGATCCAGTGTTTATTTTCACCTCAGCTGATCTTGTGTTCTGTACACCTATAGGCTGACCATAGGAAGAACAACTCACTGGGCAACGTCTTTCCTGCACTGCACTACTGCTGTTGGAGCCTGTTGCAGTGTGGAGTGTGGATGTAACATACAGTATCAGGATTAAACATAGCGCCAAACTATTGTGCTGTACTTACACCATATTTGTCCACCTTACAGTAGCTACAAACATCACTATGCCATCCTTAATCACACACACAAATACTTACATCCACTGCCTGAGATGGATTTAAACATGAGTGCATATTAACTGCCTTTCCCTAAGTCTGAAACAATGCAATTAATCAATCAAACAATGATGCCTTGGGAAGAATTTAGTGTGTGTTCAATCTATATCGTGTGTATAGTCCAGCTGCAGTTGTCTTTATAATCTTCTCCATTGTATTTAGTGTATTACTGCTCGCTATGCACAAGATGCAAGCAAGGATTGCAAAATTCTAGTCAGTATTTACGGGAGGACGAGTAAACATTCAAGTGAGACTCCCTGAGTGAAATGTGTATAATATGTAAATAATGTACGGTAAGTATTATCTACAAAGAAGAAAAATGGAAAATGAAGGAAAATTATGGGGTAACATATTATATAATAGTAATCTAATCATGAATAAATAATAAATTGATATATATATATATATATATATATATATATATATATATATATATATATATATATATATGCAGAGACTTCACTTCACCGTGAAGATATCTATGCAAACTAACCACAGGAGAAATGAAAGGAGCGACACTGAGTACTTTCGTATATTACATCTTCAGACAGAGTGAGACAGAAACATAAAGGGTAGAGGTCTTTTATGCACAACCGCAGCAGGTAGTGGCACACAGAACAATGGATGACCTGAATTTTTACCTGCGGCTTAACTTAGGGTCACCTGCAGCAGGGAGTGAAACACAACAAAGGATGACCTAAATCTTAAAAAAATGCACGTGACAAAGAAGGAGGGAGTAGAAGGGAAGGAAAGGAAAGGGGAGTGGGAGGGAAGGGGAAGGAGAGAGGGGAGAGGGAGGAGGGGATAAATACTGCTGCTTAAGACCTAGAGGATGAATGCTTGGTGTGTCCCACACAGGTGTGACTACACCACCAGGAGATGACAGGGAACAATCAGTTGTTAGTCGGGGGGATACTGCTTTAAAATTAATTCAGTTAACAATTTATCACACTTAAAATGACCATAGCTCATGTTTACATTCTTTTCATATGTGCCAGAAATTAGACAAGATTCTATTACATTTCTTTCATCTAAGCTTTTTGATCTTGCTAGAATCTTGGAGCCTGTCCAGTCAATATGGTGATCATTGGATGCTTTGTGCTGAAATAAACCACTACTCTGTTGGGCTGTTCTTTCACTGTATTTATGTTGTGAGATTCTAGTTTCCAAATCTTTTCAAGATTGTCCTATGTAAAATTTGTTACAGCTTTTACCCGGGATTTTGTAAACAACGCCTGAATTACTGAAAGGGCTGTTCTTGATGAGGGTTTTTTTGATGGTCTCATATTTGAATACTACTTGTACATTGAGTTTCCTCAGTATGTGAATAACATCAAGAAAATTTTCATGGAAGGGGAGGACAAGGGTTCTTTGAATGTTCTGGCGATCTGGCTTATTAGTTTTCCCTTCAAGGAATCGTTTCTTGACTGTATTGTGGCACTGAGTTAGTATGCTTTGTGGATATTTTAGCTTCTTTCCAATACTGTGAATCATTTTTAGTTCATCATCTAAAAATTCTGGGTCTGAAATTCTATATGCTCTTAGGTACATGGATATGAACACAGATATTTTTACATTAATATGATGGTTTGAATAGTAATGAACATATGACATAATATTTGTAGGTTTTCTGTATACCTTAGTCTTCAAAACATTTTGGTCCCTGATGACTTTTATATCCAAAAATGGCAATTCATTATCCATTTCCATCTCATGAGTAAATTTAATCGATGGAACTAACGAATTTAATTGCAGGAGAAATTCATCAATGGGAAGACTGTTAGGCCAGAAGCACAGGACATCATCAACGTATCGGAGCCAAACTATGTTTTGCTCCTTTATGGAGGTCAGTAAATGTTTCTCAAAGTACTCCATGTAAATATTTGCCAGAACTGGGGAGAGGGGATTACCCATGGCCATACCAAATTTTTGTGTGTGTATATATATATTGTCACGAGTCGGCTAGTGACATTGGCTTTTGTGGGAAACGACGAACTCTAGTGGAATCCCAGTGTATCGTTCAGTTAACCGCTCATTCGGTCGGGAGTCTTTTCAAATCAATTTTTCACTGTCATAAGTGATCGTCTTTGTGCAAGACATTAGCGCTTCCACTGAGCGATTTGTTTTGGGCGCGTTTCGCTCATTCTAGCCGTTAAAAATGCGGCCATAGCGCTCCCTTCTTTCCCACGACGGCCATGAGTTAGTCAGTCAAGATTTGAGCGTCACAGAAGTAGGTTGTGTGTGGCAGTGTCCTTCCTCAACGACACCTAGTTCCCACTGTCCACATAGCTGATTGGCGAGAGACTTAAGCGAGTGCAGTGTCCTTCCAGTAACGACGCCCAGTCATCTGCTTAGTCCACTCTTTGACCAGTATTTTCTTTTCGTTTTCCTAGACTTAAGAGTTTAGATAAGTGTGCTGTTCCCACACATGCCGGCCGGCTGCGCCGCATGTTGTTTTCCTAGGTTTAAGAATTTAGCTTTTGAGTGAGTGAGTGCGATCTCTTTATTTGAATTCACTTTGAAATGTAACGTTAAATTTATTCATTTGCAATCAATAAATTTAACAGTTCTTTTTCTTTGAGCTTAATGTACTGTAATGTAAACTCGTGTTTCATTTCCCTATAATTAAGCTTATTTCCCTTATAGCTCCTAGCTTGCATAAACGCTTTGCTGTTCATAACTGGTACTTAGGCCAGTCTTCTTGTATAAAGTTTATAATCCGTTGTGCCTTCTAGGAGTTAACGCACTAGCAAGAACCTGATATCATTGACAGTATTAGTTATTTATTGTCAGGGGTGAAGTCACTTTCTCCAGAGGCTAACAGTACCAATAAACAGCAATTGTGAGGAACTAGTCTCTGCTGTGTACTGTTGAGAAAGTTTATAAATTCTCGTTTTTAGAGAATCGAGCGAAGTAAGCTAGCATAAAATAATCATTGCTTGATTTTAGCAAGACAATTCTTGTTCCTGCTGTTCAGTATTATTGAACATTATCATTTAATATTGTTTACTTTTAAAAATCCCGTGACATATATATATATATATATATATATATATATATATATATATATATATATATATATATATATATATATATTTCTTACTATAGTCTTGGCATGGTACTGGTATTATATTACCACTGCATAAAAATATCCGTATGTCTGTTGTACACAATTGTGCCACTATATTACTACAATATGTTATACAATATTCTGTATTTATTTTTACTACCCTGTACTTACTCCATTACATGTATATAATACATACAGTATATTACTAGAGTGTGTTCTGTTTCTACCATTTTATTATGTCTCTGGAATATTGTTATGAATACCATATATTAACTGGTTATAATAGAATATGTAATTTGTTGCTTCATGCTGTCATAGGTACTCCAGCCAGGTGTGACCTAGCAATGTCAGGGCTCTATAATATCATAACACACTACATAACGTATTTATTGTTTTTATGTAACAAAGAGGTTAGATGAAAGTCATGCCTAAGTGAGAGGTCTAGAGGAAATACGCTGCACATTTTGTAGTTAGGAATTTCACACGCATAACAGTATGATGCCTGATGGAAACTCCCACAGGCTTGGAAAGTTCCACACACGTGCCCGTAGGCATGACACGGCCAATCATTTACAGGAGAAATACAGGGCAGAAGGGGTTAGAAGACAGAGAGATGGTGGGAAGAGGCAGGAACAGAGTGCACAGAGTTAGGAAGCATAAAACCACTCTAGCCTCAGTACTGCTTTTGTGAGATACACCCTCAGAAGAAATAAACTCCAGTCATACCCCAAACTTATCACTGTCTTTCTCCTACCATCCATCGCCAAGAGCAACGAACATTCTCTCTTTCTTAAAATCCCTACAATCTAACACACTTTTGGTAAAGCTCGGTGATGGCCACAATAATGACCCTCATCCCCCACCCCATGGCAAATACACTGACCTATTTCGAACACTGGCTATAATCACTACAGTGAAAAAGAAGAAACGAATGTGGGCAGGTCATGTCCTTCGTATTACATGTAACGAAAAGAGAGCCAATGTAAATGAGTGAAACAGAAGAAAAAAAATGGAGGTAAAGGCAGAGAGCAAGCTGTAAAAAGAAAGTCGATTTGCTTGCCTGGGTGGAACAATGTAACAGCCAATAGGGCAGAGTGGAAAAGAGATGGGAAAGTCCTTTTCTGTGCTGTGGCCTGTCTAGGTTGGTTGATGGGGATGATGTAGATGTTTTGCTATTAGAACGGAAAAAAATAACTGATATATCCATTCAGCAGTCAGTTTTAGTTTATCATAGATGCAACGAAAGAGCCTAGTTTTCTTTCTTTGCTACAATGAAAAGTTGCTCTTTTTGATTGACATATGACCAACCCTTACAAAGAGAAGA
>NC_136997.1:39151589-39154089 GCF_032717465.1 Coenobita brevimanus | reverse complement strand
ACTTCCATCAGACTTCAGCCTTCCTTAGAAATTGTTCACTTGATCTTCAATACTTCAGGGTCGTTAAGAAATTCATCATTATTTCACGATTTTGAACTTTGAACCATCATTAAGAATTTCAGGAAGACAGGTTTTACACAAGATAAATATGTCCTGTCCAGAATTACGACACCATTTCCCTTTGTCAGGTTTAGTTATGATTATAGAATCATCATCTTTAAACTTTTCAACACATTAATTTACTCTCGTGTGACATTACTGCAAGAATAATTTGAAGAATAAAAACTAGTAAAAGCAATGTGCTTCAAGCTATTCTTAAAAAAATCATAAGTTCTACCACTACCTTTGATAAAAAGAATGAGCAGACAAGTTCTTAAAAAATCAGCCTCAAACCCAAGAAAATGAGGGAGGAACCCCGCTTTGGGGTGTGAATGGCATACTTCAAACCCCGTATATGTCACTTTTTCTTACCACTAGTCAGTTGTCTACTAGAATAATTAAAAATCACTTTTATCATGGGGTACACTCATCGGGGTTAACAAATCCTAATGTCCGTAATCGTTGTTGAGTGGAATTTAACACGAGATTATAGAGTTCCTCTATTAGTTCTCTCTATAAGATTAGTCAAATGGGTAAAGTCAAAAATGATACAGATTTTGTCAGTGAGTTATAATCGAACATAGCTAATTTGTTTTTATGAACCCTAAGTAGACGTTGTTTACTCTTTATCTCGTATGTACAGAATACCTTGGGCAACTTCTGTAGAGTCTTGACGACCTTATGTGTTATTGGGAACTTTAAAATTAAGAAAAGTAGGGGTGAGGTCATGTTGTTCACAGGTAGTGAGGAAATCTAAGTCCAGCTGGACTTTCTTGACCTTGAAGTCGAGCCGTTCAGCTGCTCGGTAGGCCTGTTCCTGATTACGTTGGTGTTTATCTTCATATTGAGACTACGCTTCCCCCATGGTGAATCTATTGCATCTGTATTAACAAGACGTTATGGACCTCCAACGCTACAGGCCTACCGAGCAGCTTGAAACGCCTCGACTTCAAGGTCAAGAAAGTCCAGCTGGACTTAGATTTCCTCACTACCTGTGAACAACATGACCTCACCCCCTACTTTTTCTTAATTTTAAAGTTCCCAATGCCCACATAAGGTCGTCAAGACTCTACAGAAGTTGCCAAAGACGTATTCTTACATACGAGATAAAGAGTAAACAACGTCTACTTAGGGTTCATAAAAACAAATTAACATGTTCATTATCTTCACTGACAAAATCTGTATCATTTTTTGACTTTACCCATTTGACTAATCTTATAGAGAGAACTAATGGGAACTCTATATCTCGTGTTAAGTTCACTCAGCAACGTAAATTACGGACATTAGGATTTGTTAACCCCGATAGTGTACCCCATGATAAAGTGATTTTTAATTATTCTAGTAGACAGCTGACTAGTGTAGAAAAATCCATTTTGTGTAAGGGTTTAAAGTATGCCATTCACACCAAAAAGCCCAGGTTCCTCCCGCATTTTCTTGGATTTGAACGATTTTTTAAGAACTTGTCTGCTCATTCTTTTTATCAAGGTAGTGGTAGAACTTATGATTTTTTAAAGAATAGCTTGAAGCACATTGCTTTTACTAGTTTTTATTCTTCAAATTATTCTTGCAGTAATGTCACACGAGAGCAAATTAATGTGTTGAAAAGTTTAAAAGATGATGATTCTATAATCATAACTAAACCTGACAAAGGAAATGGTGTCGTAATTCTGGACAGGACTGATTATCTGTGTAAAATGTCTGAAATTCTTAATGATGGTTCAAAGTTCAAAATCGTAAATGATGATGAATTTTCTTTGACCCTGAAACGTGAAGATCAAGTGAACAATTTCCTAAGGAGGCTGAAGTCTGATGGAGTAATTAGTAATGAAGTGTACTCAAAATTATACGTATCTGGCGCTACAATTGCAGGAGTCATGTATGGGCTCCCTAAAGTACACATAAACAGAACTGTCCAGTCAGACCCATTCTCTCTGCCATTGGGACTGTTAGCTATAACATATCTTAAATTTCTTGTACCTATGATTACCCCCATCACTACAAACTGCTGAATACGGTTAAAGATTCATTTACTTTCGCTATGGAGATTTGTAACTACTGATGTTGACCACTGTACTATGGCTTCTTTCGATATAAAGTCCCTGTTCACTAATATTCCTCTTTTATGAAACTATAGACATTTGCACCAAACAAGTATTTAAACACGAGAAAATAATAGATGGATTTGATATGAACCAGTTCCGTAAATTACTGTCTCTCGCTTCTAAAGATTGTCTTTTCCTTTTTAACGGAAAATCTTTATAAGCAAATTGATGGAGTGGCGATGGGGAATCCCCTAGGTCCCCGCTTAAAGGCAAACGCATTTTTGTGTTACCATGAGACAAACTGGCTAGCAGCAATGCTCCCTCCCATTTCAAACCTCTCCTCTACCGTAGATATATCG
>NC_136997.1:39136589-39141589 GCF_032717465.1 Coenobita brevimanus | reverse complement strand
AAGCTGTACATCTAACCCTATCCACTCATACGCTGATGACTCCACCCTTCACCTTTCCATTCGGTTCCCGCAATGCCCATCTCAACAGTTACTTCGAGAAACAAGGGATGAGGCTGTGGCACACCTGATGTCTGACTTGGCTCGTATCTCTGACTGGGGTAAAAATAATATGGTTGTTTTTAATGCATCTAAGACTCAGTTCTTACACCTATCAACCAGCCAAATCTTCCACAGGTATACCCATTAATGTTTAATAATATTCAGCTTAATCCTGCATCATCCTTGAACATGCTTGGGGTTTCATATATTCGGGACTTATCTTGGAAAGATCATATTACATCTCTTGTAAAATCTGCTTTCAAGAGATTGGGTGTGCTAAGCCGACTACGCTCTTTCTTTACCCCTGCACAATTGTTGACTCTATACAGAGGTTTTATCCGCCCCTGTGTGGAGTATGACTCTTATGTGTGGGGAGGCTCCCCACATACAGCTCTTCTCAATAGGGTGGAGTCAAAGGCTTTTCGTCTCATTAACTCTCCTCCTCTTACTGACTCCCTTCAACCTCTGTCTCTTCGCCGCACTGTTGCATCTTTATCTCTTTTCTGTTGCTACTTTAATGGTCACTGCTCCTCTGAACTGTCTGCTTGCCTTCCTCCACCTCTACAACGGGCGCGTAGCACCCGTCTGGCAGCAAACTCTCATCCCTTTTCTGTCCAACTCTCTAATGCAAGAGTTAACCGTTACTCCCAGTCTTTCATTTATGCAACAGGTCAGCTCTGGAACTGTCTCCCTCTATCTGTATTTCCTGCTGCCTATGATCTCCAGTCTTTCAAACGCAGTGTGTCCAGGCAGCTCAAAATGATCGGATCATGAATTTGGCTCTCTATTGTATTTTGTTTTTCTCTTGGAGGGAACTGTTACTGCGGGCTCATGGCTTTTGGTTCCTTCTTCCTCGCATAAAATATATATATATATATATATATATATATATATATATATATATATATAGATAGAAACAGATAGATAGATAGATATAGATAGATAGATAGATATAGATAGATAGATAGATATAGATATAGATATATATAGATAAATATATCTATCTATCTATCTATCTATATATATATATATATATTATTACGGAACAGAGAAAGATAACGTACACTTTAAGTGAGAATACTAAAAGTCAATACTGTCCCGTAAAGTTCCAGGTTCAAAACAAAAGAGTTAGGTAAAATTACAAGTTAAAGTTTAATGCTCAAACTAGCAACAAAACATTCAGGACTCATAAGGATAATGTAATGGCAAATAAACAGGTTAAATATATGGTTAACTGCAATAGCCTCTATTAACACGAAATTAGCAAGAGTAAATTTATCTAAGTCAGCCCTGATAAAATGAAAATACACCTGGTAATGCTCAGTTAATGCAAGATAAATTATTACAGATACAAACTATTATCAAAAATGACTGACATAAAACCTAACATTAATCACAAAGACCTCACTAGGCCTAAGAATCAACCCTATGCTACACAGTACAAGAAAAAATGCAACAACAGTTATACTCAAATTACACACAGCTGCTAGATGTTTGGAGATTTCTTGAGCACTCACAATAATAATATCTGTACAGGGGAGGACAGAGATGTGAACAAAATGAGGAGCAAACCTAAGTGGCAATGATGCAGAGACTGAGCTCATAATATAGGGGCCAGCAGAGCTTGATACAACTTGTAAGAAGGACGCGCAAATGAAGCCATGGGGACAAAGAGTTGACAATCCCGCTCTAAATAACAGAGACAACGACTTACTCTACTATAACGGTAGAAGGGGGGAACTGAGGCAGAACACGCTCGTGATCAAACATGCAGCAACTGTACGTTAAAATTACACAAAGGATGATGAAATCATAGGCTATGTAACACCTCCCCAGAAAGAAAAATGAAATTTACAAAGGAAATTTCTTATTACTCTAAAACAATCTGTATATGGCATTACAGAACATGCAAAAGTCTTTCCTAATGTTACAAAACATGAGATCTCCCTAGCACGTTCAGTCATAGGTACTTGCCAGTATCCCTTTAACAAATCAAACTTACTTATGTACCTAGCCTTTCCGATCTTGTCTATGCAATCTTCCACACGAGGGAGAGGGTAAGTGTCTGTTTTAGTTATCTGATTAACACGTCTGTAGTCGATGCAAAGCCTCTGTGACCCACCTGGCTTAGGGACTAGAGTGACAGGAGAACTCCACTCGCTCTGACAGGGCTCAATCATCTTGTGGTCCAACAGGTAGCCAACCTCCTTCTGGATGAGATGAACTTTCACTGGGTTCAAACGGTAAGGAGGCAATTTAATTGGCTTTGCGTCTCCAACATCGACATCATGCATCAACACAGTGGTTCTTCCTGGAGTAGCACGGAACACTTGCGGGTACTCCTGCAGTAATGCCGAAAACTCCTGCCTTTCCTTGGGAGGTAGATGAGAAAGCTTAGTCTGGAGATCATTCATGATATCAGGATTCTTCCCCAAACTATCACTCAGGCTCATACTGCATGGGAGAGCTTCACTTGCAGACTCGGGTGGAACAGCTACAGTGCAGACTGGATTATTTTCGTCCCGCCTGTGATATAACTTTAGCATGTTGATGTGACAAAGTTGCTTGTTCTTTCTACGATCTGGTGTGGCGATGACATAGTTGACATCACTGAGTTTCTTCTCCACGAAATAAGGACCACTAAACTTGGCTTGAAGAGGTTGCCCATGAACTGGTAGCAGAATCAAAACCTGATCTGGCTGAAAGTGGCGTAACCTGGACTTCTTATCATACCAAGTCTTCATCTTCTCCTGAGCAGCTCCTAAATTCTCTCTCGCCAGCTGAAAAGTAGTGGACAGCCGTTCTTTGAACTTCATCACATACTCCAGCAGGTTGACGTCATCTTCCTCCGACAGCCAGCATTCCTTGAGTAACTTAAGGGGTCCTCTTACTTCATGGCCAAACAGTAGTTCAAAAGGTGAGAAGCCCAGTGATTCATTTGGAGATTCTCTTGCGGCAAATACAACAAATGGAAGACCTTTGTCCCAGTCTTTCTGATGTTCCAAACAGTATTTCTTGAGCATCGATTTGAGTGTTTGATGATATCTCTCCAACGCTCCTTGGGTCTGGGGATGGTAAGCTGAAGACGTGATCTGGGTGATGCCCAACTCTTTCAGAGACTGCTTGAAAACATTTGACATGAAATTACTTCCCCGGTCTGACTGTACCTCCTTGGGCAGACCAAACTTTGTGAAGAACCCTAGCATTTCCTTAACCACGTTCTTTGCTGAGATATTTCTAAGTGGAATGGCTTCAGGATAATGAGTAGCCATATCAATCAGGGTCAACACATAAGAAAATCCTGAAGAAGTCTTAGGAAGAGGGCCCACAATATCCACCAACACACGGGTGAAAGGCGCCTCAAAAGGAGGAATGGGAACTAGAGGTGCAACCTTTTCGGTCTGATTACACTTCCCCACAACTTGACAGGTGTGACAAGACTTACAATACCAGGAAACATCTCTGAAGATACCTGGCCAGTAGAAGTGTTTCAAAATGCGTGCCACAGTCTTCCTCACTCCAAGGTGTCCTGCCAAACTGGAATCATGAGCCACTCTAATGATATCCTGCCTACAAACACGAGGGATGACAACTTGATGTACAACCTCCCATTCACAGTCGGCTGATGCTGTTGGGGGTCTCCACTTCCTCATAAGTACTCCTGACTTTACATAATAACAAGTAGAAGCACCGGCTGACTCTTCTTCACTGTAAGCAGAGTTAGCTAGACCTTTCAACTCAGGGTCAGCAACCTGCAACTCAACCAACTCTTGACGAGACAAATTATCAACACTACGGGGTACTGCCTCATCTGGTGAGTGGTCCAAATTAGCAAGAAAAGTGTCAGCTAGGATAACATCATCATCATCATTATCCTCTAAATCACCAGTAACTTTAGACTTAGCCCTAGTGACAGCACATGCAGGGAACACATCAGGGACACTACAATCCTGGGACGCAGCCACTGGCTCACTAGACAACTGAGGAGCTGGACACACTTGACTTCCACCAATATCATTTCCAAGTAAGAAAGTTACACCTGACATTGGGAGTGTCTCAACCAACCCAACCATAACGGAACCATTAACAAAACCGGACTCTAAATTCGCTCTGCACAGAGGGACAGAGAAATAATTATTCCCTACACCTTGTAAGATTACAGTTTCATCAGAGGAATTAACATTAGAGCCTAGAACACTGGTCAGCATAAGGGATTGGCAAGCACCTGTATCACGATATATTTGAACTGATTTCCTGTCATTACTGTCCAGAGGACTGACAAAACCATCAGACAGGAAATTAGCACATGAACTCTTGAGAGTGTCACCCACGTTACTGCTCAAAAGAGGAGCTCCATCATGAGAATTTAAGTTACCCCTCAGAGCAGGTTCAGTTAACTCAGTTAAAGAATTCTGGGAACTCTCAAGAGTGGACACTAGACCAATTGACTGAATATTTAAAGACTCCTTTTTGTTCACATCACGCTGCCTCCTGAAACATTTCTCCGTAGTATGACCAAGCTTACTACAATAAGTACATTTACTTTTCTGAAATCTAGAGGTGAAGCTGGTATTTACTTCCTGAGAAACATCATCCTTATTCTCTTTCCTGTTACCTGTACTCTGAGTAGAGGCAACGTACTTACTCTCAGCTTTCCCTTTTTCTCTAGAATATCTCTTGTGAATGAGAACATACTCATCAGCTAAAACTGCAGCATCAGACAAATTATCTATTCTTTTCTCATCAAGATATAGGCTTACATCTTTACTAATACACCTTTTGAAGTCCTCCAGCAAAATCATCTGCTTAAATTTGTCAAAATCAGAATCCACATTCTTAGAATTTAACCACTGCTCTAACAGATCTTCTTTGATTTTTGCATACTCAACATGGGATTGCTT
>NC_136997.1:39046589-39134089 GCF_032717465.1 Coenobita brevimanus | reverse complement strand
GAAAAAGGTTAGATTACGCTTTTGGGTCATTCCACTAAGATGTCAACCTTTTGTGTCTAAATCAGAATTGATTAAAAGTATATAAATTATACATCATTTTAAAGCTAAATCACTGAATGTTATGAATCTGATGAGTAAAAGAGGCTAAACTGTCAAGTAAGGGAGTTGTATAAAAAATTGTCATATTATGTCACCGATGAAAAATCACTGCTGAAAATAGCAATTTTCATAACATCATTGACCAGAGTATGTTATTGTTTGGAATGCTGACATTGTGTTTTCTTGAAAATGCATCTGTTTGAGTTGTGATTGACACTACAGTTGTGTACATATATTTTGTGGTCAAAATGTAGCATGGCCTTTAAATGGAGTATTTCAGGAGTAACTTGTCTCACTTTTTTTCCCCATTTTTCCCATACACAGCTAACAAACTGGAGAATACCAACATAAGTTTATATTAGAAATAGGCATCCCAAGGCCTTAATAATGTAACGTTGGGATACTTTGAAACAAACCCTGGTAAGCCATATGGTCAGTCACACACGTTACATACCCACTGTGAGGAACGTTACCGGAAAATGATGTAACGTTTCTCACGCACACCTTTGAACAAAAAATCAATCTGTGACTATTTTTACTGCAGTTGTTCATTATGTCAAAGATGGAGAGATTGCTACAAAGCCATTAGCAGTAATTTCAAATAAAGCCTTACACTCTAGCCTTGAAGTTTAGGTGTTTAATAGTGCTATTTTTGATTATTTGAATTCTGCTGGTATTCATTTTACACATGAATCATTGTGGTCTAATGGGGCAGCAGCCCACTTCAAGCATAGGTATTCTATGGCAGCTCTAACCTTTTACTAAGACCTCCACAACTGCACTGCTGAATGGAACTTTCAAGAAAGTTATCATGGCAGGTGCCCTCAGTATGGGATTGGGGCTTTACTAAAATGGAATGTCTACAGGTGAGTTATGCAAGGTCGCTGTACAGTAAGGTCTGCTGTAGAATTTTAAGAGGAGGTTGAACTAATAACAGATGAAACTGAACTAGTGTATGTGACTACTAAATATATAAACAATGAGAAGTCAAAATATGTAGAGATCTGGAAAAACTGCAAGGCAACAAAGTCCCTTCAGCAGTGCAGGCCAGTAAAACCACTTGGCCACTATAAAGTAGCATTGTATCATTTGACTACAGACCAATCACCTTTTAAGCAGTGCTATCTCCAGGAGACTGGCTATGACCCACAATCTGACTCCAGTACTAGCAGTGATAGGGAAAGTACACCATCTCTTGCAGAAATGTGAGTCATTCATGTTCCAGCCTGAGTCACAGAGTACTACTGATATTGAGGCAACACAAAAACCATCCCCAGGTAACTATGTACTAGTTCATTACACTACTAAGAAGTTGTCGAAGCATTATGTTGCAGTGGTAGAATCAACTCCGGAGCCAGGGATGTTAGAAGTTAATTATTAAAGAGAGACACTGACAATGGGTGATAGCCAGTTTCATTTTCCTGACAACCCGGACAGAGACGAGATCTCCGAGGATATGGTTGTGCAGGTATTGCCAACTCCTCATGTGTCAAGAATGGCACACACATTCAAAGGGGTGAACTTTCCATCCTCAGTCAATTGGTCTAAAAGGATGAATTTTCCATCTTCGATGAGGAACTAGTTGATCTTTAATATCTGTGTTGTTTATGTCACTGGTGTGATACAAAGGCAAGCTTATCATGTAACTTTCACATCAATTACTCGCTGTAGGGTCACCTACATGTTACAAGGTAATTTATGTTCATATTATTCAAAATTACATTGTTCTTTTCAGATGCATCACCCTCAACCCTGCTTTACAAGAAAAATGTTTTGGTTAATTTATTGTGCGTTTCACATTAATACATGATTTACATTGTTTTGTGATACAATTACTGTAACCTTCACAAGAGATGATTTTGTAATTATATGAAAAACAAAATTCGCACAAGTAACGTTACTCACTTTTCCTGTAACGTGTCTCACGGTCACATTTTCCTTAACAGTAGCAAAATTCTTAGGAGAAATAGAATATGCTGTGTATGGTTATGATCCTCATATATTGACATATTACTGATATAAAGCACTTCTTGACTGAACCAGTAAAATCACAGAGTTATTGATAATATTCATGCAAAGTAAAAGGTGGGGTAGCATCGCGGTAACGTTTCTCACGCCACGTTTAAAAATCTATATAAAATCAGAATAAAAACATATGAATAATCTCATTATGGCATAATGTAGTGCGAGGTGTTGGTAGTATACATTGCAAACGGCATTTATTTATGTTGCATTCATAAGAAAATACAAGTGAGAGTAGATCAGTAACTTGTCTATGAATGTAACGTTTCTCACGATGGAATGACCCTTTTCCTACCTATAATATAGTTCCTATAACTCCATCAACACACACACACACACACACACACACACACACACACACACACACACACACACACACCGTTTTGTATTCTTGTTTAACTCTCTGCGCCTCATATTTTTAAAACTTGTTTTTCTGCACTTAAAATAATGTACATGGAAAGCAACACATTTCTCAGTTCTAACATAATTGTTTCTATTGTTTGGTTTTACTGCCTGGTTAAATATCAAATTTAATATAAAAATGTACCTTCCACGCAAAGTACTTACCTCTCCCTTGAAAGTCAACATAGCATTTGACTGATCGCGAATGTTACTAATGTCAAACTGTTATGCTTCCGCCAGTACTGATTGCACACACACACACACACACACACACACACACACACACACACACACACACACACACACACACACACACACACACACACTGAATCCAAATGACTCATAGCAAGAAACAATTTGTGTTCGATAATGCAGACGAGAACGGTGTTGTTGTGAGATGATAAAGGTTCAGTTGTTACCTGAAGGTTAGGTGTTGGTAAAGGCGACATGCATCTGATGGGAATCAAAATGGTTACATGGGTTAATGTTTTGACATCACATGCTTTGTAGGGTTATTGTACAGGTCGAGATGTTTACGCGCAATGTACAGTCGTGGTCATAAATAATCACCTTGCCTCCAGTACCCCGTGCCTCAGGCTGCCTCCCTTATGCGCTGCAAGTCACAGCGTAGCACGAGGGGTTGAGATGGAGGGGCCAGAGAGAGAAAGGAAGGTGGGTGGGGGGACGAGTGATGGTGTGGGAGGGTGAAGTAAGCGAGGGGAGGGAGGGAACGTAGTGGAAGGAGAATGAAAGGCGAAGTGGTGGTCACATTATTTGTCTATTTTCTTTCATTCAAGACATGATATAAAGGAGTTGTTATTCGGCAGATAATGCTGCATTATATCTTGTATACCGGAGTCAGATAACAAGTTTTAGATTGGCGGTGATGTCAAGGGCTGGCTTGTGAGAGAAATAGACAGACGTGTCAGGTCAAACATTAGTGCGGAGCCAGATATTTATGTTTATCCGTATATTTTGACTTCGGAAGCAGAATGGAATCTGGATGGCTTTGACTTCCGTAATGCTTAATTAAGAAATGTCCTCTATCTTTACATGTAAATAATTTTGGAACTAAATATCATAATGCAACCTTTGACATGGCTGTGTCCACAGTAAATACGATCATCCTCTCGGTATACACTCCCTCTACACACGCAGTCACCATCATGTCAACTATTTTATCTCATCTCTATATGAAAAGGCTATTTAAGTTTATGAAGCATAACAGATAAATAAATCTGATGTCTGTACACATAGGTGAATGTAATTACGATATCTCTCATAAAATGTTTGGAAAATAAATCAACATTCTACCCTCACTCCCAAAATGTCAATGTTTACCGACATTGGTAAAGCCAAAGCAACAAAGATACCCTTAGTAAGTAGCCCAGTGGCCTCCTGCCTCTTAATAACCTCTTGCAGTCTTCGCGGCAGCGAGGAAACAATGTTGTTGACGGTTTGCTGGTTTCGTCTGAACAACTTCCGCTCGTCCGTGGTTTGCTGGAGGAGGCGGGCCTGCGTCCTCTAGTTCTCTGGCTCCCACGCGTTGACAATCTGGGCCCACACAGTCTTGATGGCTCTGCACTAATGATTGATCTGTCATGTCAGTATATTTCTCTCACGGGCCAGCAATTGATATCACCACCTATCTAAAGCTTTTTATCTGACGCCGCTATACAAGATATAGTGCAGCATTATCTACTGAATATTACCCCTTTATCATGCCATGAATGAAAGAAAATAGACAATGTTACCACCAACTACTTTGCACTTCATTCCCCTTCCCCTACCTCCCCTCCCTTACTCCACCCTCGCATCATCAGTGGTCCCCCAACCCACCTTCCCATCTCTCTCTCTGGCCTCTCCCTCTCAGCCCTTTACTCCACTGTGACGCCGTGCATAAGGGAGGCAGCCTGAGGCACGGGGTACTGGATGATAGGTGATTGTTTATGACCACGACTGTACTTGTGGAGGTGACATACAGTGTGTACAGTGCATGTCACACTGTAAGGTGATGATAATGGTTGAGATGTTGACTTACAATAATGTTTTTCACTTGTGAAATGCGTTAAGGATCTGTCTATCCATTTAACTAGCCTGTTTCCCCCAGTGAAAGGGAGGTAGCCGAGGCAGGACGACACACTCTCGATTTACTCATCCACTCAACAAATTCATTCGCATCTTAGCCCCAAGGGGCGTTCATGGGTTGTGAAAATGAATGTCAGTATGTTTGGTGAAGGTAGAAGAGGGAGTATCGTGTTGTCTGTGGGAGTAATGATTTGATACCGTGACGTGCACGCTTGGAAGATTGCAAAGGTCGATGTGTTTATGTGTCTTGTGTTTTTCCCACTGGCATGCGCAGTAGGGATGCGTTAATGGTTGATGTGCTGATAGTAATGCGTTGAGAGCGGTGGTGTGGTTGTGGCTGCTTCACTCACCATGTCGCTCCCCGCCAGGCAACTCAGCCTGCTCCTCATCCTCCTGCTGATACCCGTCCCTGCAGTGGTTGAATTCTGCTCCCTAAGGCTGCCCTCCCTCCTCACAGGTCAGGCAAGACCACCAGTAATCTCATCAGTAAGGAAGGTTTCTAAAACCTTTCCTTGCCAATTTATTTCTATATATGGCACATTAACATTGTCTTGTATGGCAGCGTTTTCCAATTTGTGGAGTGCGTACCATGGGCAAGAAGGGCGCAGAGTTATGGAGAAAGATTTAAGAAGTAACTTTAAAAGTGTTTACTGAGAATGACCTGAAAGTAGCATTGACATTTATCTGTTGTTATATGTATAATAAACTTGAACCCCTTTAAGAAATATTTCATCCTGGCAAGGTGTTGTCCGATGAAGACGTGCTTAAAATAATAATCTAAATTCTTCTGAAGAGTATTGGAACATATGTGGTAGTCGTCATAAATGCATTAAACGCTTTCAGTTAATTTGTGTCACACTTGGCAAATTGGGAGTTACAGTCGTCATCACAATTTCCCTGCAAGCCTGTTGGTGTGACGTAAATCGTTTTCTCTGGCAAGTTTACCGTATGGGGACTAGTTGCCATATTGGTTTTTATTCGCTTGAAAGGTGTGTTTGCAGCGATTAGTACTAGAGACCCCAAGAATACGATTTTCTTTTTATCTGATTAGCATAAAAATGTGCAAAAGGTGACAGAAGAATATGGAAAACTCCCGTTCACTCCTCATACTACTCCTGTTGTCCCTCCCTAACCTCACCCTTGCCTTTCTCGACCTTTACTCTTCATCTTCACACCCCACTTTCCCCATCCTTTCTACCTTATCTTATCCACGGCGCTAACCTACATAATGAACCGAACTCTTCTGTATTTCTTATCTGTTCCTGTAACCTTTATGCTCCTCTACATTCGTGAGTATGAGGTGAAGGGGAACTTTTTCTAGGGAAGAGAGAGAGAGAGAGAGAGAGAGAGAAAAGGAACGGGCACAAATGCTTGTTAAATTCAGACTACTGAAAAAATAGTCATAACTGTAAAGTTCACTCAAACAAATTCTGTTAAGGAAAACATCACAAGAATGAGACTTAACGTTCCTGTACCTCTCGGCGGTTGACAGTGACAAGGGATGGAGAAAAGAAAGACAACTGGAATGAAAGGAGTGGGAAGGAGACGGGCAGGGTGAGAATGGGACTTGAACAGGAAGGAATATTGTTAATAAACCTTGGATGCAGTTGGTTTTTAATAAAGCATTGCGAGTGATTGGGAAAGCAGGTTGAGCTTAGTAATCAGCTAAGAGAGAATTGCTTTGCATCTGCCAAGTTAGTGCCATGAATATATGAGCGAATGTAGAGAGGGGGGGGAGAGGAGTATGTGGAAAGGCATGTGAGAAGAGAAAGTGGAGATGCATGAATGAGAAGTGGAGAGGCACTAGGGTGGGCGGGGGGAGGAAGGGGAGGGGAGGGGGGGGCTGGTAAGACATCTGGAGGAGTAAGGGCGAGAGAAAGAAGGGGCGTGTTGAGACGGTTATAATAAGGAATATTGTCATACGTCATTCCATAACATTCTTCTTTCACCTCCTGCACTTTGTTATGCCAACCAGATATGGTATATAAAGTACTGTATTCTAGACAGTCTCTAGGTCTACTTCTTCGAAACACGTCATTAAAGCGTATAAAAACCTATGTGACAACTAGTACCCATACACTGTTGCCAGACAAAACGAGTCATCACACGAGTGGACGTGAAGCGAATTTTTGTTGGCGACTATACATTCTTTGTCATCACCGTATTTTGTTTTCTGATAGAAAAATATTTAAGCGTTCTCACGTTTTTTTTTTTTTTCCAGACGTAAATTTTTTCTAGCTTAAACGCAAAAAAAAATAAAAGGGAAATGGAGACAAGAAAACCTTTAAATGCAAAGTGCAGACGTGAGGCGGAAAGAAAAAAATTTATATGTAAAGTCAATCCGTTTATCGTTATCTTACAAGTGATAAAGTATTGTACGGTGAAGACTACATTTTTTTTGTGTGCTCTGTTAGCTATCTCAGTGTGGCATAGTAACGTGGGGTCTATCAGGTTAATGGTAAGCTAGTGGGGCGTTATGGCTGAAAGTTAGTTAAGCACTATTACTGTATATCGCATTTAGCAGTTAATGCCGATATTTAAGGAGCCTGATGACATACAAAAAAACAATGGGATGCATATTGCCTCCCTTGCAAAATATGCTTACAAGGGGTTAGGTGTGCCAAGCCGACTTCGTGCGTTGTTTATCCCAGCACAGCTGCTGGCTTTATACGGAAAGTTTTATTCGTTCCTGTGTGGACGGAACACTGCAGGCTTGTAGCGTTTGGTTCATTATTCTGCGCATTAAAACAAAATTGTAAGAAGACTAGGATATAATCAAAGAGAACGAATCTGAGGATCACATTCTTGTCTTCTTACAGAGTATGAGGACCTACTGCGTACTACCTCTCTCTTACCGGTTTATTTCTGCCAAAGGCTGAGAAGCTGCAGGATTTGAGTTGTGTATACCTTCATCGTGTTGTAAGAAAATATACCGGTACTGTTATTTGCATGATATGGTTGTCACAGGTATCAGTCTCTTCTTCCTGGTTATATTTATCTTTGTCCCTCTAGATGAGTTTGCAAAATATCACGGTGTGTTAATGAGAAAGAAAGCATCTAATCATTCCCTCAGAACACAAAAGGCAACCGCTGATTTATATCCACGTCCCTGTTTTCACTTCTAGGTAACGAAAAGATTGGGGCAACGAAGACCCTGTCCACAGGTCCCATGGTGGGCCCGGGAACTTATTTCAGTATCTCTTGCTTGCCAGGCGAGTGTGCCTCGGGTTACACCATCGTATGAAGTGCATTGAACACTTTGCTGTTAGCTATGCAAACACTCGACTGTAATGTGCTGTTATTCACTAAATGTCAGCTATTCTTTCATAGATAAAAATAAAAAATTGCAATGAAATAGTATCCCTGGAGCTTGACAGTGTTGCATAAATAGAAGTTTGAATCATATGACACCGATAGACGCCAATTTCACGAAGCATCGCAAGGTCGTATGGTGCACCATCTTTTTAGTTTCCCACCAAATCTTAACCGACAATGAAGCTTGCAGTCAGGTACGAAAAAGCTGTATCAGTTATCTGTCTAACCTAAAATCGCTTCTCGTCCTTTTGGCTAAGATCAAAGAGTAGTACTGTGGCTGTCTAACCTAAAGTACACTTCAGTTTACAGAATGCTTGTAACTCGAGCAAATATTTAGCAGTTTCATTCTCAACCAATACTTAGCCTGGCATACTTTCCGCAGCTTGCTATATCCGACTAGTGGGTGCCAGTAATAGTTAACTTTGAAATAACCATACAAAACGAACGTATCCTGACATTTCGTATATCGTACTTGTGTACAGCATAACCAACTCCCCGTAATTACAGCTCTGAAGACATAGTTTTCTTTCATTCTAGGTATCAGTACGTAAACTATTTATTCCTTTGAACTTTTCAATGGGATTTCTGTGCCAGGTTTTCTAAAATCCGTTATGCCCCTTCTTACAGAATCCTGTCAGAATTGTTGAGCTGAATGGAAAGCACTTCAGACCTTCTTGTTTTATTCTTCTTCAAATCTACTACACTCTTTGGCAGGAAGTAAATACTCGGTATGGACCAATCGGCTTACTGGAGGTATCGTCTTCCCTTCTCTTCTTAATTCATGAGTAATACAATCTCAAGACTCGCTCTGACATGATTCACAAAGATATCCACCAGGTTTTGACTTTGTAAATGAACCAATTAGGCTTCAGGGAGAATGGAACTGAATGTTTAAAAAATATCATTCCGCAGGAACATAGTCAAATTTCACCGAAAGAAAGAAAATGTTAAACCCTGCATCATAGAACAAAATCAATAGCTGCTTGCATAAACAGATAATACAAAAGGCAAAAAAAAAATGATAATAAAAATCAATTTCAAATCAATTAGCAATAAAAATGTATAAAAGCCCGTCTCTTCCGAAATATTCAAACGTCACCCGTGTTTTTTTTATGCGAGGAAAAAGGAACCAAAGGCCATGAACCCGCAGTAACAGTTCCCTCCAAGAGAAAAACAAAATACAATAGAGAGCCAAATTCAAGATCCGATCATTTTGAGATGCCTGGACACACTGCGTTTGAAAGACTGGAGATCATAGGCAGCAGGAAATACAGACAGAGGGAGACAGATCCAGAGCTGACCTGTTGCATAAATGAAAGACTGGGAGTAACGGTTAACTCTTGCATCAGAGAGTTGGACAGAAAAAGGATGAGAGTTTGCTGCCAGACTGGTGCTACGCGCCCGTTGTAGAGGTGGAGGAATGCAAGCAGACAGTTCAGAGGAGCAGTGACCATTAAAGTAGCGATAGAAAAGAGATAAAGATGCAACAGTGTGGCGAAGAGACAGAGGTTGAAGGGAGTCAGTAAGAGGAGGAGAGTTAATGAGACGAAAAGCCTTTGACTCCACCCTATTGAGAAGAGCTGTATGTGGGGAGCCTCCCCACACATGAGAGTTGTACTCCACACAGGGGCAGATAAAACCCCTGTATAGAATCAACAATTGTGCAGGGGTAAAGAAAGAGCGGAGTCGGCTTAGCACTCCCAATCTCTTGGAAGCAGATTTTACAAGAGATGTAATATGATCTTTCCAAGATAAGTCCCGAGTAAATGAAACCCCAAGCATGTTCAAGGATGATGCAGGATTAAGCTGAATATTATTAAACATTAGTGGGTATACCTGTGGAAGATTTTGTCGGGTTGATAGGTGTAAGAACTGAGTCTTAGATGCATTAAAAACAACCATATTATTTTTACCCCAGTCAGAGATACGAACCAAGTCAGACATTAGGTGTGCCATAGCCTCATCCCTTGTTTGTTGAAGTAACTGTTGAGATGGGCGTTGCGGGAACCGAATGGAAAGGTGAAGGGTGGAGTCATCAGCGTATGAGTGGATAGGGTTAAATGTACAGCTTAGAAGATCATTGATGAATAAAAGGAAGAGAGTTGGTGATAGGACAGAGCCCTGAGGAACACCACTGTTGATAGATCTAGGAGAAGAACGATGACCGTCTACAACAGCGGCTATAGAACGACCAGAAAGGAAGCTAGCGATGAAGGCACAGATAGAAGGATAGAAACCATAGGAGGGCAGTTTGGAAATAAAAGATTTATGCCAGACTCGATCGAAAGCCTTTGAGATGTCAAGTGCAATGCAAAGCTTTCGCCAAAGTCCCGAAAGGAGGATGACCAGGAGTCTAAAAGGTAGGTGAGAAGATCGCCAGTGGAGCGTCCCTGACGGAACCCGTACTGACGATCGGAAAGAAGGTTGTGATAGGAAAGATGCCTTAAAATTTTTCTATTGAGAATTGACTCGAAAACTTTTGAAATACAGGACGTTAAAGCAATTGGACGACAGTTGGAGGTTTGGGAGTGGTCACCCTTCTTTGGGACTGGCTGAATGAGAGCAAACTTCCAGCAAGAAGGAAATGTACAAGTTGACAGACAAAGGCGAAAGAGTTTGCCTAGGCAGGGTGTAAGCACTGAAGCACAGTTCTTGAGAACAACAGGAGGGACCTCAACAGGCCCATATGCCTTGTTAGTACTGAGGCCAGTGATGGCAGAAAATACATCAACTGAAGAAATTTTAATGTCAGCCATGAGGAAGTGAGAGGGGGGAAGTGATGGAGGAAGAGCACTGGAATCGTCTAAGGTGGAATTGGAGGAGAAAGTCTGTGCGAAGGTTCCTTCAAACAAGGAAGACAGACAGGGAGCACCAACTGACCATGTGCCTATCGAGAAACATTTGACGGAGGTCCCCCATATTCGGATACTGGACCAGCAAGTGACGGACAGCACGGAGAAGGTAAAGCCTGCAACGTTATGCTCTGCCTGTGTTAGACTCAGGATCATAATTACAAACTCTCTTAATGAAGCTGTGTCTAAGACTGTTTGTATATACTGTACTGTACAGTCAAGGAAAGTTCTGCATTATCCACCTCTCGAGGCACTGGTATGAGACGGGTGAATGTGAAGCGGCAGCCAGACCTCACATGTCTGGTAACTGTGCGTGTGAAAGAGGGGGAGGCGAGGGACCGGGGGCAGTGGCGGGTTTAGTGATAGACTGGGAATCACGTGTAGGTGTGCAATGTATGACTTGGACGGTGTGTTTGAGTTAATTTAGTAAGGACAGATGACAATATGATGCCAGCATTTTATGAAAAATATCTACGTAAATGTCTGTAGAGTTAGTGTTCTCAGGAAATTTACGGTTTGCTGGGTTCGGACAGAGGTTTAAATGGTTTCATTCCCTCTCGACTTGAACATGAGACGTTTGATATAACGTATATTTATATATTGTGTTGACTCGAACACAAAACCACTCTTATCCATCCATCCATCTATCTATCTATCTATCTATCTACATATATATATATATATATATATATATATATATATATATATATATATATATATATATATATAGCGGAGACCGGGGCAAGTTGGCAACAGGGTAAGTTGGCACATTTGAAATAATTCCACCAATTACCGTTAGGTAGCTTTGTTACATCACATGATCACCGTGTGGATCCTCAATCACCAACAAACAGCCACGCGTGAATGTTGGAAGACTTGACTGGAGTGAGGAAAAGTTCAATTTTGATGCTAGGAAGTAAATTTTCACTTTCTTACATTGTTTGTTGTAACATGCGTCTGGTTATAGATGAGTGATATTCATTTTAACCATAATTTTACTTAGGGTTTAAGGACTGCTTACCCTTGAAACAGATCATGTAAGATTTCTTAGTGTATACGAAAATCGTTTGTTAAGAATAATGGTACGGATGGGGCAAGTTGGCTCAAAGAAAATGAGGCACATTGGCACAATGCCAACGTGTCCCATATTATATATGAATAACCTTGGTTTATTTATTTCCTTTCTATTTTCAGATTATATTTGATTTATATTGTTTAAGTGATATATTTATATTGATACATTTATTATTTAGCTTCATGCACACCAGTAAAAAAAAAAATTACTTAAAAAGGAATCAGAACAAAAAACACATAAAGCCAAAAGAAACATATTTTCAGAAACGAAGAAGAAAAAGCAGTCACAGAAATCAAAACTTGTTAATGCTCGAGGAAAACTCAGATAAAGAGGACATTATCTGATTGGTGTGCATGGGGCCTTTTTCCAATAACAAGCCACGAGAAGCGTGGATCCAGTGTAGAGTGTGCAACTTGTGGGCCAACGAAGATTGCACTGATAAAGATTTGTTTTATACATGCCATAACTGTGATTCAGATGATAATTTAGAATAAGTCATTTATCTTATATGCCAATATGATCTGGAAGTATAATTATTTTCACTTCAATAAACAAAAAAAAAAAAAGGTTTTATTTTATAATAAAAAGCTGCTTACTTTCCTAAGAAAATATATTTTTGTTACGTTGGAACTGGATCTTCTTCAAATTAAGCTTTATGGACACTCTCTGTCTGTACTAACATTTATATGGATCGAGTTTCCTATTTATATATGTGCCAATTTACCCCATAGTGTGTGTCAACTTACCCTGTATATGGGGTATGTTGGCAGTTATTTTTTTTTTCTAAAGAATGCTCTGCTTTAGTTTAGAAAGAAAACTATGCTTTTATTTCATGAAAAGTAAGAGAAATGTTTGTATTTTTCAATGAACCCAATATATATAAAATTATAAATATATATATATATATATATATATATATATATATATATATATATAGATATATATATATTGCCAGACGCCTTAATCCCGTTCGGGGTGGCCACAAACAAATCGCTTCCACGTCACCCTGTCCCCCGCCATTTCACTGCCCTGCTCCCAACTCACACACCCCTCTCTCATATACCTCTCCACCCCATCCCTCCATCTCATCCTCGGCCTCCCCCTCCCTCTTCACCCCTCCACCTCACTCACATACACTCTCCTCGTCAGTTTCTCACCCTCCATCCTCTCCACATGGCCAAACCTCCTCAGTGTATTTCTCCTAACGCTTCTTATCACATCCACATCCACACCACAACGTTCCTTTATATCCTCATTTGTCAGCCTGTCTCTGCATGTGACTCCATAGGCTCCTCTTAAATAACTCATTTCCATTGCTCTCTCTCTTGACTTGTGTCCTTTCAACAACCTCCAAGCTTCACTTCCATACGTTAGAGTTGGTATCACAATACTGTCATGTAGTAACTTTTTCACTTCCCTGTTTCTTATCACTGCTTTCAAGGAACCAGCAACCTTTCTTCCCTGCTGTACCCTTTCAAGCACTTCACCCTCCAAACCTCCATCCTTAGTCATCACACTACCCAAGTACTTAAACGTACTCACATTTTCCAATTCCTCACCATCCAACCTCGCTGTACATTCACTGACTTCACCTCTCTCAAAGACCATCACTTTACTCTTCCCTACATTCACCTTTAGATTCCGTTTCTTACACACTCTCCCAAACTCATCCACCAAGCCTTGCAGCTCCCCTTTGTGTTCACTCAACAACAAAGCATCATCTACAAACAACAGTACAGGGAGTTTCCAAACACTACCCTCTCTCACCAGGGCCACTCCAACATCAACTACCCTACCTTGTACCTCATTTATTACCCCATCCATGTACAGATTGAACAACCATGGAGACATGACACATCCCTGTTTCAACCCAACTTTTAAAGAAAAATTTTCACTCAGTTCACCATCCACATGCACTTCAGCCTTAGCACCGTCATACATACTCTTCACAGCATTCAACAATTTCCCATCTACTCCTAATATTCTTAATACTTTCCACAATCCTTGTCTATCCACCCTGTCATATGCTTTCTCCAAATCCATGAAAGCCGCATTCAACTTCTTTCCCTTCTCTAGAAACTTTTCCACTAAAGATCTAAGAATGAATATCTGATCTACACAACCTCTTCCCTTCCTAAAGCCTCCCTGTTCTTCTCCAATTAATTTCTCTGTTCTTTCTCTAACTCTCTCAATAAGCATCCTACCATACACTTTTCCTATTATACTAAGAAGACAAATGCCCTTATGATTACCACACACTTCTTTTTCCCCTTATCCTTTGTACAAGGGAATAATTATACCTGACTTCGTATCCTCCAGAACTCTACCTTCCTCCCAGGCCAATCTGCACATCTTCCACATCCATTCTACTACTATCTCTCCCCCATGCTTCAGCATTTCACCACACACTCCATCAATTCTTGGGGCTTTCCCCAATTCTTCATTGCTTCCACAACTTCTCTCCTACTGATTTCTTCCTGTATTCTCTCCTCCCCTTAGTCGAGGAGTGAAAGATTAAAATAGTAGAATACTAGAGGAGAAGGGAGAAAAAGTGAGCAGATGGAGAGAACACTATATGGAATTGTTGAACATAGAGAATGAAAGTAATGCGAGTATTAGTGGATGGAGAATGGCTGGGAGAAGGACGGATGTGAGATGAGAGGAAGAAATTAGTGAGATGGAAGTTGTGGAAGCAATGAAGATGGCCAAAATGAAGAAAGACTCAACAACTGATGGAGAGAGTGGTGAAATGCTGAAGCATAGGGAAGAGATAGTTGTAGAATCGGTGTGGAAGATGTGTAGATTGGCCTGGGAGGAAGGGAAACTCCCGGAGGATTGGAAAACAGGTACAAGTATTCCACAGTACAAAAGAAAAGGGGAAAACGAAGTGTATGATAATCATATTGGCCTTTGTCTTCTTATGTAATAGGAAAAGTATATGGAAAGGATACTTATTGACAGAGTTAGATGGAGAAGAAGAGGGAGGTTTTAGGAGGGGAACAGGTTGTGTAGATTAGATATTCGTTCTTAGGTCTTTAGTAGGAAAGTTTTTAAAGAGGGAAAAGAGCCTTCATGGATTTGGGGAAAGCATAATGTCATGTCCGGAAGGTTGTTCAGTCAGTATATGGATGGGGTTATAAAAGAGATACAATGTAGGGAAATGAATGTTGGAGTTTTCCTAATGAGAGAGGGCAGTGTGTGGAAACTCCCTGTACTGTTGTTTTTAGATGATACTGTGTTGTTAAGTGAAGACGAAGGGGAGCTGCAACGCTTGGTGAATGAGTTTGGGAGAGTGTGTAAGAAACGGAATCTAAAGGTGAACGTAGGGAAGATGAAAGTTATGGTCTTCGAGAGAATTGAAGTCACTGAATGTACAGTGGGGTTGGATGAGGAAGAGAGAAACGAAGTCACTGAATGTACAGTGGGGCTGGATGAGGAGGAAATGGAAAATGTGGGTTCGTTTAAGTATTTGAGTAGTTTGATGAGTAATGACAGAAGTTTAGAGGGTGAAGTGCTTCAAAGGATACAACAAGGAAGAAAGGTTGCTGGTTCCTTGAAAGCAGTGATAAGAAACAGGGAAGTGAGCATGGAAGTGAAAAAGTTACTACATGACAGCATTGTGGTACCAACTCTAATATATGGAAGTGAAGCTTGAACCTTGTTGGAGGGACACAAGTCAAGAGTGAGAGCAGTCGAAATGAGTTATTTGAGAGGAGTATGTGAAGTCACGTGGAGAGAGAGACTGACAAATGAGGAAGTCATGGAGAATTTTGGTGTGGATGTGGATGTGACAGGAAGCTTTAGGAGAAACACACTGAGGTGGTTTGGCCATGTAAAGAGAATGGAGAGCGAGAGACTGACGAGAAGGGTGAGTGAGGTGGAGAGGGGGAAGAGGTGGCGAAGGAGGAGATGCAGGGATGGAGTGGAGAGGTATAAGAGAAAGGGGATTGTGAACTGGGAGCAGGGCAGTGAAATGGCGGGGGACAGGGCGAAGTGGAGGCTATTTGTTTGTGGCCATCCCTTACGAGATTAAGGTGTCTGTCAGTATATATATATATATATATATATATATATATATATATATATATATATATATATATATATATATATTGTGTGTGTGTGTGTGTGGTACGTGGGAGCGCTCACCATCCACTCACTCGATGTAGTGCTGCTCTCAGGTGTCTGCCCTTTCCTCTCCATCCTTCTTTCCTTCCATTCTCTTCTGTCTTTCTTTCCTTCATTCTTTCCTTGTCCTTCTGCCTACGGGTAACTTTACACTCCCTCTTCTGTCTTTCTTTCCTTCATTCATTCCACTTCCTTCAGCCTGTGGGTGACTCTACACTGAGTGATAAGCCAAATGGTTTCCTGTGCACCAGGAAACCATTTACTACCCTGGGTGGTAACGATATAAGCAAATTTTGGCGCCTGGTGGTTTAGTGGGTAATTATTGCGCTCCAATCGGATTAAGCTAGTGAAGGTTTATATCCAAGGGGTGGTTGGGGTTGACTGCTCATGTAATGCCACTCAGGGATGAGTGAGGCTGGTCACTCTCATCTTAAATGTCAGGACCAACTGCCGAGACCCGGGCTCCTACGTTCCTCATGAGGCAATGTAGGATTGGATGATGGATGGATCTATCTGTCTATCTATCTATCTATCTATCTCTCTATATCAAGAAGTATATTATATATATATATATATATATATATATATATATATATATATATATATATATGGAACCTCTGTGGTACAGTGGTACAGTGTGGTTTTCGCACGCTGGTGAGCGCGGTTCGCCTCCAGTCAGAGTTGTAAATCCAATCCTACGTTGCCCCATGAGGAGCGTAGGAGGCCGGGACTAGGCAGTTGGTCCTGACATTTAAGATGAGAGTGACAAGCCTCACTCATCCCTGAGTGGCATTACGTGAGCAATAAACTCCAACCATCCCTTGGATATAAACCTTCACCGGCTCAATCCAACTGGAGCGCAATAATTACCCACTAAGCCACCAGGCACCAAAGTTTGGTTATATTGTTACCACCCAACATATTAAATTGTTTCCCGGTGTACAGGAAACCATTTGGGTTGTCACTCAGTGTAAAGTCACCCACAGGTAGAAGGAAAAGGAAAGAATGATGGAAAGAAAGACGGAAGAGGATGGAAGGAAAGAAGGATGGAGGAGAGGAAAGGGCAGACCCCCAAGAGCGGCACTACATCGAGTGAATGGATGCTGAGCGTCCCCACCTACCACAAAATAATTTGGTTTTATGCTAGGTATCCCCGAAGGCCAAAGGCGTTGCCCCTGGGTAGAGGACTTTTGGACTGGAGCGTGTAGCATTTTATGACCGGATGCCCTTCGTGATATCTACCAATGACCCTTGGGTGGATTCGATCCTCCGACCCATAGGTCAGAGCGAAGCGCTCTAACCCACTGAGCCAAGGCTGATACAATATATATATATATGTGTGTGTGTGTGTGTGTGTGTGTGTGTGTGTGTGTGTGTAATTATATATATATATATATATATATATATATATATATATATATATATGTGTGTGTGTGTGTGTAATTATATAATTTATCCCTTCCAAAACGAGCTAAACAGTAAATATATACAAACGAAAAAAATAGATTGAAAATTTTTTAAAACTAAAATTTGTCCCTTACAATGTACACTAAACTGAAAACAAACCATAATTTGTCGCTTCCAAAATAAATTGAATAAATATATCAGGAATCATTAACACCTTCAATTGGGTAACGTCGATTTCAGTTCAGTTTTCCTTCCTTCAGACGATTTTATTCAGCTCAGGAGAGGGTTCTGGAACTGCAGGGATAGATGTTTCCTTCATTAGCATCTTCACTGCTAAGACATCATTTTGAAGCTGCATAAAAACTGTTCGGTGGTAGCAAGAACGAAATACAGCAATCCGTAATTGGACTGAAGGAGTTAAATCCGGAATGTCTGAATATTATATTGTGTTGAAAAATCTTGAGGTCCTTAAGCCTGATATTCAGGGTAATGTCTTCTACGTTTTGTTTGTCTTATCTCTATAATTATATATATATATATATATATATATATATATATATATATATATATAACCAGACGCTATAATCCCGTAAGTAATGGCCACAATCAAATATCCTTCTCTGTCATTATGGGGGCATGGTGGCTCAGTGGTAGAGCATCGAGCTCGTAATCGGGGGATTGCGAGTTCGAGCCTAGCCCGAGACTGCCGTGCCGGGAGTGGAAGCGCGCTCTTGTAACCTTGCGGGGCTATATGATCCATTACAGGGTCTTGCTTGGGGGAACGCCATTTCTCCCATTTCCTCTGTCATTAGACTGACATCCCTCCAACAGACGCCCCCATCCCATATGTAATTCCCCACCCATTCCCTCAATATCATCCTCGGTCTCCTACTGCTCCCCCTCCGCGTCATTCACGTACATCCTGTTGTTTAGTCTCTCATCGTTCATCCTCTCCACATGGCCAAACCATCTCAGACGATGCATATTTCATGTGGCAAAATGGCACAATAAAACATCACTTTGGCTCTGCATTATCCATACAACCGTGTTTGGATGTACATTTTGTACTGATTTAGTTACGTTAGTAGCTTTTGGTCCAGCTTTGGAAATACCAGTTGCCTTGAAAAGTTTCTGATCGATCTACTTTAAATTTTGTAACTCATCTGCCCAGGGAAGTTCCCGAGTGGTAATCACAAATCAATGCGTGATGACTGGCAACTCGCGGTACAATGTGCCAAGCGAGGTACCGCAACTTCCATTCATTATGGTGGCAGCTGTTTTGTGTGTGTCTCAGCTCCATAAAATAATTATTAGGTGATGAAACATCTTACTAATGAATTATTTCGTCTTTTTTATGCCCTAAATTCAGCTTGGCCAATCATTATTTTTTTTGTCTGAATAGTGAGTTATTCAGGAACGCATTAGCATTGGACTTGTCCTGATATTATGCCTCTTTTCCCACACAGACTATCACACTAAGATTACCCAGGCACTGTCTTCACTGGTTAGTGGTCCACTGCTCAGACATGACCTCCTGATGGTGAGTGATAATCACAGCCAGCATCTGCTTGACATGAGTCAGGTGTTGGCGTCGGCTGGAGCCTTCCTCACGCCCGTCTTCCTCGCCACCCAACACGCACTCCTTTACACAACCCGTCCTTCACACCACACCAAAGGATCCCACTTCACTGCCATCATCATCTTCCACAGCGACCCCACCACCTTCCTCCTCCTCCTAGGAAACAGCAAAGAGTGGAACCCCAGCCACCTCATCCTCTTCTGTCTCAACCCCCACCTCGGTACAACGTCAGTAATCAATCAACCTGTTGTCCAGCGCTCGGAGTTCATCTTGTTGCTGCAGCCACAAGAACGAGCGGGTCGTCAACGCATAATCGCCTACACAAGTATACCCATAAGCACTAGGGCACCACTGGGAGTCTGGACCAGCGAGAAATTTCACACCAGGCATGCACTCTTCCCTGATCGCTTCAAGGACTTTGGGGGAAGGGTTCTAGAGTTATCAGTCTCCTGCTACGACCCACCGTTCTTTTACTATGGAAAAGATGGTAAATGCATTGGCGGAAACGCTGACGTGATTCACATCATTGGTGATAATTACAACTTCACTCATAAATTCAGCTTGAACAGCACAGACATATTTGGAGTCAAGGAGAATGGAACCTGGAATGGGATGCTGGGTGATATGATGTACAATAATAAGGACATGGTGACAAATGGAATGAATCTTAACATGGATCGGTCCAGTGACTTTGACCACATCTACCCCTACTGGCGAAACAGCTTTGCGATTCTCCTACGTGTCCCACCGCCCATACCCCGCTGGAGGAGTATCTTGTTCCCTTTTTCTGCTCTACTGTGGGGCTTAATTCTGGCTTCCACCATCGCTGCTGCCTCTCTGTTCTCCTGCTTACTCCACTACCTCCATCACCTCAGTGACCCCGTCGACATTATTCTCAAGGTGATTAACCCCTTTGATCTGCTACAACACTTGGTGTTGCTGGTAACGTAAACATTTTATTTACATTAACTCTGGCATACTGGCTGCTAAAGTTTTGCTT
The DNA here is from genome assembly GCF_032717465.1 of Coenobita brevimanus. NCBI lineage: Eukaryota > Metazoa > Arthropoda > Malacostraca > Decapoda > Coenobitidae > Coenobita > Coenobita brevimanus. Next base: position 39,114,125 of record NC_136997.1, on the reverse strand, counting down.
TGACTGGCGTAAAGATGCCATCACACTGGAAAGGACAGTCTTATGTAGAATGTGACAATCATGATGATTGAATTTACTGTCAGTTTGAGACATGAGGTTAGTGAAGACAATGTCATCTCTCTGAAAGCATTATGTAATTCTTAAGTATAATCCAATCCTTGAAATTGTTTTGTACTTCTTGACCATAACCACTAAGGATTTTTGTCATTCTTACTTATAAATTTATTTATGATATTATAACTTGCAATCTAAAACATTTGTTTGACATCAGGTAGTGGGGTGAAACAATAAACAACAGACGAACGGAGGTCGGTCGGAACAGGGTCTTTAACGTGAAAAAATGAGCCAATTTTGAATGAATTATTGAGTATAATCTTAAAGTCAATTTGAGGATAAAATTTAACAAGGCTGTGAAGCAACCGGTTTTTCATTTGAACCGAAATATCACCCAAGTAGGGTAAACTGAGATAAATTACCTCCTTACTAGCAGTAGAGATTCGTTGTTTAGGCATGTAGTGGTTGTTAAGAAAATTCCCTTCTAAGACGATAGAACAAGTTATCACTATAGCCATTATGTACGAAATAATTTTTAAAAAGCAAATCTCATCATGGAATAGAGAATGTATAGATGAGAGAAAAAAAAATGTTCTATGTAACAAGGTCTTAACAGCATTGATTTTAAACATTTTGCAACAATAACTTAAAAAACTGCTACCCAAACCTAAGAATGAAGGCTTACGGAACACAGAACACAGGAATTTACCATTATCTCTCCTAACTAGGATATCTAAAAATGGGAGACAACCGTTGGACTCTGTTTCAGTCATGAACTGTATGTTACCAGGACGAGTGTTAATATAGTGCAAAAAATCCTGAGCATGGCTTTTATCTCTAAATATGACAAATGTATCATCGACATACCTTCGGTACATCCATGGTTTATGTCAGTTGGACAATCTCTTAGTCATAATTTTTCATAAGTACATAAAAAGATGTTGGCAAAAGTAGGTCCAAGGGGTGATCCCATAGCAACACCATTACTCTGTTCGTTATTGAAAATAAGCAAGCCATCCTTAACACGAAGAGCCAAAAGTTCTTTGAATACTTGTCTTGTCATTCCCCTGAAAAGTTTAATGTCTTTATAAAGCACTTTCTAAATTATGTGATATCTTTCTTAAAAAGGAGTATTTTAAAATATTAGATTCTTCATCAAATAGTATCTTAAGATTGCTAGAATCAATATATATTCAGTCCCATAATCCATCTCTAAATAAAACTATGTCTGCAGTACCTCGTTATATTAGGTAACTGTTTTAATATTTTCTCTACCTGTGGTCTGATGGGCGAGGTTCTTCTTTTATTGTACAGCTCCGTTCAGAAGTTCGTATTACACCCAGAATGGAAGGCTCAAGCCTCGGTTCGCTCTTTCTGGACGACATGTTAATACCCCGAACCTCTCGCCACCACAGACAGAGCAGCAAGTACAAGTACCGGTACAGTTTCAGTCACACGACGAATGCGAAATTTGAGATGAAACGGATATTTATACAGATATTGGCAAGTATTATTACATATTAATGAAGGAAATACGTGGACATTATGCGGTTGTGATGAAAATGTGTATACAAATAACAAATTACAATACACAAATACAGGGAAATGAAGAAGTCTGATATGAATCAATAAGTGATTTATGAGCTGACTATTCTCGCACTGAAACACGTGCACACACACACACACACAAAAGAACAACAACAATAACAACAGCCACCACCACGACCGTTGTAGCGTTATGATCTGTCCCCCTGTCCGCCCCCTACGGCGCATGCGCGGGGTTGCCAGAGGCCGCCACAAATATGCCATTTGTCCTTGTCCTCTGATCTCTGTAGAGGTAACATGATCGGAGCCTCTCGCCCTTTGTTTACAAACGGCAAATGGTCATTCCGGCGTCTCATCATTCGTCTCAAAGCTTTCTCGGGTAGTTTTCGCCCTTAAATTAAATTAGGTTAGGCGGAAAGCAGTAAAAATTCGAATTTCTAAGGTATGAATGAGTTAGGTTGGATAAACATAGTTATAATTAATCATCTGGGGACGAGTTATCTAATCTGTTAGGCGTGAGGATTGCCTTAGCTTTGAATCTTTACAGGAATGAGTCAAGCTCGTACTGTCCCGTGTATTAAACCATTTTTATCATACATATCCTTGAAATTATAAATAGTTTTGGCACACACTACCTCATTCGGTTGTGCATTCCACTGATCAATTGTCCTATTAGGGAAACTGAATTTCCTTACATCTTTATCAACTCTCTTTTTATGCTGTATTATGCAATGTCCTCTTGCTGATGCTTCACACATATGATGTATATTCATTTATGTCTATTTTCTGTTCCCCTGATATGCATTTATATAGCATAATCATGTCTCCTCCTCCTCTCCTGCAGCGTTGGTAAATTCAGTCTTTCCAGTCTTTCTCAGCAACTTAAATCCCTTAAGCTTGGTACCCATCTTGTAGTGGCCCGTTGTACTTTTTCAATCTTATCTGTCTTTTTTGAGATGAGGATTCCAGACTACTGTGATGCATACTCCAGAGTTGGTCTGATGAATATCTTCCTCAGCATATCTTCATTTATATATGTGAATGCTATTCTCATATTAGCAAGCAATGTATACATGTTTCGTACCTTCTCACTGATGTGATCATCAGGAGATAGTCTGTTACTGATAATTACTCCTAGGTCCTTCTCCTTTTCTGATATGTGTAGGGTTGATCTTCCTAACTTATAATACCAATCTGGTCTTTTCTCACTTTTACCAAATTTTATTACATGACATTTATCCACATTAAATTCCATTTGCCATTTATTGCTCCATTCATGAAGCTTGTTCAATTCCTCTTGCAGCTCTTTGCAAGAATCTGTTAGTAATTTTCTTTTGAATTTTTGCATCATCTGCAAACATATTTAGATAGCTTCCTCTCTGCGTTATATATTCACTTTAATACCCACCCAACCCCTTTTAAGTGCCATAGAGTCAATAAGTGGCTTGGTGCTAGCTTTTCCTTTTCCTTTTCTTTTCTTCAATTATCCAATCCAATCCCTTTAGTTGGAGAAATCTTACATCTCCCTTTAGTTTTGAGAAATCTCACATAAGAGTGTTAGGCTAGTCCAGTATAGTTCAAGTTCAGTCAATGTGAAATAAAAATTAGCCTCTAAATTTCATTTATGGAAAAGTACTTTTAACTCCAGACACTATGAAAACAGTATGCACTCCAGTAGGGTATGCTTAATGAAGTTTTCTGTTCACACTGTTACAGCACTTCTACTGATTCAATGGATAATGATAAAGTAAAAACCTTTATCAGTTACGTTACTGAGATCACTTCAGATACTAGTTGTTATGGGAAATTAAAGAAAAAAAAATTCCTAAGTTAGGTTATTCAGCACATTGTGTACATTACTACACATCACTGATTGGCATATTTTAATACCAGTCGTTTATTTAAATCTGCACACATGTGCAGTAACATAAACCCTGTCGTGTCCAGTAGCACAGGATATATTTATATACTGTTCTATCAATGGAAATGCATTGAATACAGTATTAAAAAAAAAAAAAAAAGTTAGCACCAAGCCAATGAAAATATGGCACTGAGGTGGAAGGGGGTTGGGTGGTTATTAAAGTGAAAATATAAGGCTGAGATATAAGACACATGAAGTACAAGAGTACAATAAGCTCCAGTACCAAGCTAAAACAATGACTACATGGCACTATAATGGAAGAGGGTTTAGTGGGTATTAAAGTGAAAATGTAAAGCAGAGAGGTAAGACAGATAAAGTACAGGAGCAGAGTGGGAAGAGGGGAAGGATGGAGATTAAAGTGCCCCTTTTGCCACAAGCAGGGATACTGAGGAAGTATTCTGTCCCTCCTCCCCAGAGGGATACTATCAGTGGAAACTAAGCCAACTCCCAGTCACGGATATCTCACGAATCCTTTCCCCTCGGGGAGGGGGGGATAGAATACTTCCTCAGTATCCCTGCTTGTCGTAAAAGCCGACTAAAAATCCTTCCCCTTTTCCCCCTCTGCTTCTTGTATTTTATCTGTTCCACCTCTCTGCCTTATATTATCAATACCCACCCAAGTTAGTGCCATATAACTTATTCATTGAATGGAATTATTAAAAAAGAAAAAGAAAAGAAAAGAAAGGAAAGCGAGCAGCAAGCCACTCAATGACTATATAGCACTACAATAGGAGTTGGGTGGGTATTAAAGTGAAAATATAAGGCAGAGAGGTGGGACAGATAAAGTACAAGAAGCAGAGGGGGAAAAGAGGAGGGATGAAGATTCAAGTGACCCTTTTAGACGGTTTTTACGACAAGCAAGGATACTGAGGAGGTATTCTATCCCCCCCCCTCCCCAGGGGGAAACTTAGTCATTGAGTGGCTTGGTGCTCGCTTTCGTTTTTTTTTTTTTTTTTTCATTATCCCTCTTAACTACCTGTGAGGTCTACAAATACCTGTACACTAGTCAAATTTAACACAATGAGAACTACTCTGCTACAGACCAGTATCACTGACCAGTGTTGTAAGATACTAGAAAAGCTGAAAAAGGAAGTTTGGGTAAAACATCTAGAACATGGTATGATAAAAGAGAGGCAGTTCGGTTTTAGGAAGGGAAAATCATGTGTTACTAATCTTCTAAGCAATTATGACAAAGAGAAACATTACAGAAAAGAGAAGGATGGGTGGACAGTATCTATTTAGATTTTTAAAAAGCATTTGACAGAGTACCGCACCAAAGACTTTTATGGATGCTGTACCATCAAGGAGGTATCCAAGACAATCTCCACTGTTGGATGCAGGATTTTCTCAGAAAAAGGGAAATGAGAACAATATTAAGGGGAAATTACTCATCATGGAGGGAAGTGACCAGCGGAGTGCCACAGGTCTCAGTTATGTTTTTAGTGTATATAAATGGCATAGATAGTAATATTGGAAATGGAAGCTATCTAAATATGTTTGCAGATGATGCAAAAATTCAAAAGAAAATTACTAACAGATTCTTGCAAAGAGCTGCAAGAGGAATTGAACAAGCTTCATGAATGGAGCAATAAATGGCAAATGGAATTTAATGTGGATAAGTGTCATGTAATAAAATTTGGTAAAAGTGAGAAAAGAGCAGATTGGTATTATAAGTTAGAAAGATCAACACTACACGTATCAGAAAAGGAGAAGGACCTAGGAGTAATTATCAGTAACAGACTATCTCCTGATGATCACATCAGTGAGAAGGTACGAAACATGTATACATTGCTTGCTAATATGAGAATAGCATTCACATATATAAATGAAGATATATTGAGGAAGATATTCATCAGACCAACTCTCAGTATGCGTCACAGTAGTCTGGAATCCTCATCTCAAAAAAACACAGATAAGATTGAAAAAGTACAACGGGCCACTACAAGATGGGTACCAAGCTTAAGGGATTTAAGTTACTGAGAAAGACTGGAAAGACTGAATTTACCAACGCTGCAGGAGAGGAGGAGGAGACATGATTATGCTATATAAATGCATATCAGGGGAACAGAAAATAGACATAAATGAATATATATCATATGTGTGAAGCATCAGCAAGAGGACATTGCATAATACAGCATAAAAAGAGAGTTGATAAAGATGTAAGGAAATTCAGTTTCCCTAATAGGACAATTGATCAGTGGAATGCACAACCGAATGAGGTAGTGTGTGCCAAAACTATTTATAATTTCAAGGATATTTATGATAAAAATGGTTTAATACACGGGACAGTACGAGCTTGACTCATTCCTGTAAAGATTCAAAGCTAAGGCAATCCTCACGCCTAACAGATTAGATAACTCGTCCCCAGATGATTAATTATAACTATGTTTATCCAACCTAACTCATTCATACCTTAGAAATTCGAATTTTTACTGCTTTCCGCCTAACCTAATTTAATTTAAGGGCGAAAACTACCCGAGAAAGCTTTGAGACGAATGATGAGACGCCGGAATGACCATTTGCCGTTTGTAAACAAAGGGCGAGAGGCTCCGATCATGTTACCCCTACAGAGATCAGAGGACAAGGACAAATGGCATATTTGTGGCGGCCTCTGGCAACCCCGCGCATGCGCCGTAGGGGGCGTACAGGGGGACAGATCATAACGCTACACCGTCTCCGCCACCTACCACCCACCACCATCCACAACCACCGCCGTCACCCACGAACACCCACAATCCACCACCACCGCCGTCACCCACCAACACCCACAATCCACCACCACCGCCGCCTCCGCGACCACCGACCACCACCACCGACGCATTAACAAGTCGCATATGGAGGTAAAGACACTGAAATAGTTTGCTTCATCCATCCTGTTTGTGTGGGAAGGCCAAGGAACACATTATATTTATTACGTGTGAGTGATCTTGCTTCGAGTAGGCGGTGGAAATTATATAAGGATAATTATAAAGGTGTTTTCAAACAAAAATAGACAATTTCATTTTTATTTCTATTTTTTTAGTCAAAAAAAAAAAAAAAAAAAAAAAAAAAATAAATATATATATATATATATATATATATATATATATATATATATATATATATATGAGCCTCTGTGGTGCAATGGTAGTGTGCGTTCTCGTACACTGAAGAACAAGGGTTCGCGCCCCGCCAGTGTAATAAACTTTGAGAGCGTTCTTCTGGCCACGTACTGCATTGGCGGACACAAGGGGTGCTGTGGTTGAACCAGTCACATACTAAACTATGCTTGCACCCAGTCGGCTTGCGTGGGCCGATTACACTTGGTTCACAGACTACACACACATCCAAAGCCACTCCAACACAACAATTACACTTAAAAGTACTTCTCACCCTACATACAATCTCTACTAGACAGACTAAGCCACTTGGTAGAGATACATTGGCTGTATCGTCCCCACTTCGCTAGGGATAGGCCGATCCTGCAGTTGACACTCAAACGGCTGATAAGATATTTATATACTGTATATATATATATATATATATATATATATATATATATATATTGTATCTATATCTGTCTGTCTACAGTATATTACATCTATATCAGTCTATATTATTTATAGCTGTTTATGTATAAAGGCAAGGGTGATAAGTATGAATGTACTAGCTTTAGGGGCATAAGTCTGTTGAGTGTTGTAGGTAAAGTGTGTGGTAGAGTGTTAATTATGAGAGCTAGAGAGGGTACAGAGGGAGTGATTAGTGATGAGCAGTGTGGCTTTAGGAGAGGGAGGGGATGCGTTGATCAGGTGTTTGCTGTGAGACAAGTGTGTGAAAAGTATTTAGCGAAAGGCAAGGATGTGTTTTGGGCATTTATGGACTTAGAGAAAGCGTATGATAGAATTGATAGGGAGGCTTTGTGGACTGTTTTAAGATTGTATGGACTTGATGGTAGGTTACTAAAAGGGGTGAAAAGTTTTTATGTAAATAGTAGAGCGTGTGTAAGAGTGGGAAATGCTGTGAGTGATTGGTTTCCCGTGAGAGTGGGGCTGCGACAGGGATGTGTGATGTCGCCTTGGTTGTTTAATATTTACATGGATGGTGTTGTAAGGGAGGTGAATGCAAGAGTTTTAGGTGGTCTGAGTCTGGTAAATGTTGATGGAGGAGAGTGGAATCTGAAGCAGCTGCTGTTTGCAGATGATACTGCACTGGTGACTGATTCAGAGGAGAGATTGAGACAGTTGGTAGAGGAGTTTGGAAGGGTGTGTGAAAGGAGGAAATTGAAAGTAAATGAGAATAAGAGTAAAGTGATGAAGTGTACGAGGTTGATAGATGGTAGGGGGATGAATATAGTTTTGAATGGTGAGTTGCTTGAGGAGGTAGATTGTTTTAAATATCTAGGGTCACATGTTGCTGTGGATGGAAGAATAGATGCAGAAGTGAAGTTTAAAATAAATGAAGTAGGAAAGGTGCTGGGAGGAATGAAAAAAGTGTTTAAATGTCGTTCGCTTAGAATGGATGTAAAGAGAAGGCTGTATGAGGGTGTTGTGGTACCGACTGCATTATATGGGGCTGAAACATGGAATGTGGGTGTAGCAGAGAGGAAAAGTTTGAATGTAATGGAGATGAGATGTCTGAGGAGTATGTGTGGAGTGACGCTGTATGGATCGAGTGCGAAATGATGAAGTGCGAAGGAGAACTGGAGTTGTTCGGGAGATGGCTGGTAGAGCTGAGCAGAGGGTGTTGCAATGGTTTGGGCATATGGAGAGAATGGATAATGAACGATTGGTGAAAAAGATAACTAGATCTGATGTGAGAGGTGTAAGGCTGAGAGGGAGACCACGAATAGGATGGATGGACAGTGTGAAGAGAGCGCTGGATGCGAGAGGGATGTCTTTTGAGCAAGGAAGAGTGGCTGTGCGTGACAGAAATAAATGGAGAGAAATTGTGAATGAATAAGTGATGACGCAGCCCTGAGGGGATATTCTCCCGCATTTGGTCTGATCAGCTAGTCAGGTCAGGTGCGGGTAAGGGGATGGGTCTGTTATGATGTAGCAGGGGTAAACCAGTTCTGCTGTCGGGCCCTGCTGCGGATGTCACTGATTGCATTGCGCAGTTGACCCTTGTGCGGTGTGATGAGGTGATGATCTGTCCGTTCTCCCCTTTGGGGCTAAGATGCGAATGAATGTGTTTGAATGGATGAGTAAATGGAGAGTGAGTCGTCCTGTCTCGGCTACCTCCCTTTCCTTAGGGGAAGCAGCCTAGGTATATAGATAGATAGAGATAGTTTATGTACAGTATACCATATCTAACTATCTACAGTCTATCATATCTATATCTTTATTATATCTATCTATCTATCTATATTATACCTATCCATCTATCTATATCTATAATTCTATTATATCTATCTGTACTATATCTATTTATTTATCTATCTATCTAAATTATATCTATCTCATCTATCTATCTATCTAAATATCTATCTATCTATATTATATCAATCTATTATATCTATTATATCGATCTTTCTGTTGTATCTCTATTATATCGATCTTTCTATTGTATCTCTATTATATCTGTCTATATATACATATCCTTAATATAATGATAACAGTTGCCTAACTTTTCATATCAATATCGGGTCCAGCTTCCCTCTTTCTCAATCACTGCTTTGCAACCTGTCAGGCAAGGAGCTTACAAGGCCACGGATGAAGTCATGTTGCGCCGGCAAAATTCCTACTGGGCTTTTACGTGGTCGAGGAGTTCATTTCTTGTCCTCTCGTCAGTCCTGGCCGCCAGGTATTACCCATTTCAGCCCAAACGTGTTCTATTCCATTTAGTTCGGCCCCTTTGGCAAGCCAGTCTAAGAGCTGAAGTGTGTCTTGTCTCTGAAACCACTACTGTACTACCCGTGCTGTGTGGATGGCGCACAGGTCATGCATGGAAATAATAGGTCCACCTGGGAACGGAAAACCCTTTGCGTGTAAAGATGGCAGGAAACGTTCCTCCAGGATATGGACATACCCTCGTTGCTGGACAAGTCACCCAGGCCATGTAGAGTCAGGTATCCCCAGATGTTACAGGTAACGTGACCCGATCGTGCCTCATCACAAATATTGACCCTCTTGTATCTGCATGTGAAATATATATTTCTATCTATCTATCTATCTATAGCCCGACGCCCTAATCCCGCAAAGGGTGGCCGCAGACAAAACGCCTCCAAGTCGCTCTGTCACCCACCATTTGACTACCCTCCCCCCAACCCACCCACCCTCCCTCATATACCTCTCAACTCCATCCCTCCACCTCATCCTCGGTCTACCTCTCCCTCTCCCTCCCTCCACCTCACCTACATACACCCTCTTAGTCTTTCATTCTCCATTCTCTTCACATGTCCAAACCACCTCAGTGTATTTCTCCTAATCTTCTCAACCACATCCACATCCACCCCACAGCATTCCTTCGCTTCTTCATTCGTCAACCTGTCCCTCCACGTCACTCCACATGCTCCTCTCAAGTAACTCATTTCCACTGCACTCACTCTTGACTTGTTCCCCTCTTGCAAGGTCCATGCCTCGCTTCCATATATCAGGGTAGAGATCACAATACTATCATGCAGTGACTTCTTAACTTCCATACTCACCTCCCTATTTCTCATCACTGCTTTCAGTGTACCAACAACCTTCCTTCCCTGCTATACCCTTTCACGCACTTCATCCCCCAAAGTTCCATCCTTACTCATCACACCAGCCAAGTACTTGAATGCACTCACATTCTCCATATCCTCACCATCCAACCTCACTGCACACTCTGTGACTTCATTCCTCTCAAACACCATAACTTTACTTTTGTTTACATTAACTTTCAGATTCCTCCTCCTACACACTGTCCCAAATTCATTCACCAAACCTTGCAACTCTCATTCATCTTCACTCAACAGTACTGTATCATCAGCAAACAGCAACACTGGAAGCTTCCAAATCTCACCCTCATTCATTAGAGCCACCCCCACATCCACCGCCCTACCCTGCACCTCCTTTACAACCCCATCCATGTATATATTAAACAGCCATGGAGACATCACACAACCCTGTTTCAGTCCCACATTGAGATCAAAGAACTCACTCAGCTCACCATCCACTCGCACCGTAACCCTAGCTCCCTCGTACGAGTACATACTCTTCACAGCACTCAACAATTTCCCCTCCACTCCATATATTCTTAATATCTTCCACATACCTTGCCTATCTATTCTGTCATAGGCTTTCTCCAAGTCCATGAAGGCAGCATACACTTTCCTTCCCTTCTCTAGATACTTCTCCACTAAACATCTTAGAACAAATATCTGATCAACATACCCTTTTCCCTTCCTAAATCCCCCTTGTTCTTCTCCAACTAGCTCCTCTGTCATATGCCTAACCCTATCAATGAGTATTCTACCATATATTTTACCAGTCACACTAAGTAGGCAAATACCCCTATGGTTACCACATACTTCTCTTTCTCCTTTTCCTTTGTATAAAGGAACAATTATACCTGACTTCCAGTCCTCTGGAACCCTTCCCTCTTCCCAAGCCAATATACACAACTTCCATATCCACTCCACAACAATCTCACCCCCATACCTAAGCATTTCACCACACACTCCATCAATTTCTGGGGCCTTTCCCAACTTAATATTCTTCATCGCTTCCACTACTTCCGCCCTACTGATCTCTTCCTCCCTCCTCTCATCTCTTCTTCTCCCAGCCATTCCCCAACCACTTATACTCGCACTGCTCTCACTCTCTACATTCAACAAATCCTCAAAGTGCTCCTTCCATCTCCTCAATTTCTCTCTCTTCTCCACCAACAATCTATTATTCCTATCTTTCACTCCCCTACTATTTCCCCTTTCACACTGCCTTACTTTCTTTACCTTCTTCCAAAACAATTTCTTACTCTCCCTCCATTTCACACTCAGATTCCTCTCAAACTCCTCATCCACTTTCTTCTTACTCTCCTTCACCAGTCTCTTAACCTCCCTTCTCCTGCTCACATATACCTCTCTCTTCTCTCTCTCATCTTCTCCCCTACCTCTACTCGCTAACCATTCACTATATGCCTTCTTCTTTTGTTCCACTGCTCGTTTCACCTCATCATTCCACCATGCTGTCCCTTGCACACCCTTGCATCTCCTCCTCACTCCACAATCCGCCTCACACGCTGCGCCTCTTCCGTGAATATCTTACATACGTCTTCCACCCCTTCCATCTGCTCTAGCTCATACCTTCCCAGTCTTTCTTCCACTATGCTCTTATACTATGTCATTTTCTCACTATCTTGCACTTTCTCCACTCTTCTCACAGGAGTTGCTTCCTCCTGCCTTCCCCTTCGTCTCCTCAACCACTTTCTTTGCAGCTCTACCTTGGCCATCACTAAGTGATGGTCCGAGACTCCATTCCCCCACCCTCTCCACACTCTTGCATCCAACACTTGTCTTCTCATTCGCTCATCCACACACACGTAGTCTATCATTGCCTTTCGTTTAACAAGTTCACCATCCATCCTCCTCATTACTCTCTATGTATACCGGTGGATCATCTTATGCCGAAAGTAGGTGTTGGCTATTGTCAACCCCTTACAAGCACAGATGTCCACCAAAGCACTTCCATTCCCATCTACGTCAGCTGGCACACCCCACTGACCAACCACTCCATCCACTCGTACATTCCCAACTTTGCCATTCATGTCTCCAGTCAACAGCACTCTCTCGCTCCTCTCAAACTTGTCCATACACGCTTCTACACTCGCCCCAAACTCATCTTTCACTCTTGCCACTCGATCCTCTGTCGGAGCATACACACATACAATCGCCCACGCTTGTATACCTACTTTCATCCTCACCCATACAATCCTTGCACCCACTGTTCCATACTCTCTTATATTCTCCTTCCACTTCTTGCTTATCATCAGACATACTCCCTCTCTTGCCCTCTCATTTTCATTGACTCCCGCACATATACCTAAACCATATTCCCATTCTCTCACCCTTTGACCTTTCCATTTAGTTTCAGTCAATCCACATATATCCACTTTTGCATCCTCAGGCACCTGAACAATCTCTCTCTCTTTCACTTCATCATTCACTCCTCTCACATTCCACGTTCCCACCCTAAGAATGTCCTTCGTCCGTTCCTTAGTCGTCAACGTATGGTCCGTCCGGGTCCGAGGCGCTTTGTTCGCTTTTTTAGTTAGTTCTTTTTACGGGGTGGGGCAGCCATTAGACAGAATACTAGGTGATGACATGTCCCCCTAACCTTATATTATATAGAAATGATCACATTTTTTCTTGGCACTAATGTCTTTATACAAAGAAAACAGAGGCAAAGAGTAGAAGGAATTATATCTTTTTCCAGGACAATATGAACAGAATAAGACCAAAAATATGGGATTCTGATTATTTTAGATGGCTGGTCATACTGCCTTTAAAAGACTGGAAATCAAGGATGGAGGGGTATGCAGACTGAGGAAGACAGCATCATTATTGACCTATTCCATATGTAAAAGTCTGAATATCGGTTAATCACTGTAACAGAGTGATAGAAAACAGATGACTGCAACGAAGACAGAGTCTGGAGGGGGCAATAAGAGTACGGAATTTTATCAGTAATAAAAATGGTAATATCATATACCTAGTGTTGTTTCTCCTCCAGCAGTGAACCCTACCATGCTAGGTGGAGGAGAAACACTTCTCATCCATGAAGATGACTCGCGACCAATAGTCTAGGTTCTCTTAGAAGTAGCGTTGAACAAAGGCTAACCTCCCCTTTCTGTGTTGTTGTGTCAGGCGTTCCTTCATTGCTGGAATTCTATGGTGTATACCAGCGTCATGCAGCCTTCACCTGACAGTCAGCGCAGACACGTCTAACTGGAGACTGTCCCTTATTGGCACCGCGTTCGTAAGGGGAGTTGGCTCTGCTGCCGCGACAATAGCAGAATCTTCAGCCTGGGTGGTTCTTCGAGATGCTCCCATCCTTTCTAACATGAAAGTATTCGCTATTAGTAAATATGGCGCTAATAAAAATCAACGCCGAAAGTCTAGTTTGGAGTAACATTACGAGTATGTATACTTGTGTTAAAATAAATTATATGATATGAAAATATTGTTACAAGGGCAACTGTCGTACTAAACAAACTGCTGCCTATAAAGCTAGAGGCGTAGAGAGACTAAACGCACCTCAAGGCCAGATATCCTAGTTTCACCCCATCACTGCACGGGACAGCCCTGCAGAGGCTATTGCTTGACTGTGGTTCATGGCTCTGCTTGGCCAGACAGACCAGGGTTACACAACAATAATAACAGCTATACATCAGGAGATGGGAATTGAAGTCTCGTTCTTAGAATGACTAGGACTGATTTGTATGTGACCGTCATAAATCAAAACTCTGTCAGTTCCTTCCAAAGAAAGTAAACACACAAATATCCATTCCATTGAGATGCCTGGACACGCTGTGATTGAAATAACGGGGCACTGTGCATTGGATGAAGACATGCTGAGACATTTCAACAAATAACTAGTCGTATACAAGAAAGACAGATTACTAGTTAACAGTTGCATTGCAGAGTGGGTGGGACGATGGGGCAAGGCTGGTTCCTCGTTTCAGTCATAATGGGGGAGAGATGCAAGCAGAGAATTCAAATGAACAGTGGTGTGTGTGTGTGTGTGTGTGTGTGTGTGTGTGTGTGTGTGTGTGTGTGTGTGTGTGTGTGGAGAGAGAGAGAGAGAGAGAGAGAGACCGACGGTTATGTAGTTATGTAGGGGAAACATCATGTAGGCTACTTCATCATAAAACATATGATTTCCATTATTCCTTAGACTCCACCAATCGTCTTCATCTGGTTTTGAGTATGAATATGAGTTTTAACTGTTCTGATATTTCTTAAATGTTTGAATATCTTGACTGCATACAAATAATTTTTAGCTCCTTGGATTTTCCTTGAAGCTGTAGAACAGGTCATAGATACTGAGCTAAGATGGTTAGCTGAAATAATGCCCGTGTCTAGGGATTAAGACATGTGACAACTCACTAGCTCGCCTAATCACACTGATTCATAGCCGATCTTCTTATATTCTGTTATGTGCATTTCTGCTATTAGAACTGTATTATATTTTGTAAGGCACGCGAATATAAACATAATTTCATCATTTAATCAGCAGTAAGATTGACTGATACCTACAAGTAAGAAAATAAAATTCTTATTTCATTTAACAGTCGGTGAGCGAAAGACACTGCTTTGATACTAGCTAAATTCTGGTTGCTCGTGGGAGGTTCGAAACTGTAACTGTCGTCTGGGAAGGAGGGGCCGAGACTAGCGCCTTCCACATTGGGTGTAGTACGAATTTCTGAACGGAGCTGTACAAATTATGTAAATACATTATACTATCTTTCTTAAGTTATTCTAATTAGGGACGACAGCTGACGTATATGGAAATGTTCCTGACTCGTCTGGTTCCCTTTCATATATTGATGTCCCCTATATTAGGTTGTGCCTCGACTGACAGTCACCAGGTGATGAGTGCAGGTATGTAATGTAGAAAGGCATTACATATCTGCAGTCGATGGTGTTCTCTTGGTCGAGGCTTTTTTACCATTAGTGTAGGTCTAGTTATTTGTCTCTTAGGACTTAGTATAGGTTAGCGACTTGTCTGTTAGGTGATTAGTTTTAGGGTCTTTATATTAGGCATTTTTGTTTATAAGTAATATAAGGTTAAAAATATAAAAAATTACAAAAAAAAATAAAAATACAAATACAAAAAAAAATAATAAAATAAAAATTAATATATATATATGTACGTGTGCATGAAAGTGTGTATGTTCATATGCATGGATGTGTGTATGTATGTATGTATATATTGTTACGGAACAGAGAAAGATAATGTACACTTTAAGTGAGAATACTAAAAATCACTACTGTCCCGTAAAGTTCCAGGTTCAAAACAAAAGAGTTAGGTAAAATTACAAGTTAAAGTTTAATGCTCAAACTAACAACAAAACATTCAGGACTCATAAGGATAATGTAATGGCAAATAAACAGGTTAAATATATGGTTAACTGCAATAGCCTCTATTAACACGAAATTAGCAAGAGCAAATTTATCTAAGTCAGCCCTGATAAAATGAGATACCAGATAATACTCAGTGAATGCAAGATAAATTATTACAGATACAAACTATTATCAAAAGTGACTGACATAAAACCCAACATTAATCACAAAGACCTCACCAGGCCTAAGAACTAACCCTATGCTACACAGCACAAGAAAAAATACAACAGTTATACTCAAATTACACACAGCTGCTAGATGTGTGGAGATTTCTTGAGCACTCACAATAATAATAATATCTGTACAGGGGAGGACAGAGATGTGAACAAAATGAGGAGCAGATCTAAGTGGCAATGATGCAGAGATTGAGCTCATTATATAGGGGCCGGCAGAGCTTGATACAACTTGTAATAAGGACGCGCAAATGAAGCCATGGGGACAAAGAGATGACAATCCCGCTCTAAATAACAGAGAGAACGACTTACTCTACTATAACGGTAGAAGGGGGGGACTGAGGCAGAACACGCTCGTGATCAAACATGCAGCAACTGTGCGTTAAAATTACACAAAGGATGATGAAATCATAGGCTATGTAACACCTCCCCACAAAGAAAAAAGAAATTTACAAAGGAAATTTCTTATTACTCTAAAACAATCTGTACATGGCATTACAGAACATGCAAATGTCTTTCCTAATGTTACAATACATGAGATCTCCCTAGCACGTTCAGTCATAGGTACTTGCCAGTATCCCTTTAACAAATCAAACTTACTTATGTACCTAGCCTTTCCGATCTTGTCTATGCAATCTTCCACACGAGGGAGAGGGTAAGTGTCTGTTTTGGTTATCTGATTAACACGTCTGTAGTCGATGCAAAGCCGCTGTGACCCACCTGGCTTAGGGACTAGAGTGACAGGAGAACTCCACTCGCTCTGACAGGGCTCAATGATCTTGTGGTCCAACAGGTAGCCAAGCTCCTTCTGGATGAGAGGAACTTTCACTGGGTTCACACGGTAAGGAGGCAATTTAATTGGCTTTGCGTCTCCAACATCGACATCATGCATCAATACAGTGGTTCTTCCTGGAGTGGCACGGAACACTTGCGGGTACTCCTGCAGTAATGCCGAAAATTCCTGCCTTTCCTTGGGTGGTAGATGAGAAAGCTTAGTCTGGAGATCATTCATGATATCAGGATTCTTCCCCAAACTATCACTCAGGCTCATACTGCATGGGAGAGCTTCACTTGCAGACTCGGGTGGAACAGCTACAGTGCAGACTGGATTATTTTCGTCCCGCCTGTGATATAACTTTAGCATGTTGATGTGACATAGTTGCTTGCTCTTTCTACGATCTGGCGTGGCGATGACATAGTTGACATCACTGAGTTTCTTCTCCACGAAATAAGGGCCACTAAACTTGGCATGAAGAGGTTGCCCATGAACTGGTAGCAGAATCAAAACCTGATCTCCTGGCTGAAAGTGGCGTAACCTGGACTTCTTATCATACCAAGTCTTCATCTTCTCCTGAGCAGCTCCTAAATTCTCTCTCGCCAGCTGTAAAGCAGTGGACAGCCGTTCTTTGAACTTCATCACACACTCCAGCAGGTTGACGTCACCTTCCTCCGACAGCCAGCATTCCTTGAGTAACTTAAGGGGTCCTCTTACTTCATGGCCAAACAGTAGTTCAAAAGGTGAGAAGCCCAGTGATTCATTTGGAGATTCTCTTGCAGCAAACACAACGAATGGAAGACCTTTATCCCAGTCTTTCTGATGTTCCAAACAGTATTTCTTGAGCATCGATTTGAGTGTTTGATGATATCTCTCCAACGCTCCTTGGGTCTGGGGATGGTAAGCTGAAGACGTGATCTGGGTGATGCCCAACTCTTTCAGAGACTGCTTGAAAACATTTGACATGAAATTACTTCCTCGGTCTGACTGTACCTCCTTGGGCAGACCAAACTTTGTGAAGAACCCTAGCATTTCCTTAACCACGTTCTTTGCTGAGATGTTTCTAAGTGGAATGGCTTCAGGATAACGAGTAGCCATATCAATCATGGTCAACACATAAGAAAATCCTGAAGAAGTCTTAGGAAGAAGGCCCACAATATCCACCAACACACGGGTGAAAGGCGCCTCAAAAGGAGGAATGGGAACTAGAGGTGCAACCTTTTCGGTCTGATTACACTTCCCCACAACTTGACAGGTGTGACAAGACTTACAATACCAGGAAACATCCCTGAAGATACCTGGCCAGTAGAAGTGTTTCAAAATGCGTGCCACAGTCTTCCTCACTCCAAGGTGTCCTGCCAAACTGGAATCATGAGCCACTCTAATGATATCCTGCCTACAAACACGAGGGATGACAACTTGATGTACAACCTCCCATTCACAGTCGGCTGATGCTGTTGGGGGTCTCCACTTCCTCATAAGTACTCCTGACTTTACATAATAACAAGTAGAAGCACCGGCTGACTCTTCTTCACTGTAAGCAGAGTTAGCTAGACCTTTCAACTCAGGGTCAGCAACCTGCAACTCAACCAACTCTTGACGAGACAAATTATCAACACTACGGAGTACTGCCTCATCTGGTGAGTGGTCCAAATTAGCAAGAAAAGTGTCAGCTAGGATAACATCATCATCATCATTATCCTCTAAATCACCAGTAACTTTAGACTTAGCCCTAGTGACAGCACATGCAGGGAACACATCAGGGACACTACAATCCTGGGACGCAGCCACTGGCTCACTAGACAACTGAGGAGCTGGACACACTTGACTTCCACCAATATCATTTCCAAGTAAGAAAGTTACACCTGACATTGGGAGTGTCTCAACCAACCCAACCATAACGGAACCATTAACAAAACCAGACTCTAAATTCACTCTGCACAGAGGGACAGAGAAGTAATTATTCCCTACACCTTGTAAGATTACAGTTTCATCAGAGGAATTAACATTAGAGCCTAGAACACTGGTCAGCATAAGGGATTGGCAAGCACCTGTATCACGATATATTTGAACTGATTTCCTGTCATTACTGTCCAGAGGACTGACAAAACCATCAGACAGGAAATTAGCACATGAACTCTTGAGAGTGTCACCCACGTTACTGCTCAAAAGAGGAGCTCCATCATGAGAATTTAAGTTACCCCTCAAAGCAGGTTCAGTTAACTCAGTTAAAGAATTCTGGGAACTCTCAAGAGTGGACACTAGACCAATTGACTGAATATTTAAAGACTCCTTTTTGTTCACATCACGCTGTCTCCTGAAACATTTCTCCGTAGTATGACCAAGCTTACTACAATAAGTACATTTACTTTTCTGAAATCTAGAGGTGAAGCTGGTATTTACTTCCTGAGAAACATCATCTTTATTCTCTTTCCTGTTACCTGTACTCTGAGTAGAGGCAACGTACTTACTCTCAGCTTTCCCTTTTTCTTTAGAATATCTCTTGTGAGTGAGAACATACTCATCAGCTAAAACTGCAGCATCAGACAAATTATCTATTCTTTTCTCATCAAGATATAGGCTTACATCTTTATAAATACACCTTTTGAAGTCCTCCAGCAAAATCATCTGCTTAAATTTATCAAAATCAGAATCCACATTCTTAGAATTTAACCACTGCTCTAACAGATCTTCTTTGATTTTTGCATACTCAACATGGGATTGCTTATCTTGCTTGTAAGTTGTCCTAAATTTTACTCTATAAGCTTCAGGAACAAGCTCATAGGCCTTAAGAATCAAGCTCTTAACTACATCATAATTATCAGACTGATCCTGAGGCAAAGATGCATAAGTTACTTGAGCTTTACCGGTGAGAACAGTTTGAAGGAGTACTGGCCAATTCTGTTTGGGCCAATTAAAACCTGTAGCTACCCTCTCAAACAACTGAAAATACTTTGTTAAATCAGATTCATTAAAAGGAGGGACAAGTTTAACATTTTTAGCCACATCAAAATCATCAGAGCAAGATGATCCAGTTCCACCTTGTTTCATGCGATACTCATGGTCTGCCTGAATCCTGGCAAGTTCAATTTGTGCCTGAACCTGTACCTGTGCCTCTTGAATACGAGCATTTGCCTCATTAACACGAGCCTCCTGCAGGGCTAGCTGTAACTTAGCTAATTCAATCTGCGTTTGCTCATTTGGAGGAGTTACGTTAAACAAGCTTTCATTAATCATGTCAACAATCTGATCTTTAGAATGATGAGAGCGAACAACAATTCCCAATTGTTGAGCAACAAGCTTAAGTTCATTCTTTGTTCTGTTTTCTATATCACACACTTTTTGCACATTTGACAAAAAGTCCTTGGCTTCATCAAGTGTAGTAATAGTAGACATAATTAATAAGAAACAGGCACAAAATATCAAGCAATATCCTTATGATAATATCCTGAATATCCTGATATGAGGTCGCCAAATTTATGTTACGGAACAGAGAAAGATAATGTACACTTTAAGTGAGAATACTAAAAATCACTACTGTCCCGTAAAGTTCCAGGTTCAAAACAAAAGAATTAGGTAAAATTACAAGTTAAAGTTTAATGCTCAAACTAACAACAAAACATTCAGGACTCATAAGGATAATGTAATGGTAAATAAACAGGTTAAATATATGGTTAACTGCAATAGCCTCTATTAACACGAAATTAGCAAGAGTAAATTTATCTAAGTCAGCCCTGATAAAATGAGATACCAGATAATACTCAGTGAATGCAAGATAAATTATTACAGATACAAACTATTATCAAAAATGACTGACATAAAACCCAACATTAATCACAAAGACCTCACCAGGCCTAAGAACTAACCCTATGCTACACAGCACAAGAAAAAATACAGCAGTTATACTCAAATTACACACAGCTGCTAGATGTTTGGAGATTTCTTGAGCACTCACAATAATAATAATATCTGTACAGGGGAGGACAGAGATGTGAACAAAATGAGGAGCAGATCTAAGTGGCAATAATGCAGAGATTGAGCTCATTATATAGGGGCCGGCAGAGCTTGATACAACTTGTAATAAGGACGCGCAAATGAAGCCATGGGGACAAAGAGATGACAATCCCTCAAAGTATAACAGAGAGAACGACTTACTCTACTATAACGGTAGAAGGGGGGGACTGAGGCAGAACACGCTCGTGATCAAACATGCAGCAACTGTGCGTTAAAATTACACAAAGGATGATGAAATCATAGGCTATGTAACAATATATATATGTGTTCGTATATATATGTATATATATGATAATGTATATATATATATATATATATATATATATATTTTGCCTTAATGACCAGGAGCTCCTGCCTCAATGGTCGATAGGCAAAAAAAAAAAAAAAAAAAATCCTCTCCCATCCCCCTATTTTACTTTCGTCGTATGTAGACCGTATGGGTGTGTGTACTTTCATTTGCATGATATTATGATTTTAGTGTTTTTGACTTGGTCTCTTGTTTCCCATTTTTAGATCACTGATGATGACATTTTAAATGTTGAAACGTTTGAATAAAGATGATGCTTACGTCAACGCTCGTTGCCCTCTTCCTTCTGAATTTGTTTGACAGTTGAAAATATAAAATATTTTTGCCCAGTATGGCTGTCCTATGCAGGCAGCGTAAAATAATTGACTGGAATAAACTTATAACAGTTTCATTAACTGCAATTAATATTATTCTAAGTTTCAAATGTACTTGCATTGTAATTTATTGTACTTGAAACCCCATTTTTTAAAAATTATATCAATTTATTAATATTTTGAAGTTGAGCTCAACCGTTAACAAGACAAACCCGAAAGTTCAATAGTATTACCTGGTTTTAATTTAGAAAAGCAGACATGCATAAAGTACACAAATCAAATATATTGTATTTGTAAAAAGTTTATTTCAATTTTCATTATAATTATGGTTATTTTACAAATTAGTTATAAAGAGGACGCTTACAGCCTACGGGATCTCTTCTGAAAATAATAAAGTCATCTAACTGTACACGAAAAAAGTGAAGGAAATTTTCTCTGGGTAAAGGCGTGAATTATTACACGACAATTATAAGTATAGGCACGACATGGTTGCAGTTCCGTCTCAGTAGTCTCAAAAATACCTGGCGAATAAGCGGTCAAGTTTATCATTCTGTATCGAATAAGTGTAGGAAAAAGAAGAGGCCTGACTTTTTGCACTCCAGTCAAGCGATATTCAGTCAGCTGAATCACAACAGTCAGGATTCACACACATACGGTCAACTGTCTCTCGTAACTAAAGTTTGTTTTCCTAGGAAGAATTAGAAACGCTAAAGGATTTTCCTCTTTCGTTTCCCCTGCCCTTCCTGTAAAAACCTATTCTAGCTACGCCAAGGTTTTGATCGGAGAAGTTATTTGGTTATGCAGGAAGATCAAAAGACATGTGAAGTTTTTTAACTCTCATTTCCTTCGTGAACGAATCCATGTTACGACACAAAATTGACCATAAGCGTCTTAGGAAATCAGGGCCCAGGCAGACATATTCATGGATGTTATACATCAATCTAACTTCATTTGAATTGTCACTCTGATGTCTCATGTATCCATTAATTATTTGTGATAAGAAATATTTCATCTACCCATGTTACAGTAATTGATTTTATCAACATTATTCTGTGCCTTTGTAAAAAGAACTTTATTTCAGTTCATCCACGTGATACCCAACACTCTTTTGTGGAAAAAAAAAAAATGCCTTAATGACCCTTTTGGATTTGAGAGGGATATATAATTCTAAGTCTTCAAGCCAACATTACCTTCATAGTACTGCTTAGTTTATTATCTGGACCTGTGTGAGGATGAGGCGCTGTACTGTAATCGTGAATTTTGTAGAATTCCACATTTCTGTTACTTTAAGTTACTGCACAATAGGAAGGGCACAGTTTGTTTTCTTTTTTACAAGAATGACATTTCAAATTTCTTACATTTCTGTTCAGGAAATCCTATCAATCTATCTCAAGAATTTCCTTTGCACGATGTTTCTGGCGTGAGTTCAGATAATATAAGTTGTATTACATATTAGTATGAGACATATTATGCAACTCTTGGTAAAATCCACCTGGACGAAAATGGTACACAGGTAGTGGTAAGAAGCACTGTCTGGTGCAAGTGCCCTTTGGCATATATGAACAGATACTGCGGTGAAGTTAGGGGAAGAGGCAAGGATCTGCGTTTGTAGGAACTCTGAAGAAATGCACTGTGATGAGAAACTGCTGAGACAATTTTATCCGGAATTATCAATCTATGGTTATTGAACTATCCTTCGATCTCTGTGAACCAGCAGCCTTGGTGTGTTAGCAGCAATTTCAATTAATCATTTCAAAATGATGCCAGGTAAACATACATACACAAGTTAAGGGAGACCTCTTCTACTCCAAGGTTTAAAAGATTATTTCTCCTTCATTGCGAGGAAGAGATAGTGTCCAGGGTGATGAATCAGGGGATGAATATCAAGACGGTTACAATTTCCAAGGCATAAATTACCATCTTACATCCCAAAATATAAATTGTCCTCAAATTTCCCGGTCCACACTTTCTCAGTCACCTTCTTTAAATTCACAGATGACTAATTCCTATATAAACTCCCAGATTGTGTCGGGTCTGCTGGGTCAGTCCATGAATGACAGTAGGGTGCGGGTGTTTTCGTGGGCGCGTGTGTGGCTGATTTTCTGGTGGGTGGCTGTGGACATCTTAGCAGCGGCCTACATGAGCAACCTTATGTCAGTGCCTACCATGCCCGTCTACCCACACCGTATACAGACGCTCGAGGAACTGATTGAATCTGACATCATATAAGAGCAGCACGATTTAATGATTTACAAATTTACTTTTATCATATCTTATCACTAACAGTGCATCTTTTTTGCAAAGTTTATGTTAGTACTCACCATGCCTGTCTATTCGCACCTTTTCCAGGTGCTGAAGGAACTGGCTCATTCAGATATAATGTTTTTTTTTTCCTTGTCTCCATTTTCTCTTTTGATTTAAACTGGTGTTGGAGAGGAACACCTTAATGTGATGACACCGATAAAGCTGGGTGGCTCACCTGCTTGGTTATACAAACGTCCCTCAGGTATTTTCCTATTCCCCCAAAGGAGGATGGTGGACTGCAGGTGTGCAGAATCTGCAATCCACTGTATTCCCAAGTCAGGTGAACCAAAGGCAGCAACTACTGCATCCCTACTAGCATGGGACTTTGGAACAAATAGAAGGCTCAGATGTAGTATGAGAGTAGCATCATCTCTAATCATTTACTTTTAATCGTCACGTAGTGTAATCATTTTACTTTCATGTTTACTTTATGTGTGAGCTCACTATGCCTTTCTACCCACGCCTTATTGTCACTGGAAGAACTGGCTGAATCCATCATAATGTCTGGATCTATTTGTAAATTTGTGTTGCAGTTTTTCTTTGTGTCGCCATTTTCATGCTTCAAAGTTTCACAACCTCTGTCAACCCTGAATTCACAAAGGGGAAGTCAGGCATCCAATGAATTATTTCCTTAATAACCTTTGCGTTATATCTAGAGCTAAATCTTGCCATTCCTCTGCACACTGGTCACCCTTCACCTAGACCCTGTGTGGAAGACTATGGAGGCTAATATTTCCAAGATTTTACAATGCTCCAACAACCTCGTCTACATCAGATTGATGAGAGGAATGTAGTGACAGTCATGAAACGCTAACTTTCTCTTTCCCTGTGGTCTTCCCACGTTCTCGCGTTATACGATGGAATAAGAAAGCATAGGTCTTAATATCTTTTCTCCTTCCTCCCGGCTCCCAAACATACATTCATCACAATGGACCCGTTCACACTGTGGCCAGTTTACTATATATTCTGATGTAAACTTCATGATCGTTTAGGTTCTAATGAATACTAGAAGAATGCCCTGTTTCACTGGTCCAAATTCTGGACCCTTTTCTGTCACTGCCTGATGCACAGTAATATGAGTGACAGTGAGAAGAGGAAGGCCATGAAGGTGAACCGAAGAAGCAGAATGATCTTTGTTTAGTTTTCATCCTGACTTAAATCGTTAAACTTTCTGCCCAGATTATGTCTAGTTCTGACTTCATTGAAGATGTTCCCTAACACACAACACTGGATCGTACAGCTCTGTCTCCCGCATCCAGACCCTGTAGAGCAGACTTCAGAGACTTGATTGACCAGCCCCTCAAAAATCAAGCTACTGTTTATCTCTCCATGGGATGTTGGATGTTCAGTAAAAATCAGTATATATTTGCCAAGAAATACTCTGACCTTATAGACGTTGACAACTAAATATAAAAACTTAAATGAATAAATAATAGATTTATAGTTAATGGAAGGATTCTGCGCCAAACCCATTATTATTAATCATTTTTACACGTAAAATAGTTTGAGATTTTCAAGGAAATGTTACAGTGCAATTTAAATCTTATACCTATTCTTATTCTTCTTCATCCAGCCCCAGCATGGTGGACTACGGGTCGTTTCTTCCCCAAGCCCTCCTACAATCAACCAACCCTGTGTACCTCACTCTGGGGCGTCGGATGTACCTCGACCCCATGACCAACGTTAACGACGCTGACACCTTCCTCCTGACGCAGGTTCAGAAGGGCACTCATGGCTACATCGATGCTGTTCATTACGTTATTTTCCATCAGATAAAAAGGGACCTTGTTCGTACCACGTATATTATGGATGAGAAGGTAGGAGACGCATTGTGAATTTATAATCCTCTGTGAAAATTACTAACTAAATATCTTACTGGAATCTCACTAACGCAGGCTGTGTTCAGTGCAGACTGTTAAAATCATGAGACCATTCCCTTTCTCCTGAGCGGTATTAAATAAGTAAAACATAAACTAACATTCCCTACGTCTTCAACCTTTATGGGCTAAATCCGGTTGAAGAACCTTAGCCCATTAGACCACCTGGCCTCTACTTGTTGGGTTTATCGTAAAAAGATACTAAGAGATAATTTCACTAAAATAATTATAATCATGCCGACACTTACTCCCACCTAATGATGGGATGGGAAAAATTATTCTTACACTACGGCATTTTCCATATTTGTATTGCTTCCATCCGACTACTGTATATTGTTTACCTTGAAAGACCTCTGACTTCACACACACACACACACACACACACACACACACACACACACACACACACACACACACACACACACACACACACACACACACACACACACACACACACACACACACACACATACACACACACGAACTTAAAACTGTCCTTCTGCTAATGAAGATGATGCAACTTATAGTCTCACTGTTCTGGGTGTCAATGGGTGTGACTGTATAGACCAGTTCTGGATCCACAAACTTTACAACACAGTCGGCATGCCTAGTCAGGCTTTGCTGGTAGAACAGTGTTTTGGTTGTGTCTCTATTATTTATGTTCCTCTCGGGCCACGTTTCAAGTTTATTCGAGATGATTAGTTCCTTTTCTTGTTGATGACCGGACTGTGTTCAGATAAGGAAAGAAGTCTAAGGCCATTGTTGTTCATGTTACCGACATAATGGCAGTATATAAATCCTCACCAGAGGTGATTATCTTTTCCTATCCTAGCGTGAAAATCTCCAAAAAGAGTAAGTCTGTCATTACGTGGCACTGAGCAAACGGAAGCATTCAGAGAGGCACAAATGCGATCTTTGACAGTGTCCTCAGAGTCAATCATTGGGGCATTGGCACTGAGCAGTGTTGCATATTGGCCGTTAGAGAGAGGTATGTGGCAGGACATCAGCCTCTTTGATATAACGAAATGTGATTCTTGGATCTTCTGTAGTAGCTTCCTCCGGACTGCAAGCCCAGTATTATGGTTTCTTTTTACATTGTCTGGGTATCGCCTCCAGAAATATGTATACCATTATCCTACTGTCATTAGGCTGCCCTCTCCTGACAGGCGACTCTCAGATAAGGCAGCATTGTCAATTTTATATTTTTCAGTTCATGTAGAAATAAGGGCAGTTCTACAGAATGTTCCTGTGTCTTGTTGAGTATCAAGCAAGGGTCATATATTCAATAGCAAAAGTCAGAGGGATTCTTATGTTTTTTCGACTGCAGTTTGGGATGTCTTGACATATGTGGCTTTCTGCCCCGGTGGTCCGGAGCAGCATATGTTTAGGTTACGGTACCTTTTCTAAGCCCATTGCCGTCAGGGGTAAGCAGCTGGACGTTTGTTTCGGCTGTTTAGTAGCACTGGATGCTGCCGAAGGTATGACCTGCTCCTATGCCATCATGCCAGCGACCACTGGGCCAGTGCCGCCTGTGTGGGGACTAGAGCTAGAGACTTCCAGCCACATCCATGGCCTGTCACTGTCAACATATACAGTCGCCATAGATCTTATGATCTGGATGAGAGGATGAATTGGGAGGTGAGTATTGCACAGGGTTTGCGCAAATAATGAATTTAGTTTGATGGTGAGGGTGTCCAGTCTTTACCATTACATGGCTTTGCCCTTCTTAGCCTGTGATGGTGGCACGAAAATTCACGATGACCGTCTGAGCTGGGCTGCTGGAGTTTGGTGCGAGCTGTGTCTGTCGAGCTCCACCTTCCGTGGGATTCCACTCACGGATTTTTCTTTCGAGGTGTACTCCCGTAGGATTAACCCATCCAAGGGTTATAGACAAGGCAATGGGTTTAGAAACACTTAGTCTGACCCCTCAATGATGACCCTCCCAACATGGGCAACCCTGTCCTCTTGATGAGTACAGGAGGAGGGAGATTTCTCCCCGCTGGTACGGGCCACCAAAATTTCAGAGTAGGGAAGCCCCCAACCAGAACAAGGTGGTCCCCCCCCACCACCACCACAACAACACATGCACTACGATGATGCCTTACATTAAATTCATGCCAATTCCTGACACTTTTATTCAGCTTCAGAGAGACCACTGGAAGCAAGAGAGAGAGAGAGAGAAAAAAAAAGATTCAATAGGGCGACTAATAACCATGAGATGTTTGTTCTTGAAGCTTTACATGTATAATCATATCTTATCTTTCTGTGTTTTGCACAATAGAGTGGATGAGAAACAGGGACGTGGAAGAAGTTGAGAGACGGAAGAAAGAGATATATGTAGAGAGGAAGAGAGAGGTGAAAAGATAAGTAAGAGAGAGTAAGAAGAGAGTGGATGAGGAATTTGGAAGGAATTTGAGTGTAAAGTGGAGGGACTATAAGAAAATGTTCTGGAAACAGGTAAAGAGAGTTAGACAAGGTGGCAATGAAGTTAATCAGGGAGTGAAAGATAAAAATGGTAGATTACTAGTGGAGAAGGGAGAAAAAGTGAACAGATGGCGGGAACACTTTAAGGAATTGTCGAACATAAAGAATGGAAGTAATACGAGTACAAGTGGCTGTGGAATGGCTGGGAAAAGGAGGGATGTGAGAAGAGAGGAGGAAATCAGTAGGATGTAAGTTGTGGAAGCAATAAAGAAGGTCATAATGGAGAAAACCCCAGGAATTGATGGAGTGCGTGGTGAAATGCTGATGCATGAGGGAGAGACAGTAGCAGAATCGATGTGGAAAATGAACAGATTTGCCTGGGAGGAAGACTGAGTCCCAGAGGATTGGAAGTCAGGTATAATTATTCCCTTGTACAAAGGAAAGGGGGGAAAAGAAGTGTTGTAATCATAGGGACATTTCTCTTTAGTGTAATGGGAAAAGTATATGGTAGGATACTTATTGATAAAGGTAGGGAAATAACAGAAGATTTAATTGGAGAAGAACAGGGAGGTTTTAGGAAAGGAAGAGGTTGTGTAGATCAGATATTCATTCTTAGATCTTTAGTGGAAAAGTCTCTAGAGAAGGGAAAGCAGTTGTATGCGTCCTTCACGGATTTGGAGAAAGCATATGACAGGGTGGATAGACAAGGATTGTGCAAAGTATTAAGAATATCTGGAGTAGATGGGAAGTTTTTGAATGTCGTGAACAGTATGTATGAGGGTGCTAAGGCTGCACTGCGTGTGAATAATGAACTGAATGATTTTTTTTCTATTTGAATGTTGAATTGAAACAAGGATGTGTCATGTCTCCATGGCTGTTCAGTCTGTACATGGATGGGATTATAAAAGATATCTAAGATAGGGCAATGGATGTTGGAGTGGCCTTAATGAGAGAGGGCAGTATTTGGAAACTCCCTGTACTGTTGTTTGCAGATGATACTGTGTTGTTAGGTGACGACGAAGGGGAGCTGCAAGGCTTGGTGGATGTGTTTGGGAGAGTGTGTAAGAAATGGAAACTAAAGATGAATGTGGGGAAGATTAAAGTTATGGTCTTCGAGAGAAGTGAAGTCAGTGAATGTACAGTGAGGTTGGATGAGGAGGAAATGGAAAATGTGAGTACGTTTAAGTATTTTGGTAGTGTGATGAGTAAGGATGGAAGTTTGGAGGGTGAAGTGCTTGAAAGGTTGCAACAAGGAAGAAAGGTTGCTGGTTCCTTGAAAGCAGTGATAAGAAATAGGGAAGTAAGCATGGAATTGAAAAAGTTTCTACATGACAGTATTGTGGTACCAACTCTAACATATGGAAGTGAAGCTTGGGCCTTGTTGGAGGGACTCAAGTCAAGAGTGAGACCAGTGGAAATGAGTTATTTGAGAGGAAAATGTGGAGTCACATGGAGAGACAGACTGTCAAATGAGGATGTGAAGGAGCATTGTGGTGTGGATGTGGATGTGATAGAAAGCTTTAGGAGAAACACACTGAGGTGGTTTGGCCATGTGGTGAAGATGGATAGTGAGAGACTGACGAGGAGAGTGTATGTGAGTGACGTGGAGGGTGAGAGAGGGAGAGGGAGGCCAAGAATGAAATGGAGGGATGGAGTGGAGAGGTATATGAGACAGGTGGTTGTGAACTGGGACCAAGGCAGTGAAATGACGGGGTACAGGACAAGATGGAGGCGATTACCCCGTATGGGATTAAGGAGTCTGGCAAATGATAGATAGACAGACATTTTCACTG
This sequence comes from Coenobita brevimanus, assembly GCF_032717465.1. Lineage (NCBI taxonomy): Eukaryota > Metazoa > Arthropoda > Malacostraca > Decapoda > Coenobitidae > Coenobita > Coenobita brevimanus. The sequence continues at coordinate 39,084,554 of NC_136997.1, read as the reverse complement.
GTGACTGATACAGGATAACTGATAACTGAACGAGTGAGGCGAATAAGGTCAGCAGTTGTTTTTCTTCATTTCCTCCCGAATGAATACCTCTTTCCGACAAGGAGAGTATGTATTCACCCCAATTTTGTTTGTTTGCTTGTAAGTTTGTTTGGCTGTTTACAGGATTACTCAAAACCTAAAGGAGACATTTTAACCAATTTTGGTGGGTATATTGCCCATGTCCCAGGAAACAATCGTTTAAGTTTTGGGACCGATCCGGATCGTATTACAGGTTTTGGATCCGGAAAACACTTTTCACGAAACCCTAATCACTGATGAGAAAACCTAACCCGTGATGAAGAGTGGTTTGGAAATGAAATTGCCCTTGTGGGAGAGATGCGCTCCACTGAGTGCCCCTCAAGTTGCATTGCTTGCATTATGACTACAACAAATTCACCATACATTTATGTAAAACCTGGTACACTATTATGACTGGGTCACACTTTTCAGTCCTACAAAAGTTATAGCCATATAAGTAATGCTGCCATATTAAAGCTGTGTGTGTGTGTGTGTGTGTGTGTGTGTGTGTGTGTGTGTGTGTGTGAAGCTACTCTCTCTCTCTCTCTCTCTCTCTCTCTCTCTCTCTCTCACCAAACAATTACCCATCCTCACAGCTATACAGTGACTACATGACATGGCTGCTACCCCGCAACACAGCCTTCACCCCTCTAATATCCAATAGCCTTCAGCGCATCGTGGAAACAGGCATCCTGGGTAAAATATATGAGACGCACGTTAGGAATATCGCCGTACCTACCACGCAAGTAAGCCCTGATGCACGGCTCTGTTTTCACCTTCAACTGCGCAAATTACACTAATTGTATCGTCGTCATAGCAGTGCAAATTAGACATTATTATCACCATCAAGGCAGCAGTACACTTCAGACCATTATTATTATTATTATTATTATTATTATTATTATTATTATCACCATAGTAGGGCAAATCAGACTAGTATCATCATCATGGTAACAGCACAAATTAGATATTATCTTCGTCACCATATCAGCGAAAATTACACAACTATCATCACAGTAGCAAAACAAATCAGACAATATCATCACTGTAGCGAGACAAACCAAACCACTATTATCAATGTGACAATGTCACTGTAGCAGTACAAGTCAGACCATTATTATCATCACCACAGCCGCATAAATCAGAGATTACCATCATCGCCGTAACAGCGCTAAATAGACAACTATTATCATCACCGTAGCAGCACAAATAACCGATTATTTCATCACCGTAGCAGCACAAACAAAACAGTATTATCAACGCCGTAGCAACATAAACATTATCATCATCATCATCATCACCGTAGCAGTATATCAGTATGAGTGTCAGGCATCGTCTTCCTTTCTGTCGCCTAATCAACTGTATTTTTTATCACCAACATCAGCTAAGTTTAACTTGACCTGAACATCGCCTGACAAGGTTAACTAAGAAGAAATCTAAGGTCTGACGAAACATACTCTTAGTTTTATATCATTAGGACTTCACGAATGCTGATAGGAAAGCTGTGATTGAAATTAATACAACAATAATAACGGACACTCTTCAAAACATCAGAAATATAAATTTTATTGTCAAGAGGTGATGATAAACACAAGTAAGTACTCAGACTGTTCTTGTTTTGTACAGGTTCGTGGGACGGGTGTGTTCAACCTGGAGCATCTACAGGGAGCATTCATAGCACTGGGTCTGGGTGTTGGTCTGGCTGCCTTTACCCTGGTAATGGAGTGTATTGTGAAGAGTCAGTAGGTTACTTCCATCCACCGACAACAACATCAACACCGTCACCACCATCATACAAGATCACCACCAACAAAACAACCTGGAGCATCTACAGGGAGCATTAATACTCGTAGCTGCCTTTACCTTGATGTTGGAGTGCATTGTGAAGAGTCGTTAGTCACTCACCACCAAGAGCACCATCAACATCACTGCATATCAGTATCATCACCACTGCTATACAACCTGAAGCATTAAAAAGGAGTTGTTCATTGTACTGGGTTTGGGTGATGTTATGACTGCCTTTACCCTAATGATGGAGAGTATTGTTAGGAGTCAGTATGTTGTACACCACCATCACTAACAGCAATATCTTCACCACATAGTACCACCACCAAATGCAGCCTGCAACATACAACAGGGCTTCTTCATAGCACTGGGTCTAGGTATTGTTCTCACTACCCTTATCGCAGTGCTAGAGTGTATTGTTAAAAGGTAATGAAGCTTCCCCATCGCCACCAGTCCAGTCCAGCATAACCACACAGGCACCATCACAACATCGACCGAAGAAGAAGCGGTGTCAAGGAAAGCAAACCCGTCCCCGGCAGTCATTTTAGTGTTGACGTATGAACACAACAGGATGTCTAGCCAATGGTGGAGTAAATCGGGTGATAGTTGACGATTTTATGCCAATTTCAATATTTAGGCCCGACCCACCTGACACTGACCCCCTACCGCTAACTTGGGGATGAACCCCGTGATGTAATGAGGCATGTTATAAAATGCAGGTTTGAAAGATACACCTTTAGGCTTTTTCATGTCGATATGACGAATTTGAAAGGAGTTATAGCAAAAAAAAAAAAAAAGCGTATTTATTCTTTACATTTTGGGGGCTAACAACCAGGGCCTTAATCCAATTTGGCGCAAAATTTAATTAGATGATCAGAAGGTCAAAGCCCATCATCCTTATTATTTTAGTCAAAATCACACCAGTAGTGTTCACGTAAAGTTGTTACCAACCAGCCAGGCAGCCAGACAGACAGAGAGAAAGACAGACAAACAATCAGGCAAACCGAGTGAAAACAATACCCGTCCCACCCTCTGGGGCGGGAACGGGAAAAAATTTCACCAGCATTGCATACTTAACCTCAAGCCGTGGTGAGGAACGCCTTCACGTGATGGCACCACTATGACCGGGTGACTTTGCTGCTTGGTTATACAAACGTCCCTCAATTCCCTCTCTCTCCAGGAAAATGATGATGATGGGCTGCAGGATAGGGGCAGCTCTAGCCTACAGTACATTTAGTTCAATTTCATATAATCCTGGAGTTACTACTACTACTACTACTGCTACTACTACAACTACTACTACTAGTACTACTACTACTACAACTACTACAACAACCATCGCTACTACTACTACTACTATTACTAGTACTAAACACTATCCCTCGACAGCCACCATCACTACTACTACCAGCATACAATCACACAACTTCATCAACATCCAGGCAACATCACTACTGGACAAGTAACACCACCTTCACACCACCACCACCACCACCACCACCACCATTTCCACCACCTCCAACAAAAACAACACACACAATAACCAAACACAATTACCTTTGCTTGAGGACCTAGAGCAGTGGCGTCTTCGTCTTGAGTCCATCCCCCACAGGCTGTCAAAACGGAGGAGGAGGACAGCATGAGGGGCAAACCATCGCAACCCCCCCGTCCCCTCATCGGGCTCGAGATCCTGGAGTGGCTTCGGTTGCCCATGCAAGTACTACATCGAACACAACACACACAACAACACTGTTCTCCACATCGAGAAATGACTCTCCAGCGGTCTTTTCTCGAAGACTTCTTCTAGCCGGCGACATTAAGAGCAACCCAGGACCCATCAACAAATACCCATGTCCAACATGCTCTAACACGTGAGAAGACAGACAAAGGGTTCTGTTCAGTGCGAGTTCTGCAAGAACTGGACCCATATCACCTGGACAACACTTACATCCAGAGAACATGACACAAACACCTGGACCTTCTACTTATGTTCCTTCGCCCCATCCTCTAATCCCCCTACCATCCACTCTCTTACTTCCTTCACATCCCCTCAGCCTAACCTACGTATCCTTCCCACACCAACGAATCCCCCAACCCCTCCCATTCCACCCAAATCCAATTCATCCCAACCCTTGTCTCTGTCACAACCGTCTCCCACCCATTGCCCTGCACCCACATCCCCTCCTCCCCTCCGTGCTGCAGCACCCAGCACACATCGTATACACAACATAAACATTCTTCAAATAAACACAGGTGATAGAAACACTGAGAAACAAGAACTCACACAATTCATCAAACAACAAAATATACACAGTCATATTACAAGAAACATAACCATGGAGAACAAAAAAAAACACCTACATTTCATAATTTCACCATCATCAGTCAAGACCGGGCCTACAGCGGTGGCGGTGGAGCCAGCACCCTGGTACACCAATCCATTAACTTTTCAGATACTAGTGCACACACAAAATCACTTCTCGCCACACATGACACCACAACAGAAGTACAATAAAAAAAATTTGCATAGGCAGCAAATCACACATAACAATTGCCAATACGTATACCCCCCCCCCCAAAAATCGTCTCCCACAGTACCACACAATTATTCTCCTCAAATACGAGTACACCACGTCACTAGCATACCCAACATCATCCTGGGTGGTGATTTCAACGTCAAGGTGTCGCCCTGGCATGTCAACAATCCTGACACAGACAGAGGGCTGACACTACTATCCCTAACAAAGAATCTTTTCATCTTCAAGAATCTACATCAACGTACCCATATCCCACACCAAGCCCTCTTCCTTCTATCATCCCTAGACATCACCCTTTGCTCCCCAAACCTCACCCCCACAACATCCTGAAGAGTGGTCAAAACCCTTGGCTCTGACCACCTCCCGATCATCATCAATAACAAAACCAGAATCACCCAAGCTGACCACAGACACATACACTAATTTCAAGAGAGCCAAATGTGAGAGGGAGTCCCAACTTCACACCAGAATTTCAAGGCCTCATTAATCAACGCGAAACACTACGACACTCCCGAACACCCCATACACAAAAAACCGTACAACAAATGCAAGCACTCAGCACTCAAACAAACAATAAAATATCAGCGAAGCATATGCTAAATTGGAATAATGATCTCCAAACACTTGACCACAAAAGAAACACCAGCAAACTCCACAAAACAGTGAACAGCATCACACTTTCCAACAGCAACACTACACTACAACACTTTCAAACATTACACAGTATAACCATGACAAACAGCAACACCGCCGTGCAGACTTTCAATACAGTTATTCAAAACGCAGACAAAAGACACATCCCTAGAGGCAACAGAAAGAGAGGGAGTCCCAACTTCACACCAGAATTTCAAGGCCTCATTAATCAACGCGAAACACTACGACACTCCCGAACACCCCATACACAAAAAACCATACAACAAATGCAAGCACTCAGCACTCAAACAAACAATAAAATATCAGCGAAGCATATGCTAAATTGGAATAATGATCTCCAAACACTTGACCACAAAAGAAACACCAGCAAACTCCACAAAACAGTGAACAGCATCACACTTTCCAACAGCAACACTACACTATCACATGTCGCCATCACAACAACAGACATCATACTCTCAAACAAACAATATGCAAACACTCTCACCAATCACTTTCCACACGTCAGTCATTTAAACCCCCTTTGCGAAGACCGACTTGTCATCCAATGAAAGAGACACTTCCCCACAGACCCAGGCTTCACACCCTTCTTTTGCAACCAGACGAAGCACATCATAAGCAATCTTAAGCTCTCATCTGCCTGTGGCCCAGACAACAAAAGCAAAATACACCTTAAACATCTTGGACCACAAGGCATACATGCACTCACCAACATCAAACTACAGCTACTCACACAGCATTATACCCAACATCTTGAAGCATGGCACTATCATCACTGTCCCCAAACCCAACAAAGACCCCACGTTACCTTCCTCACACCGCCCCATTACATTCCTCTACACCCTCTCAAAAGTCACTGAACGACTGGTATCACAATTAGTAACACCTCACATCCCCCTAGCCCCATCACAACATGGTTTTAGGCCGCTACACTCCACAAACACTTCTTACCGACCTTACACAATGAATTTTTGATGGCATCAATTCAGTTAGGCCATCATGCAGAATAATCCTAGTCACAGTGGACATTAGCAAAGCTTTTGGTGCCATCCCCCGCCATAACCTCACAAACAAAATATTCAACACAAACATGCACAATAACACAAAAAGATGGCTGGCAAACTATTTAGCAGGCAGATGTGCACATGTAACCTTAGCTGGTCAGTCATCGAATATCAGAAACTTCACAAACGAGCTCCCTCAAGGATCTGTTTTGTCCCCTACACTCTTTAACCTATACATGAACGGCATACCCACACACCACAAATACACTTAGCTTCCTATGCAGATGACATAACACCAACATGTGCCAACCGAAACGCAGACACAGCCACACACATCCTCCAACCTTACCTCAACACACTACAAGAATGGTTCACCACAAACAGATTCAAAATAGCCCCAGCCAAATCTACAGTGACCCTTCTCACAAAATTGACAACAGCATATAGTCACATTCGACATCTCACCATAAACGACATTCCCCTACCCCCCCCCCACACACACACCTTGGTGTAACATACATCAATGTTATTTTAAAAAATACATCACAAATCTTAAAAAAAAAAAAAAAAAAAATAGCACCAAGACTCAATGCCATACGGTCACTTGCCCATACAACAATCGGACACAACAAGGAAACCCCCACCAGAGTATACAAACAATACATAGATCCAGTGATGAACTACGAAAGCCCTGCTTGGGCTTCTAACCTCACTGAAACACACTACAACACCCTACAGACGATATAGAACAAGGCCCTAAAAATAATCACAGGCTGCACAGCTAGTACACCTACAGATCACCTGCACCAAGAAGCCAAAGTCCTCAAAGTCAAGGATCATCTTGACATAAGAGGCATATAAATTCCTGTTGCAGCCTCTACAAACCCACATCATCCACTACACTGCATGGCAGCACATCCACGCACACCAAGGGACATCAAATCAACACCTAGCACATGATATCATACACAAATACTGCCATCTCTTTCCCGTCGTCTGACTCAAACCAGCATCCAGAAGCATATCCATACTCAGATCACTCACCGCACCATTCAGGTATTCAAAAACAACACACAGCTGCATGAAGGCCTCCAGATACCCACCTTTCTGAATCCTGCCTCCCTCGTGAGGACAGGGTCCACCTGACCAGGCTGAGATGTGAGTATCATCCAACCCTCTTGAGTTATCGGAAGAGGCTGGATGACTCCATTGCTGATGCCTGTCCAGGATGTAACAAAGCACCTCATACTATTAATCACATTATGGAAGATTGCAATGTACACAATTGCCTGTGCTAAAAGCGCAACATACACTCCTTGAGATCTCTGTGGGAATGCCTGGTCTCTGCCATGGCCTTCCTTAGGGACTCGGAGCTGTTCGGCCAGCCTGCCTAGGGAACAACCACCACTACTACTACTACCACCTTTGCTTGACTGAACTTTATGTAAGAATAACCACATAAGTACCACTGCAGGATAGGTTTGTTATATAAACTTTTGTTTTGGAATAAAGCATTATATAGATTCGATGTTGTGATCATTTGGCAAAGGCCCTGGTATGTAAACTTAACAGGGATATGAGAAGGGTGAAGAGAATGTTCTGCCTGACACTAAGAACTAGAGACCCTATAGAAAGAGAGACTGGACAGCTGCCATGTTGGTTCAGCGAATGGATATTTGCTGAGCATCACACAAGCACGTATATGGACCAGTGATCACTGCTTGATAACACCAGGCCACCTAACTGGTCTTCATAATTTATGGAGCGTTTGGAACGCCTGTTATGCTGTGTTTGCACAAGCGGTGCTTTGTTAATAAGTAAGGCTGTATAAAAATAATAATTTCCTTTATCCGCTAGGTTAATTTCGAAGCATACAAAGATCTTGGATGAGTTGCCAGACGACGCTAGATCGATTAACACTGGCAGTGTTTACTTATTTTGCAGCGGTTTTCAAGTATGATGGAGTTTTGGTTGAAGTTAAAAATTGTTGTTCTTCTTTGTATCTATAATTGTGGTTCCCATCGAGATATTATCTAGGCTTACCTCCTCTATGTGGATGTGGGCCAAATACCTGTAAAACAAATAAAACTTGCCTAGCAATGCAGACGATGCTCACTTACAGACCAGCTTGCTGTCTTCACCTTAATATCCCATATTTTCCCTCTTGGTGGATCAGAAGGGAGTCAGAAAAGTCGCGTAGAAGGTCCATCAGTTTTATTTCACCCAAATACAGCACAATCAGACCATTTATAGGGGCAAAAAAACAGTAAAAGAACACATCACCACCAATTTTGCGGCTACTAACTGTTTGGTTTGTCAAAAATATAATTCGGCAATTATCTCCGTGTTTACGTGTACAGTACCTTGATATAAAATCCATATGTAGAGATGAATAATAAAACTGAAATCTTCAGTAATAGAAATTAACGAAATATACTACAATTACTGATACATTTTAGTGATCAACTAATCATGTATTACAGCAGATGACGAAATATGTGTCTGGACAAATCTGCAGTCAGTCAGCACCCGGGTTGTGAGCCTTTTCAAACAAAATGCCGCCATGTTGGCCGACCAATTAGTGAGCAGCTGACAATATTGGCTTTCCAGTCTCTCTTTCTATATGGTTTCCACTAAGAACTAGGGTAATCAATACTGAACAGAAACTGAAGAGAGGCTGTTACGCCATGTACTCAGAGATCAACTTCGTGCTCTCTGAGTATGCAGGTCTGGTATTGGGTACTTTCTAAGACCAGGTACAGAGCATGCAACCAGGGAACAGGGCTTGAAACACAGGCTAACCAGTTTTACACGTATATTACAAAGAATACATTGACTTGACACAATACGGTATGATAGCTTACACAAACTATATGAAGTATACGGTCTGAATCTGGGACTGTTGGGCTGGTAAGATAACTGCAGGTGTCACCCAGGTGTGGGAGATGTCTCGTCAGGTGTGCGCTCTCTGAAAGGGTGCAGGACCACTACTTCACTCCTGACCGTCGGGTGAAGGCTGCGGGGTGGTGTAGAGGGAGGCCTTTCACTGGAGGGGCCTCCGTTGGTGAGTTGACCTTCGGGGATGGGGCTGAACAGGTCGAGAAGGTGCACTTCCTTGCGCCTGCCCTTGAGAGAGGACAGTCTAGGGAGGTCTTGGCCAGGAGTTCTGTGGGTGTCCCTCTGTGTCTGGTGCCTGCAGTCTCGCCTACGTCGGGAGTCTGACGGGCTGCCTGCAGTCTCCCTTCCTTCGGGAGCCTAACAATGACTGTTGACTTAGGGGCGCTGGCTGGATTGAGTGCACCCCAAGTCTCACTGTAGGGCCACTCCAGACCCCTTCCCGTAGCGACTCCGTGGGGAAGCCTGCTCTGCCCCTGGAAGAGTGAGGTGAGCATGGGACACAACCCACTCGTCCTCTGGAGGAGTGAGGTGAGCAAGGGTCATGGCCCTCTATAAGTGCCGAAGGTTCATCAGATGAGGCCCTCACAGTGGGAGGGGCTTCCCCGACGGGCACTGTGGGCACTGCCGTGGTTCTGCTAGACCCTGGGACTGCAGGCAAGAGGAGCACGGTGGGCATTCTCTACCCAACAAGCATGGTGGGCGTCATTGCGTTCCTGCTCCTGGCGGGGCCTGCAGGTGAGGGAAGCACAGTGGGCTTTCCCTACCTGATCAGCACGGTGGGCATGGTCGTGGTCCTGCTCGTGGCTGTAAGTGAAAGAAGCACAGTGAGTGTCCTTTCCCCGAGGAGCATGGTGGGCGTCCTTGCGGTCCTACAGAGGGCAGTAGGTGAAAGGAGTATAGTGGATGTCCTTTCCCCGACGAGCACAGTGGGCATTGTCGCAGTCCTACAGAGGGCAGTAGGTGAAAGGAGCATAGTGGGCGTCCTTTCCCTGATAAACATGGTGGGCTTGTCGTGGTCCTACTTGGGGAGTCTGCTGATACACAGATCCTGCCCCGATTCTGGTGAGCACTGGTCCAGGCAGAGGGTAATGAGGCATGGCAACGTACCTCTCGTGGATTCCGTTGAAGGGAAGAGGGGCGTGTGGTGGTTGGGGACGTATATCTGTCTTGTCCCAGCCGCTCATTCTCTTCTCATGCCTCTATGTGGTCTCCCCTTGGTACATCTCATATTTCACCACCATAATGGCTGAAGAAGTCACGTCCTCGTGGCTGGAGGTGGTACACGTTAGAGGTAGCGGTCTGGTAGGTTGATGTGAGGTGCTGGAGGAGTGAGATCCAGTGTTGTGTGGGTATACTTGGCTCCTGGTGGGGTTGGTACATTATCTCGAGGGTGGAGGTGTGTGTGGTCTTCCACAGGAGACGCAGAAGTTGTGGTGTCCCTCGGAGGTGTTGTTTACTTCCCTGGGTAGGGGTCCAGAGCACTTGTTTGATTTTCATTCCTGGATGTGCAATGTGTAGTGACTGGCCAATGACTCTGGGCTGATTGCTGGAGATGAGTGATGTCACCTGGGTTTTATGAGCTTGTGCTGGTGGAAAAGTATTGAACTGACACACCTTAACACTCCTGGTTGGTCTGGCCACTGGAATTTTACTTCCCTTCTGATGCATTCTGAGGCTTATGGAGGAAGTGTTTGTTGTGGGGGAGATGGAGGTGGCTTCTCTGGGTGGTGTTGGAACTGGTGGGGGTGGGGGTGAGGGTGTTGGTGCATATCTTGCTGGTGGGCGTTGTCGCGGTCCTACTTGGGGAGTCTGCCGGCACACAGATCCTGCCCGATTCTGGTGAGCGCTGGTCCAGGTAGAGGGCAATGCGGCAGGGTGACGTACCTCTCGTGGATTCTGTTGAGGGAAAGAGGGGCGCGTGGTGGTTGGGATCGTATGTCTGTCTTGTCTCGGTCGCTAGTTCTCTTCTCGCGCCTCTATGTGGTCTCCCCTTGGTACAGCTTGTATTTCAGAGGCTACTAGGGATTGAGCAGGGTGAAAAGTCGCCATTAGGTGACCAGGATGTATGCATGCATGCATGTTTCCACCGCCATTAGGCGACCAAGAACTACGCATGCAAGCATGCTGGAGCTTTTATAAGCAAAACTAAACGATCACATTGATTCATAACACGAAACCTTCTTGGTTAAGAAAACAAGTACACGCTATTACCACTAAAATGAAAAAAAGAAAAAAAACAGAAATAGACATTAACCTTTTCAGTCTTAATAAAAATTTACCGTGCGCGAGTGTTAATTTTTTTTTTTCCTCCACTTTATTCTTGCTACTGGCGAATGAATTTGCTTGGCTTAAGGTGAGATTTTCGAAATGATGGCGATAGATACAGCCTTGACCAACTCATTCAGTGCAAAAGTTAGATAAAACTGCTGATTGAAAACGTCTGAATGCAGTATTGGCTGACCTTCAGACAAATAAGACAATAGGTTCATCATGTATATTATAGAATTTGAAACATATAATGGATTATGTAAATATTTATAATGATTTTTTTTTTATTCAGCTTAAAAAGGATGTGCAGCAAGGAAGGAGTCAGTGAAGGTTATATTTAACCCCAACAGTTCGAAAAGTCTCTCCAATTCTGAATCAAATCGTCTGAAGTTACCAAAAAACATGTCATCGGATTCAAGAGGTTAAGAAAGTGGTACAGTACCTGTCCCTGCCCACGAGACCAGAGTAAGCCAACGATGTGGGTATTTGTATACAAGGATTTGGAGATATCGTAACAACTATTCCATAGCTATTTATTCCATACATTACACCTCAGTATTTATTAATTGTGTTATTCTATGCAAACTAAGTTGATAATAAAGCGATATAATATAAGAGAATGATAGTGTAAACTTCTTTTTCTTCTTCTACTCCCATCTTTTGTATGGAGTCAATGTGTCTGACCAGACTTCGTCATACCAACCAGTCCGAGGATATCCTGGTTTGTTTTGCTAATTTCGTTTTGGCAGGTTAATGCGTAATATGCCAGATAAATCGCTAAAAAAGTGGTACTACTAAGCCTCGTAAGCCTCAAACTATATGATTATAATACTTTCCATGAGGTTTCCTGAGAAGCCTTTGTATACAATTGTAAGGAGAATAAAGGATTCAACTTGAATGCAAAATTCTCAAAAAACATCATTTCGAAGAAGTCAATAACAATAAACATCAAAACATATTTAATTCATCTATGTAATGTTTTAATGCTGCAGGATGTATGTTAGGAACTATTTCACATGACCTAAAACTAGAACTCCAACGAAGAATATAGCATGATATGGATGGATTTAGTAAAGTAATATTATTATGAATGTAAATAAAGAAGGAACTAGATGTACAATTTGTGTTTTTTTTTCTGTTCTTTATTATTAATCGAAATCGTGGAATCAAAATCCATGGAACGTAAATTAGAAGTGCTTAAAAAAGACTGGAAAGGATGTGTTAGATGTCAGAGAGAGAGAGAGAGAGAGTTCCTAGATAAAAGAACTAACCAAATCAGACAATATATTAACTACAAAAAAATAAGCATAAATGGTTGTGGGCAGGTCACGTCCTTCGTAAACCATATAGCAGATACAGAACCTGGGTAACTGGTTCCCAGCCCAGAGACGGGATAGAAAGATGTAATTTGGAGAATCGCTGGGACTAGATGGAACAAGCTAACAGCCAAGAGGTAAGAAATGGATTGGAGAGGCCTTCGACTTGGTACGGACCGTCCTTTTTTTTTTTTTTTTTATTGATGATAATGATGATGATGATGATCATGACGTGTACTGTCCGACATAGCAATGTTCATGTTTGACCTGTATATTTATGTATATTTATGCCTGAGAAATTTGGAACTTATTGGTTCATCACATAGACAGGAATAATAAATTAACATATTATATGTGTCCACACTGACTTGATGAAGGCCATAAAGTACCCTAGGTGGTAGTAGTACTGACCCTTCATTTCATAAACGGAACACTAACTTCTTGATCGCACTGAGAGTTTTCCATTTTGTATTCTGGGTAGAAGTGTATATTCCTGAAGGTTGTCGACGTAACACGCAGATAGAGGTTCTTTATTAACTTCGATGTTTTTCCCCACAATTTGGTTAACACCAGACATATTGGACTTGTTCCAGATCAGGGCAAGGCTTGAAAAACACTTAAAACCTCACAATGACCATGCTGGACCCAGTCTTAATTAAAAGCAGAATGCTTTGCCAGAACTTGGCTGAAGTCCACTCCCAGACTTGCATCTCTGAGAGTGTTGAATTTCCAAGTAAATTACCAAGGTGAACTTGTTATACTTAAATTTGGGGAAAAAAAAATCTCAGTGTTTCAGAGCGAGTTAATACAACTGTCCCTTTTTCACTCCAACCTCCCGGGAGGTCTTTAGTGATACTGCTCAGGATAAGAACTCATCACCGTATTTCATGACTGCAAAATATATTTCAGTACCAAAAAGATTAGAAGTAAATGTATCAATTCATAGTGAGGATAGGGAAAAAAAAAAAAAAAAAAAGCTCCTGGCTGTAGGACTGACTGTCACCATCCAGAGACAAGAAGAAGAAGAAGAAGAAAAGCCTTTGTCATCTCGGGGAAGCGCGCTGGCCTTCTCTTGAGGAACCCTTATGATAAATTTGCAAAACTGAGTATTATTTTTTCTTTTAGTTACGTGGATTGAGACCACAATATATATAGGAACACAATGGCATTGTATTAGTCTCTAGTGTCATCGTTTTCATCATCATCATGATCATCATCTAATCAACTGATAAAAAAAATACTGAAACATTGTAAAGAACACATAATATCATGGCAACGATGTATAAAAATACGAGATTTTATGGTATAAAGAGTAAAACTATTACATGCATTTATCTATATACAGTACTGTGCATACTGTGATGATTTACGAAAGAAAATAATTATGCCAGTTTATCAGGAACCAATTTCAGTTTACCATGAAAACGACCAAACCCTAGTTTTCTTTCATTACTTCGACGGGTTCGCTCTCTTTGGCTAACATATGACGAACGATTATAAAAAGGAAGATGTGGTTTAACTTCTGTGTGAAGTGGGCATCTTTTTTTTCAGTGATAACAAGCTATCTTTGCAGTATATTCCGACTGTCAGATAGGTAGTAGTAGTAGTAGTAGTTGCGACCCCAGGCTCATCCGAAGTTATTGAACTTGAACCCAGTGGACCGCAGGCTGGTTGCCCTCTTCTTGCAATCCACCATCTTCTTTTAGGGGGATTGGAGTTGGGGTAAAGGTAGTTTGAATAAATGGGCAGAGGAGCCGCCTAAATACACTATATGGATGTCACCACGTAATGACGTCCCTCACCAGCATCGTCAGGTAGGTAATTATCCAAAACAAATCTGCCCCTATAAGTCAGCATAGCTTAGGCTAGGATGGGTTAGGTCAGGTTTGCTATAATGTTATTTTGTTTTACCTTCTGGGTACTTGTTTATAAATCCACTCTGAGACGGTATCGATCTATCCATCCATTGCTAGAAGCCATTATCCCGTAAGGGGTGGCCATTTGCTTTGAGTTATTTGTTTTACGGGAAGGGGCACTCACCCTCCACCAACCCACTTGTTCACACGTAGGAAGCACGTATGGTTTGGTTATATGGTTACCACGTGACAGGAAAGATGGATGAAAAAAGGAAGAGATGTGGGCAGGCAAAAAAAGAAAAAAAAAATGATAACCGCTAAGGAAGAAGTAGGCAGCACTACATCAAGTGAGTGGATGATGGTCGCCACGACGTACCACTAACGGTATCGATTATTATTATTATTATTATTTCTTTAGTAAGTGGTAGTCATCAATATGAATGACTTTTCTTCTACCTCATTTCCTTCGCAAACTGTTCTTAGATGGATATTAAATTTGTCGAGGGGTCTAGGTGTCGCTTGAAATTGAAAACAATGTCAAAATCGATCGAATCACACACACACACACACACACACACACACACACACACACACACACACACACACACACACACACACACACACACACACACACACACACACACACACACACACACACACACACACACACACACACACACACACACACACACACACACACACACACACACACAACACACAACAGAGAGAGAGAGAGAGAGAGAGAGAGAGGAGGGTGGATAGGTAAGAAAGTTACAATGATTGAGTGGAATTGTAAGGGGTCGCCAGTTCTGTACTGCTTCTAGACAAAACGGCTGGAATGTTAGAGCTGTGTTAATTTCTGTACGTATTGTAGACAAGCCTGGCTGATACTTAACCTAACCCATCCTAGCTTAACAACCTAACCCATAGGGGAGGAGAATGTTGTTTTGGATAATTACCTCATTCTGGAAATTGGAGAGGGTCGTCTTCATGTGGTGGTAAGGATATAACAGAGCTGCCCCACTGCTTGGTTATACAAGTCCTTCCACTCTCTTCCTATCCGCTAATAATATTTTGAATTTTTTTTAGGCAATAATGGATATGTGAAAGAAACAGCACTCGCAGATGATACTGCATTATAATTATTATTATTATTATTATTATTATTCATCCATTCATCCATCATCCAATCCTACATTGCCCCATGAGGAGCATAGGAGCCCGGGGCTAAGCAGTTGGTCCCGATATTTAAGATGAGAGTGAAGGTATTATTATTATTATTATTATTATTATTATTACGTAGTAGCAATGTTAACAGCGGCAATTGTTGATGTTGTTATTGCCACTGGTTTAACTGCAACGTGAACCTGATGCAGTGCAAGTTGAAAGTGTCGTTCGTCGGTCCACTGTCTTCTTTTCAGGGACAAAGTAGATGTGGGACGTTTGTATAACGGGGCAGCGGAGCCATCCCGATATATCGGTGACTCCACTTGAAGGCGTCCCTCTCCAACACCTAATGATGAAATATGGAAAATCAAGCTCAGTGAGTGTAATGTAAAAAAAAAAAAAAAAAAAAAAATCATATGTTGCCAAGAATGTTGTTTTTGGAGGTATCAGTGACATGGGAAGGAGATTGCCATGGACGAGGACAGATATGCCTTAGTGAACGGATTATTAAGTATATTTTATGCTAAGAAGTGTGGCGGATTCGGGGGAGGGGGGTGGCACCACCCTGATCCCTTACCTCCATTTTCAGGTGAGCAAAATTATTTGAGAGAGAGAGAGAGAGATTCAGATGTTTCGTACTTCCCGCTATGTATTTGTTAAGGTTCGGGAAGATAATCATTTCTCCGTCTGTATGTATGTTTGATAAGTATCTGGAATATCATTCATGGATTATTGTCGAGGGTACACAAATATAACTTTGGGCCCCTCTACTCGGTGATGGATCCACATCTGCATAACTTTTAAAAGAGAACAATTATATTGTTACTTTGGAAGTGTACAGTATACTGTATACTCTCTCTTTCTGTCTCTCATACACACACCTCGAAACCCGCTCCCACTTTTTACAAACACACACACACACACACACACACACACACACCTCATAACCCTTAACCCTCCCTCTCCCTCCACACACACACACACACACAAGTCACCGAGACCTAAAATAACTTCACATTAGGTTTCATGAAATTTTTTTTTTTCTTCTGCCCTATCGACCTTTGGGGCCAAAGCCCCTGGTCATCAAGGCCATATATATATATATATATATATATATATATATATATATATATATATATATATATATATATATATATAAACACACACACACTTCCATGCATATATATATACACACTTTCATATATATATATATATATATATATATATATATATATATATATATATATATATATATAATTTGACTTTATTTTTATTTTTTCGTGGTTTTACATTCCCATGAAGAACTTCTGTGTTTAGATTCGTCCATTTTCAGAGAAAAGTGGACACCGGCAGATGATGGCAGCCCGTCAATGAAGCTTTTTTTTTTTTTTTTTTTTTCTGGCCTATCAACCATTGGGGCCGAAGCCCCGGGTTATTAAGGCCATGTATAAATATATATAAAAATATATATATATATATATATATATATATATATATATATATATATATATATATATATACATTTAAAAATATATACATATATATACAAAAATATATATATATATATATACATACACACACACACACACACACACACACACACACACACACACACACACTTCCGTGCATACATACATACACACTTCCACGCAAACGTACATATATATATATATAATAATTTTAATCTTATTTAATTTTTTTTTTGTATTTTTATTTTTTTTATTTTTTTCTTGGTTTTATATTTTTTACATCTTATATTATAAAGAAAAACTAATCTAAAGACCCTAAAACTAACCACCTAACAGACAAATCGCTAACGTATACTAAATCCTACAGAGACAAATAGCTAGACCTACACTAATGGTAAAAATACCTCGACTAACAGAACACCATCGACTGCAGATATGTAATGCCTTTCTACATGACATACCTGCACTCATCACCTGGTGACTGTCAGTCGAGGCACAACCTAATATAGGGGACATCAATATATGAAAGGGAACCAGACGAGTCAGGAACATTTCCATATACGTCAGCTGTCGTCCCTAATTAGAATAACTTAAGCAAGATAATATAATGTATTTACATAATTTGTACAAAAAGTGAAGAACCTCGCCCAGCAGACCACCATCGACTGCAAGTGCCCAATACCTTCCTATATTGCACACTTGCACTCATCAGCTGGTGACTGTCAGGCGAGGAACTTGGCTTAATGTAGGGGACATCTATATTAGAAATAGATCGGTGGGAGAAGGAACTATTTAACATTATGTCAACTGTCAACCCTAATTAATATTACAATATATACATATTTACTGTTCATAAAAACCATAACCACACAGTAAAAAAGTCACATCACTCTGATCAGTCCGGTCTCTCTCAAGAAAGCCATGAATTTATCAGTCATAACAATGTCCCCATCACCTAGGATGGTGGAAAGGGTGAAGGGGACGTCTACTGCGCCGCAGTAATTTATAAGTGAAGCATGTTCACGAATAAATCGCCGACAGCGCAGGATGATATGACTAATAGATAACACCGCATTACAGATGTCACAGTGCGGTGGGAAGCGTCTTTCCATATATGGTTTTATGTGGGTTAAAATGGTGGCATTAAGCCGTAACAGTGCCAATACTTTTTCTTCTAGGCGACTGGGACGATTGGCAGTGTCCCAGTCGCCCAGGTACGGCTTACAAGTTGGAATATTTAGTCTGGTCCACTGACCTTGCCACAGAAGATTTATTGATTTCTTTCCGAGAGATAGACTCGACTGTAGATCACGAGGAACGTCCCAAGTCTCCTCGAGCTCTACAGCCGACTTTGCAAGTAAGTCAGCCTGCTCATTGCCGTAGATACGACAATGACCAGGCACCCAGATCAGCGTGAATGACTTGTTGCATGAATGCAACTTATTAACGATGCTGCCCTGGATCTCGTGAGAGTCCGTAGTGCAAGATGCAATTGCCTGAAGGGCTGATTATGAATCTGAAAATATGACAAATAAGTCATGCCTAGAATTGAGAGCATAGTCTATGGCTCTGTCAATAGCGTCAATGAAGGAGTTAAGATCTAGTGAGTATAGGTCAGGTTGTTTGCTGACTTGAAGGTGTGTACAGTAATGCATCACGACATTGTACTGTAGCACCATTTCCTCCTCCGTCAAATCTTAGCATCGACCAAAACCTCGCCAAATGTCAGAGAATCGTGGGATTTTTTAAATTTACACAGTATTATTATTATTATTATTATTATTATTATTATCATCATCTTTCTTGTTGTTGTTCTTGTTGTTGTTGTTCTTGTTGTTGCTGTTGTTATTACTGTTGTCCAGTGATATATGGCATACCAGCGCGTGGAAAATCCCATACATTCATACTGGAAAATTCATTAAAACCCCCACGAAGTCTCAGCTGCCTGGTATGGACACATATATCCCATCCTCCTTCCTGCCAAAGTTCGAAGCTGCACTGAAACATGTTTGCATACATCTGTCCAAATATTGCTGCATACATGTACCCAAACATGTTGCCAGCTGTGATTTCAATATAATTTCGAGGGGACGTGTGAACGCACACTAAGGAGCTGTCAGGGAGCACCCTTAGCTGGCGGGAATACGAGCCATTATTTAACCACTTAACACACTGCTGTTGCATATTTGTAGCGATTTAAAATCAGTATAATTTGCACTAATAACTTTCAAGAGGATACTTTGGTGTACTATGCAGAAATAATCGCTAAGAAACATTATGAAATTTCCAAATTCACTAAGAAGAAAATATTATTCATCGTTATCGAAAGTATGCGAAGGAGAGCATTTCTATGTATTTACTTTTTCTGGCACTTTTTTCCAAGCTACTTATTTTTCAATAGCAAACCAGTGTATTCTTGTTTGCATAATAGTGGAAAAAGCTGTCGAAGTGTATGGTACGGAGGAGAATTAACTGGGCCACGGAATTAGAGTCGGAAGAATAAAAACATATCATCATCACCACCATCCTACCCTGACTAAAAATAGTAAGGTACGATAGACTAAAAATAATAATAATAATAATAATAATAACAATAAATTAAGGAACTACGAACAGGATTTGCATAAAATACCTTGATGAACAATGTGCCTTCTATTCCCCAGCGTATACTGAACACTTAAGGCATGTCCGTCACTTTTCTTCCTGACGCATCATATCAAACAGAGAAACATACCAAGCCTCTCTCTGCTTAGGAACATTAGCCAGCAGAAGAATGAGAGAAGCAGAAAATGTGAGATATATATTACACGAACTGTTAATAATAATAATAATAATAATAATAATAATAATAATGCCACTGCCACTCAAGAAGACCTGAATCCAGATCCATGGATAAAGAATCCGGAGCTGGGTCATCGACCACATTTAATCAGTTCTTTCTTGGCCCATTGCTCACCTTTCCACAAAATTCCTTTGAAATTCATTGAGAAATTTTGAAGATTTGCTGGTTTCTCCGGATCCACATCTCTACCAAAATTTACACATTTCTTCCATATCTCATGGCCCATCCTTCCACAAAATTCCATCAAAATCCTTTCATATTTTTTTTTTTAGTAGTCCAGTATCCGGATCCATGGAAAGAGGATCCGGATCCGGATCTGCCCCCAAATTTAATCACTTCTTTCTTGTTCCATGGAGCATCTTCCACAAACTTTCACTGAAAACTATTGAGAGTTTTTGGAGATACTGCGCGGAATACACCGGACCCGCATCCGGATCCGGCCCCAAATTTGATCATTTGTTCATTGTGCGACGGCCCACCCATCCACAAAATTTCATCCAAATCCGTTCATAATTTTTTGAGTAATCCAGCGAACAGACAGACAGACAGACACAGAAAAACAAACATAGCGACAAGGGATAAGACATTTACCTCCTTGGAGGAAATCTATCTATCTATCTATCTATTGTCAGACGCCTCAATCCCTTTTGGGGTGGCCACAAACAAATCGCCTCCAAGTCGCCCTGTCCCTCGCCATTTCACTGCCCTGCTCCCAACTCACACACCCCTCTCTCATATACCTCTCCACCCCATCCCTCCATCTCATCCTCGGCCTCCCCCTCCCTCTTCCCCCCTCCACCTCACTCACATACACTTTCTTCGTCAGTCTTTCACCCTCCATCCTCTCCACATGACCAAACCACCTCAGTGTGTTCCTCATAACGCTTCCTATCACATCCACATCCACACCACAACGCTCCTTTATATCCTCATTCGTCAGCCTGTCTCTCCACGTGACTCCACAGGCTCCTCTTAAATAACTCATTTCCACTGCTCTCACTCTTGACTTGTGTCCTTCCAACAATGTCCAAGTTTCACTTCCGTACGTTAGAGTTGGTATCACAATACTGTCATGTAGTAACTTTTTCACTTCCATGCTCACTTACCTGTTTCTTATCACTGCTTTCAAGAAACCAGCAACCTTTCTTCCCTGCTGTACCCTTTCAAGCACTTCACCCTCCAAACCTCCATCCTTACTCATCACACTACCCAAATACTTAAACGTACTCACATTTTCCAATTCCTCACCCTCTAACCTCACTGTACATTCACTAACTTCACCTCTCTCAAAGACCATCACTTTACTCTTCCCTACATTCACCTTTAGGTTCCGTTTCTTACACACTCTCTCAAACTCATCCACCAAGCCTTGCAGCTCCCCTTCGTCTTCACTCAACAACACAGTATCATCTGCAAACAACAGTACAGGGAGTTTCCAAACACTATCCTCTCTCACCAGGGCCACTCCAACATCCACTACCCTACCTCGTACCTCTTTTATTACCCCATCCATGTACAGATTGAACAACCATGGAGACATGACACATCCCTGTTTCAAACCAACTTTCAAAGAGAAAAATTCACTTAGTTCACCATCCACACGCACTGCAGCCTTCGCACCATCGTACATACTCTTCACAGCATTCAACAACTTCCCATCTACTCCATATATTCTTAACACTTTCCACAATCCTTGTCTATCCACCCTGTCATATGCTTTCTCCAAATCCATGAAAGTCGCATACAACTTCTTTCCCTTCTCTACAAACCTTTCCACTAAAGATCTAAGAATGAATATCTGATCTACACAACCTCTTCCCTTCCTAAAGCCTCCCTGTTCTTCTCCAACTAATTTCTCTGTTCTTTCTCTAACTCTGTCTATAAGTATCCTCCCATACACTTTTCCTATTATACTAAGAAGACAAATGCCCCTATGATTACCACACACTTCTTTTTCCCCTTTTCCTTTGTACAAGGGAATAACTATACCTGACTTCCAATCCTCCGGGACTCTACCTTCCTCCCAGGCCAATCTGCACATCTTCCACATCCATTCTACTACTATCTCTCCCCCATGCTGCAGCATTTCACCACACACTCCATCAATTCCTGGGGCTTTCCCCGATTTTACTTTCTTCATTGCTTCCACAACTTCTATCCTACTGATTTCTTCCTGTCTTCTCACCTCCCTCCTTCTCCCAGCCATTCCCCAGCCACTTATACTCGCATTACTTCCATCCTCTACGTTCAACAATTCCTTATAGTGTTCTCTCCATCTGCTCACTTTTTCTCCCTTCTCCACTAGTAATCTACCATTTTTATCTTTCACTCCCCTGCTAACTTCACTTCCACCCTGTCTTACTCTTTTCACTTCTCTCCAGAACATTTTCTTACAGTCCCTCCACTTTACACTCAAATTCCTTCCAAATTCCTCATCCACTCTCTTCTTACTCTCTCTTACTAATCTTTTCACTTCTCTCTTCCTTTCCACATATAACTCTCTCTTCCGCCTCTCAACTTCTTCCACGCCCCTATTTCTCATCCATTCATTGTATGCTTTCTTCTTTTGTGCCACAGCCTGTTTCACCTCTTCAGTCCACCACGCTGTTCCTTGCACCCCCCTCCGTCTTCTGTTCCTTCCACACACCACATCACATGCTGCACATATTTCTTCTGTAAATATCTTACACACACCTTCCACGTCTCCCATCTGCTCCAATTCAGATTTGCCCAATCGTTCCTCCACTTCTCTCTTATACTCTGCCTTTTTCTCATCCTCTTGTAACCTTTCCACTCTCCTTGCAACTACTCCTTCCTCTCGTCTTTCCCTTCTTCTATTCCTCCATCTCACTTGCATCCTAATTCTGGGCACCACCAAGTAGTGGTCAGAAAGTCCACTCCCCCAACCTCTATACACTCTTGCATCCTTTACACATCTTCGCATCCTTTCATCCACACACACATAATCAATCACTGTCTTCCTTTCATTCAGTTCACCACCCACCCTTCTCATCACTCGCCATGTATACCTGTGGATCGTTTTATGCCTGAAGAGGGTATTGGCTATCACCAACCCCCTCCCAGCACAAATGTCCACTAACGCACTCCCATTCTCATCTATCTCGGCAGGCACTCCCCACTCACCAACTATTCCATCCACCTTCACATTACCAACTTTACCATTCATACCACCAATCAAAAACACTCTCTCATTCCTTCCAAACTTTTCCATGCACATTTCCACATTTGTCCAGAATTCTTCTCTCACTCTTCTAGCACGATCTTGCGTTGGCGCATACACACTCACAATCGCCCACATTTGTATTCCAACTTTCAACTTTACCCACACAATCCTTGACCCAACTGATCCATACTGTCTTATGCTCTTCTTCCATCTTTTACTCACAACTATACACACTCCTTCCTTTGCCCTCTCATACTCATCTACTCCTGCACATAAACCCCATCCATACTCCCATTCTCTCACACTTTCTCCTCCCGATTTTGTTTCAGTTATTCCACATACATTCACTTTCGCACCCTCAAGCACCTGGACAATCTCTCTCTCTTTCACCTCATCATTCGCTCCTCTTACATTCCATGTACTCATTACCAAGTCCTTTGTCCGGTCCTGGGTCGTCATCGTTTGGTCAGTCCTTGTCCGAGGCTTCTTGTTTGTTTTTTTAGTTAGTTGTTTTCCGGGGAGGGGCACTAATATTAATCCGCCGCGTGTCGGACACTTTTAGCCCTATGTGTCACCTCCGTGCCGGCCAATTTTCGATTTTTTTTTTTTTTTCTCTTTTGCTGATAAATTTTGATATGAAAAACAAATATCACTTTGAAAAAATTCACCAGAGGTCAGAAGTGCGTTTTCTGTAGTCCCACCGCCCGCCTTCAGGTGTCTGTGTGCACCGTAATCCCCAGCTGAGGTGAGAGAAACCCCGTTTTCTATGCAAGGTAAACCCAGGTATTCTCGCCAACGTGACTCAGGGAAGGAATAGGAATGTTCTTTACACTTTTCTGTCCACTTCATACTCACATTATTTTTTTTTTTGAATTTCGTAAACAAAGCTACTTTTTTTTTTTTTTTCGCAAATAAATAACTTACTACATCAACAACTGTCACACTATACGTATCTCACTCACTGTGAATGCATTGTCTTACAGGTACGAGAAAATATGCACAACTTGACTTCACAATGTACAGTCTTTTCACAGACGATAAATTATTTACAACATACCTTCAGTATACACAGATATTATAAGAGTATTTTTGAGCATCTCACTGTGAATACATCGTCTTACACCTACGAGAACATATGTAAAAATGTCTTCACTACTTACAGTCCTTATACTTACGAGAAAATATTTACATATTTTCACTGTGTGCAGTACTTATAACACTTTCTGAGCGTCTTTTCCGTTCTTACAACACATTTTGAGTGTCTTTTTGTCGCTCATGATTACAACGGTATTGTTACTCAATAGGTAGCGAGAGTGTGGTACTCATTAAAGCATGGGAATATACACAGTCCTACGTCACACTCTGCACATATATACCTTGGCTCGTTCCACTGCGTACGTGGCCTTACAGTGCTGTTTGCACACAAGTGACACTTCCGCTGGGGATTTTGACGCGTTGCATTCTGAGGGACGATCCCGGGGAAGTGTCTAACGGTTAGGCGGACAGGTGTGGCTGCGGTGTGGGGGTGGCGAGCAGCACTTCTTCTTTCCCATATTCCCCCACTATCTCCCGCACCAGCTCACGAATATATCCCTCAAAGGTCTCCTGGATGCCAGCGGTATGTGCTTGGAGATAGTGGGCATTGAGGACGGTGAAGTCGAGGAGGTGGAAGAATAAATTTTTATACCACTTCACCGTGGGCCTGGCACAGTCCACGCTGGAAACCATTGCGTCAGATTGATTCACCTGTCGCATGTTCACATTGGATGCCAAGACAGATTCTGCTTTCCAGACGGGGCACCGCCCTTCTGCCCTGTAATCTGTACTGTTTGTGCGGTGTACAAGGGGCTTATGAACAGACGAGAGGAGGAAGACTTTGCGGTTGTGGTGCCATGCTGTGGCGAGGATATTACTGTATTTGCCTTGTAAGAAACAAACTCGTTTTTTCTGAAACTTCCTCCCCACCTTCACATTGAGCCGACGGTTCTTCTTTACGGTGCTGCTCAGACCAGTTTCCTGCAGGTGAAGGTGGAATTAAAATCAATGGAAAGTAAATTAAGAGTGCTTCAAAAAGGATGGAAAGGGCTGTGTTAGATGTCAGAGAGAGAGAGAGAGAGAGAGTTCCTAGATAAAAGAACTAACCAAATCAGACAATATATTAACTACAAAAAAATAAGCATAAATGGTTGTGGGCAGGTCACGTCCTTCGTAAACCATATAGCAGATACAGAACCTGGGTAACTGGTTCCCAGCCCAGAGACGGGATAGAAAGATGTAATTTGGAGAATCGCTGGGACTAGATGGAACAAGCTAACAGCCAAGAGGTAAGAAATGGATGGGAGAGGCCTTCGACTTGGTACGGACCGTCCATTTTTTTTTTTTTTTAATTGATGATAATGATGATGATGATGATGATCATGACGTGTACTGTCCGACATAGCAATGTTCATGTTTGACCTGTATATTTATGTATATTTATGCCTGAGAAATTTGGAACTTATTGGTTCATCACATAGACAGGAATAATAAATTAACATGTTATATGTGTCCACACTGACTTGATGAAGGCCATAAAGTACCCTAGGCGGTAGTAGTACTGATCCTTCATTTCATAAACGGAACACTAACTTCTTGATCGCACTGAGAGTTTTCCATTTTGTATTCTGGGTAGAAGTGTATATTCCTGAAGGTTGTCGACGTAACACGCAGATAGAGGTTCTTTATTAACTTCGATGTTTTTCCCCACAATTTGGTTAACACCAGAGATATTGGACTTGTTCCAGTTCAGGGCAAGGCTTGAAAAACACTGAAAACCTCACAATGACCATGCTGGACCCAGTCTTAATTAAAAGCAGAATGCTTTGCCAGAACTTGGCTGAAGTCCACTCCCAGACTTGCATCTCTGAGAGTGTTGAATTTCCAAGTAAATTACCAAGGTGAACTTGTTATACTTAAATTTGGGGAAAAAAAAAATCTCAGTGTTTCAGAGCGAGATAATACAACTGTCCCTTTTTCACTCCAACCTCCCGGGAGGTCTTTAGTGATACTGCTCAGGATAAGAACTCATCACCGTATTTCATGACTGCACAATATATTTCAGTACCAAAAAGATTAGAAGTAAATGTATCAATTCATAGTGAGGATGGGGAAAAAAAAAAAAAAAAAAAAAAAGCTCCTGGCTGTAGGACTGACTGTCACCATCCAGAGACAAGAAGAAGAAGAAGAAGAAGAAGAAAAGCCTTTGTCATCTCGGGGAAGCGCGCTGGCCTTCTCTTGAGGAACCCTTATGATAAATTTGCAAAACTGAGTATTATTTTTTCTTTTAGTTACGTGGATAGAGACCACAATATATATCGGAACACAATGGCATTGTATTAGTCTCTAGTGTCATCG
The DNA here is from genome assembly GCF_032717465.1 of Coenobita brevimanus. NCBI lineage: Eukaryota > Metazoa > Arthropoda > Malacostraca > Decapoda > Coenobitidae > Coenobita > Coenobita brevimanus. The sequence continues at coordinate 39,058,124 of NC_136997.1, read as the reverse complement.
TTTTCATCATCAACATGATCATCATCTAATCAACTGATAAAAAAAATACTGAAACATTGTAAAGAACACATAATATCATGGCAACGATGTATAAAAATACGAGAGTTTATGGTATAAAGAGTAAAACTATTACATGCATTTATCTATATACTGTACTGTGCATACTGTGATGATTTACGAAAGAAAATAATTATGCCAGTTTATCAGGAACCAATTTCAGTTTACCATGAAAACGACCAAACCCTAGTTTTCTTTCAGTACTTCGACGGGTTCGCTCTCTTTGGCTAACATATGACGAACAATTATAAAAAGGAAGATATGGTTTAACTTCTGTGTGAAGTGGGCATCTTTTTCTCATTGATAACAAGCTATCATTGCAGTATATTCCGACTGTCAGATAGGTAGTAGTAGTATTAGTAGTAGTAGTAGTTGCGACCCCAGGCTCATCCGAAGTTATTGAACTTGAACCCAGTGGACCGCAGGCTGGTTGCCCTCTTCTTGCAATCCACCATCTTCTTTTAGGGGGATTGGAGTTGGGGTAAAGGTAGTTTGAATAAATGGGCAGAGGAGCCGCCTAAATACAATATATGGATGTCACCACGTAATGACGTCCCTCACCAGCATCGTCAGGTAGGTAATTATCCAAAACAAATCTGCCCCTATAAGTCAGCTTAACTTAGGCTAGGATGGGTTAGGTCAGGTTTGCTATAATGTTATTTTGTTTTACCTTCTGGGTACTTATTTATAAATCCAACCTGAGACGGTATCGATCTATCCATCCATTGCTAGAAGCCATTATCCCGTAAGGGGTGGCCATTTGCTTTGAGTTATTTCTTTTACGGGAAGGGGCACTCACCCTCCACCAACCCACTTGTTCACACGTAGGAAGCACGTATGGTTTGGTTATATGGTTACCACCCAGCGTTGTAAATGGTTTCTTGGCTCACAGGAAACCATCTGGATTGTCACTCAATGTAAAGTCACCTGTAAACGAAAGAAAAGCAGTAAGAAGTGACAGGAAAGATGGATGAAAAAAGGAAGAGATGTGGGCAGGCAAAAAAAAAAAAAAAAGATAACCGCTAAGGAAGAAGTAGGCAGCACTACATCAAGTGAGTGGATGATGGTCGCCACGACGTACCACTAACGGTATCGATTATTATTATTATTATTATTTCTTTAGTAAGTGGTAGTCATCAATATGAATGACTTTTCTTCTACCTCATTTCCTTCGCAAACTGTTCTTAGATGGATATTAAATTTGTCGAGGGGTCTAGGTGTCGCTTGAAATTGAAAACAATGTCAAAATCGATCGAATCACACACACACACACACACACACACACACAACAGAGAGAGAGAGAGAGAGAGAGAGAGGAGGGTGGATAGGTAAGAAAGTTACAATGATTGAGTGGAATTGTTAGGGGTCGCCAGTTCTGTACTGCTTCTAGACAAAACGGCTGGAATGTTAGAGCTGTGTTAATTTCTGTACGTATTGTAGACAAGCCTGGCTGATACTTAACCTAACCCATCCTAGCTTAACAACCTAACCCATAGGGGAGGAGAATGTTGTTTTGAATAATTACCTCATTCTGGAAATTGGAGAGGGTCGTCTTCATGTGGTGGTAAGGATATAACAGAGCTGCCCCACTGCTTGGTTATACAAGTCCTTCCACTCTCTTCCTATCCGCTAATAATATTTTGAATTTTTTTTAGGCAATAATGGAGATGTGAAAGAAACAGCACTCGCAGATGATACTGCATTATAAATATTATTATTATTATTATTATTATTATTATTATTCATCCATCCATCCATCATCCAATCCTACATTGCCCCATGAGGAGCGTAGGAGCCCGGGGCTAAGCAGTTGGTCCCGATATTTAAGATGAGAGTGAAGGTATTATTATTATTATTATTATTATTATTACGTAGTAGCAATGTTAACAGCTGCAATTGTTGATGTTGTTATTGCCACTGGTTTAACTGCAACGTGAACCTGATGCAGTGCAAGTTGAAAGTGTCGTTCGTCGGTCCACTGTCTTCTTTTCAGGGACAAAGTAGATGTGGGACGTTTGTATAACGGGGCAGCGGAGCCACCCCGATATATCGGTGACTCCACTTGAAGGCGTCCCTCTCCAACACCTAATGATGAAATATGGAAAATCAAGCGCAGTGAGTATAATGTAAAAAAAAAAAAAAAATCATATGTTGCCAAGAATGTTGTCTTTGGAGGTATCAGTGACATGGGAAGGAGATTGGCATGGACGAGGACAGATGTGCCTTAGTGAACGGATTATTAAGTATATTTTATGCTAAGAAGTGTGGCGGATTCGGGGGAGGGGGGTGGCACCACCCTGATCCCTTACCTCCATTTTCAGGTGAGCAAAATTATTTGAGAGAGAGAGAGAGAGAGAGAGAGAGAGAGAGAGAGAGAGAGAGAGAGACTCAGATGTTTCGTACTTCCCGCTATGTATTTGTTAAGGTTCGGGAAGATAATCATTTCTCCGTCTGTATGTATGTTTGATAAGTATCTGGAATATCATTCATGGATTATTGTCGAGGGTACACAAATATAACTTTGGGCCCCTCTACTCGGTGATGGATCCACATCTGCATAACTTTTAAAAGAGAACAATTATATTGTTACTTTGGAAGTGTACAGTATACTGTATACTCTCTCTTTCTGTCTCTCATACACACACCTCGAAACCCGCTCCCACTTTTTACAAACACACACACACACACACACACACACACACACACACACACACACCTCATAACCCTTAACCCTCCCTCTCTCCCTCTCCCTCCACACGCACACACACACAAAAACACACACACACACACACACACACACACACACACAAGTCACCGAGACCTAAAATAACTTCACATTAGGTTTCATGAAGTTTTTTTTTTTCTTCTGCCCTATCGACCTTTGGGGCCAAAGCCCCTGGTCATCAAGGCCATATATATATATATATATATATATATATATATATATATATATATATATATATATATATATATATATATATATATAAACACACACATACTTCCATGCATATATATATACACACTTTCATATATATATATGTATATATATATATATATATATATATATATATATAAATATATATATATATATATATATATATATATATATATATATATATTTATATAATTTGACTTTTTTTTTTTTAATTTTTTCGTGGTTTTACATTCCCATGAAGAACTTCTGTGTTTAGATTCGTCCATTTTCAGAGAAAAGTGGACACCGGCAGATGATGGCAGCCCGTCAATGAAGCTTTTTTTTTTTCTGGGCTCAACCATTGGGGCCGAAGCCCCTAGTTATTAAGGCCCTATATATATATATATATATAAATATATATATATATATATATATATATATATATATGTATATACATTTAAACATATATACATATATATATATATATATATATATATATATATATATATATATATATATATATATATTTATATATAAACATATATATATATACATACATACACACACACACACACACACACACACACACACACTTCCGTGCATACATACAGACACACTTTCATGCGAACGTACATATATATATAATAATTTTAATCTCATTTATTTTTTTTTTTGTATTTTTTTTTTATTTTTTCTTGGTTTTATATTTTTTATATCTTATATTATAAAGAAAAACTAATCTAAAGACCCTAAAACTAACCACCTAAGAGACAAATCGCTAACCTATACTAAATCCTACAGAGACAAATAGCTAGACCTTCACTAATGGTAAAAATACCTCGACTAACAGAACACCATCGACTGCAGATATGTAATGCCTTTCTACATTACATACCTGCACTCATCACCTGGTGACTGTCAGTCGAGGCACAACCTAATATAGGGGACATCAATATATGAAAGGGAACCAGACGAGTCAGGAACATTTCCATATACGTCAGCTGTCGTCCCTAATTAGAATAACTTAAGCAAGATAATATAATGTATTTACATAATTTGTACAAAAAGTGAAGAACCTCGCCCAGCAGACCACCATCGACTGCAAGTGCCCAATACCTTCCTATATTGCACACTTGCACTCATCAGCTGGTGACTGTCAGGCGAGGAACTTGGCTTAATGTAGGGGACATCTATATTAGAAATAGATCGGTGGGAGAAGGAACTATTTAACATATGTCAACTGTCAACCCTAATTAATATTACAATATATACATATTTACTGTTCATAAAAACCATAACCACACAGTAAAAAAGTCACATCACTCTGATCAGTCCGGTCTCTCTCAAGAAAGCCATGAATTTATCAGTCATAACAATGTCCCCATCACCCAGGATGGTGGAAAGGGTGAAGGGGACGTCTACTGCGCCGCAGTAATTTATAAGTGAAGCACGTTCACGAATAAATCGCTGGCAGCGCAAGATGATATGACTAATAGATAACACCGCATTACAGATGTCACAGTGCGGTGGGAAGCGTCTTTCCATATATGGTTTTATGTGGGTTAAAATGGTGGCATTAAGCCGTAACAGTGCCAATACTTTTTCTTCTAGGCGACTGGGACGATTGGCAGTGTCCCAGTCGCCCAGGTACGGCTTACAAGTTGGAATATTTGGTCTGGTCCACTGACCTTGCCACAGAAGATTTATTGATTTCTTTCCGAGAGATAGACTCGACCGTAGATCACGAAGAACGTCCCAAGTTTCCTCGAGCTCTACAGCCGACTTTGCAAGTAAGTCAGCCTGCTCATTGCCGTAGATACGACAATGACCAGGCACCCAGATCAGCGTGAATGACTTGTTGCATGAATGCAACTTATTAACGATGCTGCCCTGGATCTCGTGAGAGTCCGTAGTGCAAGATGCAATTGCCTGAAGGGCTGATTATGAATCTGAAAATATGACAAATGAGTCATGCCTAGAATTGAGAGCATAGTCTATGGCTCTGTCAATAGCGTCAATGAAGCAGTTAAGATCTAGTGAGTATAGGTCAGGTTGTTTGCTGACTTGAAGGTGTGTACAGTAATGCATCACGACATTGTAGCACCATTTCCTCCTCCGTCAAATCTTAGCATCGACCAAAACCTCGCCAAATGTCAGAGAATCGTGGGATTTTTTAAATTTACACAGTATTATTATTATTATTATTATTATTATTATTATTATCATTATTATTATCATCTTTCTTGTTGTTGTTCTTGTTGTTGTTGTTCTTGTTGTTGTTGTTCTTGTTGTTGCTGTTGTTATTACTGTTGTCCAGTGATATATGGCATACCAGCGCGTGGAAAATCCCATACATTCATACTGGAAAATTCATTAAAACCCCAACGAAGTCTCAGCTGCCTGGTATGGACACATATATCCCATCCTCCTTCCTGCCAAAGTTCGAAGCTGCACTGAAACATGTTTGCATACATCTGTCCAAATATTGCTGCATACATGTACCCAAACATGTTGCCAGCTGTGATTTCAATATAAGTTCGAGGGGACGTGTGAACGCACACTAAGGAGCTGTCAGGGAGCACCCTTAGCTGGCGGGAATACGAGCCATTATTTAACCACTTAACACACTGCTGTTGCATATTTGTAGCGGTTTAAAATCAGTATAATTTGCACTAATAACTTTCAAGAGGATACTTTGGTGTACTATGCAGAAATAATCGCTAAGGAACATTATGAAATCTCCAAATTCACTAAGAAGAAACTATAATTCATCGTTATCGAAAGTATGCGAAGGAGAGCATTTCGATGTATTTACTTTTTCTAGCACCTTTTTCCAAGCTACTTATTTTTCAATAGCAAACCAGTGTATTCTTGTTTGCATAATAGTGGAAAAAGCTGTCGAAGTGTATGGTACGGAGGAGAATTAACTGGGCCACGGAATTAGAGTCGGAAGAATAAAAACATATCATCATCACCACCATCCTACCCTGACTAAAAATAGTAAGGTACGATAGACTAAAAATAATATTAATAATAATAATAATAATAAATTAAGGAACTACGAACAGGATTTGCATAAAATACCTTGATGAACAATGTGCCTTCTATTCCCCAGCGTATACTGAACACTTAAGGCATGTCCGTCACTTTCCTTCCTGACGCATCATATCAAACAACAGAGAAACATACCAAGCCTCTCTCTGCTTAGGAACATTAGCCAGCAGAAGAATGAGAGAAGCAGAAAATGTGAGATATATATTACACGAACTGTTAATAATAATAATAATAATTATAATAATAATAACAACTAGAAACCACGAAAAGTCCTCATACCTCTGCCAATGTCATTGCCTTAGAAGACCTGAATCCAGATCCATGGATATAGGATCCGGAGCTGGGTCATCGACCACATTTAATCAATTCTTTCTTGGCCCATTGCTCACCTTTCCACAAAATTCCTTTGAAATTCATTAAGAAATTTTGAAGATTTGCGGGTTTCTCCGGATCCACATCTCTACCAAAATTTACACATTTCTTCCATATCTCATGGCCCATCCTTCCACAAAATTCCATCAAAATCCTTTCATATCTTTTTTTTTTTTAGTAGTCCAGTATCCGGATCCATGGAAAGAGGATCCGGATCCGGATCTACCCGCAAATTTAATCACTTCTTTCTTGTTCCATGGAGCATCTTCCACAAACTTTCACTGAAAACTTTTGAGAGTTTTTGGAGATACTGCGCGGAATACACCGGATCCGCATCCGGATCCGGCCCCAAATTTGATCATTTGTTCATTGTGCGACGGCCCACCCATCCACAAGATTTCATCCAAATCCGTTCATAATTTTTTGAGTAATCCAGCGAACAGACAGACAGACAGACACAGAAAAACAAACACACCGACAAGGGATAAGACATTTACCTCCTTGGAGGAAATAAATTATAATATTAACCCGCCGCGTGTCGGACACTTTTAGCCCTATGTGTCACCTCCGTGCCGGCCAATTTTCGATTTTTTTTTCTTTTTTGCTGATAGATTTTGATATGAAAAACAAATATCACCTTGAAAAAATTCACCAGAGGTCAGAAGTGCGTTTTCTGTAGTCCCACCGCCCGCCTTCAGGTGTCTGTGTGCACCGTAATCCCCAGCTGAGGTGAGAGAAACCCCGTTTTCTATGCAAGGTAAACCTAGGTATTCTCGCCAACGTGACTCAGGGAAGGAATAGGAATGTTCTTTACACTTTTCTGTCCACTTCATACTCACATTTTTTTTTTTTTTGAATTTCGTAAACAAAGCTACTTTTTTTTTTTTTTTTTTTCGCAAATAAATAACTTACTACTTCAACACCTGTCACGCTATACGTATCTCTCTCACTGTGAATGCATTGTCTTACAGGTACGAGAAAATATGCACAACTTGACTTCACAATGTACAGTCTTTTCACAGACGATAAATTATTTACAACATACCTTCAGTATACACAGATATTATAAGAGTATTTTTGAGCATCTCACTGTGAATACATCGTCTTACACCTACGAGAACATATGTAAAAATGTCTTCACTACTTACAGTCCTTATACTTACGAGAAAATATTTACATATTTTCACTGTGTGCAGTACTTATAACACTTTCTGAGCGTCTTTTCCGTTCTTACAACACATTTTGAGTGTCTTTTTGTCGCTCATGATTACAACGGTATTGTTACTCAATAGGTAGCGAGAGTGTGGTACTCATTAAAGCATGGGAATATACACAGTCCTACGTCACACTCTGCACACATATACCTTGGGTCGTTCCACTGCGTACGTGGCCTTACAGTGCTGTTTGCACACACGTGACACTTCCGCTGGGGATTTTGACGCGTTGCATTCTGAGGGACGATCCCGGGGAAGTGTCTAACGGTTAGGCGGACAGGTGTGGCTGCGGTGTGGGGGTGGCGAGCAGCACTTCTATCTTTCCCATATTCCCCCACTATCTCCCGCACCAGCTCACGAATATATCCCTCAAAGGTCTCCTGGATGCCAGCGGTATGTGCTTGGAGATAGTGGGCATTGAGGACGGTGAAGTCGAGGAGGTGGAAGAATAAATTTTTATACCACTTCACCGTGGGCCTGGCACAGTCCACGCTGGAAACCATTGCGTCAGATTGATTCACCTACCGCATGTTCACATTGTATGCCAAGACAGGTTCTGGTTTCCAGACGGGGCACCGCCCTTCTGCCCAGTAATCTGTACTGATTGTGCGGTGTACAAGGGGCTTATGAACAGACGAGAGGAGGAAGACTTTGCGGTTGTGGTGCCATGCTGTGGCGAGGATATTACTGTATTTGCCTTGTAAGAAACAACCTCGTTTTTTCTGAAACTTCCTCCCCACCTTCACATTGAGCCGCCGGTTCTTCTATACGGTGCTGCTCAGACCAGTTTCCTGCAGGTGAAGGTGGAATTAAAATCAATGGAACGTAAATTAGGAGTGCTTCAAAAAGAATGGAATGGGCTGTGTTAGATGTCAGAGAGAGAGAGAGAGAGAGAGAGAGAGAGAGAGTTCCTAGATAAAAGAACTAACCAAATCAGACAATATATTAACTACAAAAAAATAAGCATAAATGGTTGTGGGCAGGTCACGTCCTTCGTAAACCATATAGCAGATACAGAACCTGGGTAACTGGTTCCCAGCCCAGAGACGGGATAGAAAGATGTAATTTGGAGAATCGCTGGGACTAGATGGAACAAGCTAACAGCCAAGAGGTAAGAAATGGATTGGAGAGGCCTTCGACTTGGTACGGACCGTCCTTTTTTTTTTTTTTTAATTGATGATAATGATGATGATGATGATCATGACGTGTACTGTCCGACATAGCAATGTTCATGTTTGACCTGTATATTTATGTATATTTATGCCTGAGAAATTTGGAACTTATTGGTTCATCACATAGACAGGAATAATAAATTAACATATTATATGTGTCCACACTGACTTGATGAAGGCCATAAAGTACCCTAGGTGGTAGTAGTACTGACCCTTCATTTCATAAACGGAACACTAACTTCTTGATCGCACTGAGAGTTTTCCATTTTGTATTCTGGGTAGAAGTGTATATTCCTGAAGGTTGTCGACGTAACACGCAGATAGAGGTTCTTTATTAACTTCGATGTTTTTCCCCACAATTTGGTTAACACCAGAGATATTGGACTTGTTCCAGATCAGGGCAAGGCTTGAAAAACACTTAAAACCTCACAATGACCATACTGGACCCAGTCTTAATTAAAAGCAGAATGCTACGCCAGAACTTGGCTGAAGTCCACTCCAAGACTTGCATCTCTGAGAGTGTTGAATTTCCAAGTAAATTACCAAGGTGAACTTGTTATACTTAAATTTGGGGAAAAAAAAAAAAAACTCAGTATTTCAAAGCGAGTTAATACAACTGTCCCTTTTTCACTCCAATCTCCCGGGAGGTCTTTAGTGATACTGCTCAGGATAAGAACTCATCACCGTATTTAAATGACTGCAAAATATATTTCAGTACCAAAAAGATTAGAAGTAAATGTATTAATTCATAGTGAGGATAGGGAAAAAAAAAAAATAAGCTCCTGGCTGTAGGACTGACTGTCACCATCCAGAGACAAGAAGAAGAAGAAGAAAAGCCTTTGTCATCTCGGGGAAGCGCGCTGGCCTTCTCTTGAGGAACCCTTATGATAAATTTGCAAAACTGAGTATTATTTTTTCTTTTAGTTACGTGGATAGAGACCACAATATATATAGGAACACAATGGCATTGTATTAGTCTCTAGTGTCATCGTTTTCATCATCAACATGATCATCATCTAATCAACTGGTTAAAAAAATACTGAAACATTGTAAAGAACAATTAATATCATGGCAACGATGTATAAAAATACGAGATTTTATGGTATAAAGAGTAAAACTATTACATGCATTTATCTATATACTGTACTGTGCATACTGTGATGATTTACGAAAGAAAATAATTATGCCAGTTCATCAGGAACCAATTTCAGTTTACCATGAAAACGACCAAACCCTAGTTTTCTTTCAGTACTTCGACGGGTTCGCTCTCTTTGGCTAACATATGACGAACAATTATAAAAAGGAAGATATGGTTTAACTTCTGTGTGAAGTGGGCATCTTTTTTTCAATGATAACAAGCTATCTTTGCAGTATATTCCGACTGTCAGATAGGTAGTAGTAGTAGTAGTAGTAGTAGTTGCGACCACAGGCTCATCCGAAGTTGTTGAGCTTGAACCCAGTGGACCGCAGGCTGGTTGCCCTCTTCTTGCAATCCACCATCTTCTTTTAGGGGGATTGGAGTTGGGGTAAAGGTAGTTTGAATAAATGGGCAGAGGAGCCGCCTAAATACACTATATGGATGTCACCACGTAATGACGTCCCTCACCAGCATCGTCAGGTAGGTAATTATCCAAAACAAATCTGCCCCTATAAGTCAGCATAGCTTAGGCTAGGATGGGTTAGGTCAGGTTTGCTATAATGTTATTTTGTTTTACCTTCTGGGTACTTGTTTATAAATCCACTCTGAGACGGTATCAATCTATCCATCCATTGCTAGACGCCATTATCCCGTAAGGGGTGGCCATTTGCTTTGAGTTATTTGTTTTACGGGAAGGGGCACTCACCCTCCACCAACCCACTTGTTCACACGTAGGAAGCACGTATGGTTTGGTTATATGGTTACCACGTGACAGGAAAGATGGATGAAAAAAGGAAGAGATGTGGGCAGGCAAAAAAAGAAAAAAAAATGATAACCGCTAAGGAAGAAGTAGGCAGCGCTACATCAAGTGAGTGGATGATGGTCGCCACGACGTACCACTAACGGTATCGATTATTATTATTATTATTATTTCTTTAGTAAGTGGTAGTCATCAATATGAATGACTTTTCTTCTACCTCATTTCCTTCGCAAACTGTTCTTAGATGGATATTAAATTTGTCGAGGGGTCTAGGTGTCGCTTGAAATTGAAAACAATGTCAAAATCGATCGAATCACACACACACACACACACACACACACACACACACACACACACACACACACACACACACAACAGAGAGAGAGAGAGAGAGAGAGAGAGAGAGAGAGAGAGAGAGAGAGAGAGAGGAGGGTGGATAGGTAAGAAAGTTACAATGATTGAGTGGAATTGTAAGGGGTCGCCAGTTCTGTACTGCTAGACAAAACGGCTGGAATGTTAGAGCTGTGTTAGTTTCTGTACGTATTGTAGACAAGCCTGGCTGATACTTAACCTAACCCATCCTAGCTTAACAACCTAACCCATAGGGGAGGAGAATGTTGTTTGGATAATTACCTCATTCTGGAAATTGGAGAGGGTCGCCTTCATGTGGTGGTAAGGATATAACAGAGCTGCCCCACTGCTTGGTTATACAAGTCCTTCCACTCTCTTCCTATCCGCTAATAATATTTTGATTTTTTTTTAGGCAATAATGGAGATGTGAAAGAAACAGCACTCGCAGATTATACTGCATTATTATTATTATTATTATTATTCATCCATCCATCCATCATCCA
>NC_136997.1:38934089-39044089 GCF_032717465.1 Coenobita brevimanus | reverse complement strand
GCACTGAAACATGTTTGCATACATCTGTCCAAATATTGCTGCATACATGTACCCAAACATGTTGCCAGCTGTGATTTCAATATAAGTTCGAGGGGACGTGTGAACGCACACTAAGGAGCTGTCAGGGAGCACCCTTAGCTGGCGGGAATACGAGCCATTATTTAACCACTTAACACACTGCTGTTGCATATTTGTAGCGGTTTAAAATCAGTATAATTTGCACTAATAACTTTCAAGAGGATACTTTGGTGTACTGTGCAGAAATAATCGCTAAGGTAAAGACATTATGAAATCTCCAAATTCACTGAGAAGACCCTATAATTCATCGTTATCGAAAGTATGAGAAGGAGAGTATTTCGATGTATTTACTTTTTCTAGCACCTTTTTCCAAGCTACTTATTTTTCAATAGCAAACCCATGTATTCTTGTTTGCATAATAGTGGAAAAAGCTGTCGAAGTGTATGGTACGGAGGAGGATTAACTGGGCCGCGGAATTAAGAGTTGAAAGAATAAAAACATATCATCATCACCACCATCCTACCCTGACTAAAAACAGTAAGGTAAGATAGTCTAATAAATAATAATAATAAACACTTAAGGGATGTCTGTTACTTTCCTTCCTGACGCATCATATCAAACAACAGAGAAACATACCAAGCCCCTCTCTGCTTAGGAACATTAGCCAGCAGAATGACAGAAGCAGAAAATGTGAGATATATATTACACGAACTGTTAATAATAATAATAATAATAATAATAATAACAACTAGAAACCACGAAAAGTGCTCATACCTCTGCCAATGTCATTGCCTTAGAAGACCTGAATCCAGATCCATGGATATAGGACCCGGAGCTGAGTCATCGACCACATTTAATCAGTTCTTTCTTGGCCATTTGCTCACCTTTTCACAAAATTCCTTTGAAATTCATTAAGAAATTTTGAAGATTTGCGGGATTCTCCGGATTCACATCTGTACCAAAATTTACACATTTCTTCCTTAGCCCATGGCCCATCCTTCCACAGAATTCCATCAAAATCCTGTCATATTTTTTTTTCAGTAGTCCAGTATCCGGATCTATGGAAAGAGGATCCGGATCCGGATATACCCCCAAATTTAATCACTTCTTTCTTGTTCCATGGAGCATCTTCCACAAACTTTCACTGAAAACTTTTGAGAGTTTTTGGAGATACTGCGCGGAATACACCGGATCCGCATCCGGATCCGGCCCCAAATTTGATCATTTGTTCATTGTGCGACGGCCCACCCATCCACAAGATTTCATCCAAATCCGTTCATAATTTTTTGAGTAATCCAGCGAAGAGACAGACAGACAGACACAGAAAAACAAACACACCGACAAGGGATAAGACATTTACGTCCTTGGAGGAAATAAATTATAATATTAACCCGCCGCGTGTCGGACACTTTTAGCCCTATGTGTCACCTCCGTGCCGGCCAATTTTCGATTTTTTTTTCTTTTTTGCTGATAGATTTTGATATGAAAAACAAATATCACCTTGAAAAAATTCACCAGAGGTCAGAAGTGCGTTTTCTGTAGTCCCACCGCCCGCCTTCAGGTGTCTGTGTGCACCGTAATCCCCAGCTGAGGTGAGAGAAACCCCGTTTTCTATGCAAGGTAAACCCAGGTATTCTCGCCAACGTGACTCAGGGAAGGAATAGGAATGTTCTTTACACTTTTCTGTCCACTTGATACTCACATTTTTTTTTGTTTTTTTTGAATTTCGTAAACAAAGCTACTTTTTGTTGTTGTTTTTTTTTCGCAGATAAATAACTTACTACTTCAACACCTGTCACGCTATACGTATCTCTCTCACTGTGAATGCATTGTCTTACAGGTACGAGAAAATATGCACAACTTGACTTCACAATGTACAGTCTTTTCACAGACGATAAATTATTTACAACATACCTTCAGTATACACAGATATTATAAGAGTATTTTTGAGCATCTCACTGTGAATACATCGTCTTACACCTACGAGAACATATGTAAAAATGTCTTCACTACTTACAGTCCTTATACTTACGAGAAAATATTTACATATTTTCACTGTGTGCAGTACTTATAACACTTTCTGAGCGTCTTTTCCGTTCTTACAACACATTTTGAGTGTCTTTTTGTCGCTCATGATTACAACGGTATTGTTACTCAATAGGTAGCGAGAGTGTGGTACTCATTAAAGCATGGGAATATACACAGTCCTACGTCACACTCTGCACACATATACCTTGGGTCGTTCCACTGCGTACGTGGCCTTACAGTGCTGTTTGCACACACGTGACACTTCCGCTGGGGATTTTGACGCGTTGCATTCTGAGGGACGATCCCGGGGAAGTGTCTAACGGTTAGGCGGACAGGTGTGGCTGCGGTGTGGGGGTGGCGAGCAGCACTTCTATCTTTCCCATATTCCCCCACTATCTCCCGCACCAGCTCACGAATATATCCCTCAAAGGTCTCCTGGATGCCAGCGGTATGTGCTTGGAGATAGTGGGCATTGAGGACGGTGAAGTCGAGGAGGTGGAAGAATAAATTTTTATACCACTTCACCGTGGGCCTGGCACAGTCCACGCTGGAAACCATTGCGTCAGATTGATTCACCTACCGCATGTTCACATTGTATGCCAAGACAGGTTCTGGTTTCCAGACGGGGCACCGCCCTTCTGCCCAGTAATCTGTACTGATTGTGCGGTGTACAAGGGGCTTATGAACAGACGAGAGGAGGAAGACTTTGCGGTTGTGGTGCCATGCTGTGGCGAGGATATTACTGTATTTGCCTTGTAAGAAACAACCTCGTTTTTTCTGAAACTTCCTCCCCACCTTCACATTGAGCCGCCGGTTCTTCTATACGGTGCTGCTCAGACCAGTTTCCTGCAGGTGAAGGTGGAATTAAAATCAATGGAACGTAAATTAGGAGTGCTTCAAAAAGAATGGAATGGGCTGTGTTAGATGTCAGAGAGAGAGAGAGAGAGAGAGAGAGAGAGAGAGAGAGAGAGAGAGTTCCTAGATAAAAGAACTAACCAAATCAGACAATATATTAACTACAAAAAAATAAGCATAAATGGTTGTGGGCAGGTCACGTCCTTCGTAAACCATATAGCAGATACAGAACCTGGGTAACTGGTTCCCAGCCCAGAGACGGGATAGAAAGATGTAATTTGGAGAATCGCTGGGACTAGATGGAACAAGCTAACAGCCAAGAGGTAAGAAATGGATTGGAGAGGCCTTCGACTTGGTACGGACCGTCCTTTTTTTTTTTTTTTAATTGATGATAATGATGATGATGATGATGATCATGACGTGTACTGTCCGACATAGCAATGTTCATGTTTGACCTGTATATTTATGTATATTTATGCCTGAGAAATTTGGAACTTATTGGTTCATCACATAGACAGGAATAATAAATTAACATATTATATGTGTCCACACTGACTTGATGAAGGCCATAAAGTACCCTAGGTGGTAGTAGTACTGACCCTTCATTTCATAAACGGAACACTAACTTCTTGATCGCACTGAGAGTTTTCCATTTTGTATTCTGGGTAGAAGTGTATATTCCTGAAGGTTGTCGACGTAACACGCAGATAGAGGTTCTTTATTAACTTCGATGTTTTTCCCCACAATTTGGTTAACACCAGAGATATTGGACTTGTTCCAGATCAGGGCAAGGCTTGAAAAACACTTAAAACCTCACAATGACCATACTGGACCCAGTCTTAATTAAAAGCAGAATGCTACGCCAGAACTTGGCTGAAGTCCACTCCCAGACTTGCATCTCTGAGAGTGTTGAATTTCCAAGTAAATTACCAAGGTGAACTTGTTATACTTAAATTTAGGGGAAAAAAAAAACTCAGTATTTCAAAGCGAGTTAATACAACTGTCCCTTTTTCACTCCAATCTCCCGGGAGGTCTTTAGTGATACTGCTCAGGATAAGAACTCATCACCGTATTTAAATGACTGCAAAATATATTTCAGTACCAAAAAGATTAGAAGTAAATGTATTAATTCATAGTGAGGATAGGGAAAAAAAAAAAAAATAAGCTCCTGGCTGTAGGACTGACTGTCACCATCCAGAGACAAGAAGAAGAAGAAGAAGAAAAGCCTTTGTCATCTCGGGGAAGCGCGCTGGCCTTCTCTTGAGGAACCCTTATGATAAATTTGCAAAACTGAGTATTATTTTTTCTTTTAGTTACGTGGATAGAGACCACAATATATATAGGAACACAATGGCATTGTATTAGTCTCTAGTGTCATCGTTTTCATCATCAACATGATCATCATCTAATCAACTGGTTAAAAAAATACTGAAACATTGTAAAGAACAATTAATATCATGGCAACGATGTATAAAAATACGAGATTTTATGGTATAAAGAGTAAAAATATTACATGCATTTATCTATATACAGTACTGTGCATACCGTGATGATTTACGAAAGAAAATAATTATGCCAGTTTATCAGGAACCAATTTCAGTTTACCATGAAAACGACCAAACCCTAGTTTTCTTTCAGTACTTCGACGGGTTCGCTCTCTTTGGCTAACATATGACGAACAATTATAAAAAGGAAGATATGGTTTAACTTCTGTGTGAAGTGGGCATCTTTTTTTCAATGATAACAAGCTATCTTTGCAGTATATTCCGACTGTCAGATAGGTAGTAGTAGTAGTAGTAGTAGTAGTAGTAGTTGCGACCACAGGCTCATCCGAAGTTGTTGAGCTTGAACCCAGTGGACCGTAGGCTGGTTGCCCTCTTCTTGCAATCCACCATCTTCTTTTAGGGGGATTGGAGTTGGGGTAAAGGTAGTTTGAATAAATGGGCAGAGGAGCCGCCTAAATAAACTATATGGATGTCACCACGTAATGACGTCCCTCACCAGCATCGTCAGGTAGGTAATTATCCAAAACAAATCTGCCCCTATAAGTCAGCATAGCTTAGGCTAGGATGGGTTAGGTCAGGTTTGCTATAATGTTATTTTGTTTTACCTTCTGGGTACTTGTTTATAAATCCACTCTGAGACGGTATCGATCTATCCATCCATTGCTAGACGCCATTATCCCGTAAGGGGTGGCCATTTGCTTTGAGTTATTTGTTTTACGGGAAGGGGCACTCACCCTCCACCAACCCACTTGTTCACACGTAGGAAGCACGTATGGTTTGGTTATATGGTTACCACGTGACAGGAAAGATGGATGAAAAAGGGAAGAGATGTGGGCAGGCAAAAAAAGAAAAAAAAATGATAACCGCTAAGGAAGAAGTAGGCAGCACTACATCAAGTGAGTGGATGATGGTCGCCACGACGGTATCGATTATTATTATTATTATTATTATTTCTTTAGTAAGTGGTAGTCATCAATATGAATGACTTTTCTTCTACCTCATTTCCTTCGCAAACTGTTCTTAGATGGATATTAAATTTGTCGAGGGGTCTAGGTGTCGCTTGAAATTGAAAACAATGTCAAAATCGATCGAATCACACACACACACACACACACACACACACACACACACACACACACACATACACACACACACACACACACACACACACACACACAACAGAGAGAGAGAGAGAGAGAGAGAGAGAGAGAGAGGAGGGTGGATAGGTAAGAAAGTTACAATGATTGAGTGGAATTGTAAGGGGTCGCCAGTTCTGTACTGCTAGACAAAACGGCTGGAATGTTAGAGCTGTGTTAGTTTCTGTACGTATTGTAGACAAGCCTGGCTGATACTTAACCTAACCCATCCTAGCTTAACAACCTAACCCATAGGGGAGGAGAATGTTGTTTCGATAATTACCTCATTCTGGAAATTGGAGAGGGTCGTCTTCATGTGGTGGTAAGGATATAACAGAGCTGCCCCACTGCTTGGTTATACAAGTCCTTCCACTCTCTTCCTATCCGCTAATAATATTTTGATTTTTTTTTAGGCAATAATGGAGATGTGAAAGAAACAGCACTCGCAGATTATACTGCATTATTATTATTATTATTATTATTATTATTATTCATCCATCCATCCATCATCCAATCCTACATTGCCCCATGAGGAGCGTAGGAGCCCGGGGCTAAGCAGTTGGTCCCGATATTTAAGATGAGAGTGAAGGTATTATTATTATTATTATTATTATTACGTAGTAGCAATGTTAACAGCGGCAATTGTTGATGTTGTTATTGCCACTGGTTTAACTGCAACGTGAACCTGATGCAGTGCAAGTTGAAAGTGTCGTTCGTCGGTCCACTGTCTTCTTTTCAGGGACAAAGTAGATGTGGGACGTTTGTATAACGGGGCAGCGGAGCCACCCCGATATATCGGTGACTCCACTTGAAGGCGTCCCTCTCCAACACCTAATGATGAAATATGGAAAATCAAGCGCAGTGAGTATAATGTAAAAAAAAAAAAAAAAAAAATCATATGCTGCCAAGAATGTTGTCTTTGGAGGTATCAGTGACATGGGAAGGAGATTGACATGGACGAGGACAGATGTGCCTTGGCTGCGGCCACACCGAACGCGACGAGCGGGGAGGTAGCGTCAAGCGATGAGCGGGGAGGTGAGCGTCAACTCCATGCGTGTCCAAATAGGAAGCGGCAACCTTGTGGGCGACAGATAGTCAGAAGCATGCCTATAGTGAAATATCCGTTGAACAATTCACTACCTACTGAATTATATTTCATAGATTTATGTATTGATAAATAATAAAATTGTCGATGTTCATTACGAATATACATATACACATACATCTAGTGTATATACTTATCTGCTTATTAGTTTTAGACCTACGGTGTAAGAAAGGGAATAGAGCAATAAATACTAGTATGAATTTTAGACATTAATGGTCTTTTATACGTTTTATAACAACGGTGGAACAAACGTTACTTTAGCAATCGTATGACAAATTCTCGATTATAATTTATCACTTTTATGCAGTTATTCAGATATCTTCCGAGTGTTTCTTCAACACTCCAGTATTTTTGTGGAGTGGATCATTTGGATCCCACACAGCTCTCCTCTGGTACAAGGCTTCAACAGGGTGTTCAGCAGACCGCCCCAAAACGCAGTATTACCATGAATGAATGATAATGCAAATGCCTGGGGAGTGGGGGTGTCGCTAGGCAGTGCGCGACATTTTGGAACATGCTGCATCGCGTAGCGACGAGCGTGGAGGGTGAGCGGGGCGACAAACCTCCCCACTCATCGAGTGTGGCCACCCACATAATATTTAGTGTGTTTTATCGTGTCGTCTCATCCCTCCCCGCTCAAGTCGCCCCGCTCGTCACGTTCGGTGTGGCCGTACCCTAGGGAACGGGTTATTAAGTATATTTTATGCTGAAAAAAAGTGTGGCGGATTTGGGGGAGGGAGGTGGCAGGACCCAGATCCCTTACCTCCATTTTCAGGTGAGCAATAATACCTGAGAGAGAGAGAGAGAGAGAGAGAGAGAGAGAGAGAGAGAGAGAGAGAGAGAGAGCGTGATTCAGATGTTTCGTACTTCCCGCTATGTATTTGTTAAAGTTCGGGAAGATAATTTCTCCGTCTGTATGTATGTTTGATAATTTTCTGCAATATCATTCATGGATTATTGTCGAGGGTACACAAATATAACTTTGGGCCCGTCTACTCGGTGATGGATCCACATCTGCATAACTTTTATGAGAAGAATTAAATTGTTACTTTGGAAGTGTATATACTCTCTCTTTCTGTCTCTCATACACACATCTCGTAACCCCATCCCACTTTTAACACACACACCTCATAACCCTTAACCCTCCCTCTCTCTCTCCACCCACCCACACACACACACCTCATAACCCTTAACCCTCCCTATCTCCCTCCACACACACACACACACACACACACAAACACACACAAACACACACAAGTCACCGAGATCTAACTTGACATTAGGTTCCATGAACTTAAGATCTAGTGAGTATAGGTCGGGTTGTTTGCTGACTTGAAGGTGTGTACAGTAATGCATCACGACATTGTAGCACCATTTCCTCCTCCGTCAAATCTTGGCATCGACCAAAACCTCGCCAAATGTCAGAGAATCGTGGGATTTTTTAAATTTACACAGTATTATTATTATTATTATTATTATTATTTTTATTATCATCTTTCTTGTTGTTGTTCTTGTTGTTGTTGTTCTTGTTGTTGTTGTTCTTGTTGTTGCTGTTGTTATTACTGTTGTCCAGTGATATATGGCATACCAGCGCGTGGAAAATCCCATACATTCATACTGGAAAATTCATTAAAACCCCAACGAAGTCTCAGCTGCCTGGTATGGACACATATATCCCATCCTCCTTCCTGCCAAAGTTCGAAGCTGCACTGAAACATGTTTGCATACATCTGTCCAAATATTGCTGCATACATGTACCCAAACATGTTGCCAGCTGTGATTTCAATATAAGTTCGAGGGGACGTGTGAACGCACACTAAGGAGCTGTCAGGGAGCACCCTTAGCTGGCGGGAATACGAGCCATTATTTAACCACTTAACACACTGCTGTTGCATATTTGTAGCGGTTTAAAATCAGTATAATTTGCACTAATAACTTTCAAGAGGATACTTTGGTGTACTGTGCAGAAATAATCGCTAAGGTAAAGACATTATGAAATCTCCAAATTCACTGAGAAGACCCTATAATTCATCGTTATCGAAAGTATGAGAAGGAGAGTATTTCGATGTATTTACTTTTTCTAGCACCTTTTTCCAAGCTACTTATTTTTCAATAGCAAACCCATGTATTCTTGTTTGCATAATAGTGGAAATAGCTGTCGAAGTGTATGGTACGGAGGAGGATTAACTGGGCCGCGGAATTAAGAGTTGAAAGAATAAAAACATATCATCATCACCACCATCCTACCCTGACTAAAAACAGTAAGGTAAGATAGTCTAATAAATAATAATAATAAACACTTAAGGGATGTCCGTTACTTTCCTTCCTGACGCATCATATCAAACAACAGAGAAACATACCAAGCCCCTCTCTGCTTAGGAACATTAGCCAGCAGAATGACAGAAGCAGAAAATGTGAGATATATATTACACGAACTGTTAATAATAATAATAATAATAATAATAATAACAACTAGAAACCACGAAAAGTCCTCATACCTCTGCCAATGTCATTGCCTTAGAAGACCTGAATCCAGATCCATGGATATAGGATCCGGAGCTGGGTCATCGACCACATTTAATCAGTTCTTTCTTGGCCCTTTGCTCACCTTTCCACAAAATTCCTTTGAAATTCATTGAGAAATTTTGAAGATTTGCGGGATTCTCCGGATCCACATCTGTACCAAAATTTACACATTTCTTCCTTAGCCCATGGCCCATCCTTCCACAAAATTCCATCAAAATCCTTTCATATTATTTTTTTTTTAGTAGTCCAGTATCCGGATCCATGGAAAGAGGATCTGGATCCGGATCTGCCCCCAAATTTAATCACTTCTTTCTTGTTCCATGGAGCATCTTCCACAAACTTTCACTGATAATTTTTGAGAGTTTTTGGAGATACTGAGCGGAATACACCGGATCCGCATCCGGATCCGGCCCCAAATTTGATCATTTGTTCATTGTGCGACAGCCCATCCATCCACAAAATTTCATCCAAATCCGTTCATAATTGTTTTGAGTAATCCTGCAAACAGACAGACAGACAGACACAGAAAAACAAACACACCGACAAGGGATAAGACATTTACCTCCTTGGAGGAAATAAATTATAATATTAACCCGCCGTGTGTCGGACACTTTTAGCCCTATGTGTCACCTCCGTGCCGGCCAATTTTCGATTTTTTTTTTCTTTTTTGCTGATAGATTTTGATATGAAAAACAAATATCACCTTGAAAAAATTCACCAGAGGTCAGAAGTGCGTTTTCTGTAGTCCCACCGCCCGCCTTCAGGTGTCTGTGTGCACCGTAATCCCCAGCTGAGGTGAGAGAAACCCCGTTTTCTATGCAAGGTAAACCCAGGTATTCTCGCCAACGTGACTCAGGGAAGGAATAGGAATGTTCTTTACACTTTTCTGTCCACTTCATACTCATTTTTTTTTTTTTTAGAAATTCATAAATAATTTTTTTTTTTTTTTCGCAAATAAATAACTTACTACTTCAACAACTGTCACACTATACGTATCTCTCTCACTGTGAATGCATTGTCTTACAGGTACGAGAAAATATGCACAACTTGACTTCACAATGTACAGTCCTTTCACAGACGATAAAGTATTTACAACATACCTTCAGTATACACAGATATTATAAGAGTATTTTTGAGCATCTCACTGTGAATACATCGTCTTACACTTATGAGAACTTATGTAAAAATGTCTTCACTACTTACAGTCCTTATAGTTACGAGAAAATATATATATATATATATATTTTTTTTATGCGTCCGATTCTGGGCATAGGTTTCACAGCCTGCTATCAAGGCCCAACAGTCCTCCTACATACCATACACCTCTACATATCACCACTTCGGCGCTAACACCCACCGTCTATATTGAATACATGCTAGGGCTGTCTCATACAGGACTGGTGTATTGGTATTAGCGGGGGTATTTTTACATCTCGGCGGGTCTTCTGGTAGATCAGTAAAGCCTTATTTAATGAAATTCAAATCCTTAAACTGTTCCCTGCCCCAGCCGGGATTTGATCATGGGTCCGTTAGAACTGCAGGCCAACTCTCTACTGATTGAGCAGAGCAATACTTATAACACTTTCTGAGCATCTTTTCCTTCTTACAACACATTTTGAGCGTCTTTTTCTCGCTCGTGATTACCACACTGTTGTTACTGAATAGTTAGTGAAAGTGTGGTACTCCTGAAAGCATGGGAATATACACAGTCCTATGTCACACTCTGCACACATATATCTTGAGTCGTTCCACTGAGTACGTGGCCTTATGATGCTGTTTGCACACACGTGACACTTCCGCTGGGGATTTTGACCCGTTGCATTCTGAGGGACGATCCCGGGGAAGTGTCTAACGGTTAGCCGGACAGGTGTGGCTGCAGTGTGGGGGTGGCGAGCAGCACTTCTATCTTTCCCATATTCCCCCACTATCTCCCGCACCAGCTTACGAATATATCCCTCAAATGTCTCCTGGATGCCAGCGGTATATGCGTGGATAGTGAGAATTGAGGACAGTGATGTCGAGGTGGAAGAATAATTTCTTATATCATTTCACCATGGGCCTGGCACAGTCCACGCTGGAAATCATTGAGTCAGATTGATTCACCTGTCGCATGTTCACATTGTATGCCAAGACAGATTCTGGTTTCTAGACGGGGCATCACCCTTCTGCCCTGTAATCTGTACTGTCTGTGTGATGTACAAGGGGCTGATGAACAGACGAGAGGAGGAAGACTTTGCGGTTGTAGTGCCATGCTGTGGCGAGGATATTACTGTATTTGCCTTGTAAAAAAAAACCTTGTTTTTTTCTGAAACTTCTACCCCACCTTCACCATGAACCGACGGTTCGTCTTTATGGTGCTGCACAGACCAGTTTCCTGCAGGTGAAGGTACCTGGTGAGAAGGGGGCTTGTGTACCAGTTGTCCAGGTACAGGACGTGCCCACCACGAAGGTATTCCTCGATCATCGTCTTTACCACAGCCCCTGACAGTCCCAAGCATCTATCTTCTGTGATGTCCATCTGAATACCTGTGTACAGGATTATGTCCTGCACATACCCAGTCCTACAGTCGCACATCATCAAGATTTTGAAGCCAAACCTGTGTCTTTTGCTGGGGATATACTTTCGGAATGCAATATTACGTCTCCATAGCACGAGACTCTCGTCTATGACGAGGTCTCTGTGTGGGGAGAAGGAGGTACGGAATTTCTCTTGCATGGGATCAAAAGCTAGATGTATCCTCCTCATCCTGTCCATGCTGATAGCGTTAGCTGGGTCAAGGGTGTCAAAAAAATGTAGGCAGCTCAGGATGTATTGAAATCTATTCCTCCCCATCACCTTGCAAAAAATTGGTGTTGCCATTATTGGATCCACAGTCCAGCAGGAAGGAAGCTGATATTTTTTCATTATCCCCATTAAAAGAACAAGTGCTAGCAACAAGTACATTTCATTTGCCATCACGTCTGGTTAAAAAAATCAGCTGTGTGGGGTCTGTGTCATTCCCCCATGCTCAAATGTTTCAAAAGCATTGGTAAGGGCAATAATTTTCAATACAATGTCCAATGGGAAGTAGTTTCTAAAAAACTGCAGTCTACTTGAGGTAGGAGTGAGCTCAGGAACAGTACACCCTGCCACATTATCGTGGGTGAACGGGTGTATCAGTGGAACAAAGTCACTCCCATCCTCCCACTCCCACATCGTGTCCTCTTCCTCCTACTCATCATCATCTCCGTCATCCTCGGGCTGTGGGGAAGTGGGGAATGGGGAAACATTTTCACGTGAAGTGCTGGGTGTGGGGAATGGGGGAACACTTTGTCCTGAGGTGCTAGGCTGAGCTGGGTCTCGTTGGGGCAAGGGAGAGCACGGGCAACATGACTCACTCTCCCCCAACAATGGAACTTTCCCAAATCGGCCCCTCTTCCTCCTCACACCTTCATCCCCACGTAGGGAAATCCTAGGCTTCCCCAGCCACCCATGAACAGCTGAACTGTCACCTTCCTCCTTGCCTTCCTCATCATCATCATGACGTGCAAGGTGGCGACATGCAGGTGCCTTGTTCCACGTGTTGCCCTAGCATACCCCACATACACTGATTTCCATGGTGAGGGAATTTCCTCATCACTACTACTCTCCTCATCAGGCTGGACGTAGTCATTATCCTGCACGTCATCGTCCACGTCACTTTCCCCAGTTTAAGGGACCTTCACGAGCTCCTGAATCTCCTCGTCTGAGAGATCATGGCAAGACATTACTACACTGTACGATGGACACAAGCAGAGTGATGCAGAGCGAGCGTGATGAGGGACTGCATGGGTGTATAGGCCTGACCACCTGTGGCAAAGTAGAGGAAGGGCTGCCCTACAAGCACACCTATTTTTGCTCGCGTTCCTTGAAAAATGCGGCCACAGTGAATTTGTAAAATTTAAGCCATTTTATAATGGCACTGGCACTGGCCACGGAATTACGTCAGACCGTTTTAAAATGGTACTGGCACGTGATGGGTTACTGATGATAATGATGAGAAAAATTATAATAATAATAATAATAATAATAATAATAATTATAACAACAATACTAATAATAATAATAATTAGAAAATGGGAATTGCCATTAGCAGTTTCAATAACCCACCACATGACAAGGTCATCTGTCTTCTGCATGTGACCTCAGTTCATAAAAAAATAAGCAAATTTTGAACTTTGACCTTGGTTGTGACTTTGAGTTTTGGGTCAAGGTCATTCATACTTGATAGTCACGCACAGCATTTCAGGTTCTATAAATGTACTAAATTTGGTGACTGTACTTCACTTTCATCTTGGTTCTTACCTCCACCAACGAGATTATGTTTTACCTCACGTTGGTTTGTTTGACTCTTTGTTTGTCTGCCTGTTATCAGGATTACTCAAAAAATTATTACCGGTTTTTGATAAAAGTTTACAGAAGGGTGGGCTATGGTCCAAGGAAGAAATGATTGAATTTTGAGCTGGATCCGGACCTGGATCCGGAGTATCCAACACAACATCTCCAAAAGTTCTCTATGAATTTCAATGAAATTTTGTGGAAAGGTGGGTCATGAATCAAGAAAAAATAAATAAATTTCGGGGGGGATCTGGACCTGGATCCGGATCCTATCTCCAAAGATCCGGATGCTGGATTACCCAAAAAGTTATGAACAGATTTTGATTAAATTTTGTGGAAAGGGCGGCCGTGGGCCAAGGAAGCAATGATTAAATTTGGAGGTGGATCCACATCTGGATCTGGAGTTTCTTGTACAATGTCTCCAAAAGTTCTCGATGAATTTCAATAAAATTTTGTGGAATGGCAGGCTGTGGACCAAGAAAGAATTGATTAAATTTTGAAGAGGATCAGGATTCAGATCTGGATCCTATATTCACGGATCCGGATCAGGATCCTTAATAATGGAAATTACAATGGCAGAGGTGTGCACTCTCCGAGCACTTTCTAGTTTTAAATTTTGCACTCGGTGGGACCAAACTACTTTACATTGACCCATGGGCGATCTCATGGTGTGAGCTTGTATATACAATATATATATAATTCAGTTATCCAACCTTAACGCCTTTATATATATATGCAGAAACTTCGCTTCACCGTGAAGATATGAATGCAAAATAACCACAGGAGAAATGAAAGGAGCAACAATGAGTACTTTCGTATAAGATGTAATATACAAAAGTACTCACTGTCGTGCCTTTCACTTCTCCAGTGGTTATTTTGTATATATATATACCTAGGCTGCTTCCCCCAAGGAAAGGGAGGTAGCCGAGACAGGACGACACACTTCCCATTTACTCGTCCATTCAAACACATTCATTCGCATCTTAGCCCCAAAGGGGAGAATGGACAGATCCTCACCGCACCACACCGCACAAGGGTCAACTGCGCAATGCAATCAGTGACATCCGCAGCAGGGCCCGACAGCAGAACTGGTTTACCCCTGCCACATCATAACAGACCCATCCCCTTACCTGCACCTGACCTGACTAGCTGATCAGACCAAATGCGGGAGAATATCCCCTCAGGGCTGCGTCATCACTTATTCATTCACAATTTCTCTCCATTTATTTCTGTCACTCACAGCCACTCTTCCTTGCTCAACAGACATCCCTCTCGCATCCAACGCTCTCTTCACACTGTCCATCAATCCTATTCATGTGGTCTTCCTCTCAGACTTACACCTCTCACATCAGATCTAGTTATCTTTTTCACCAATCGCTCATTATCCATCTCTCCATATGCCCAAACCATCGCAACACCCTCTGCTCAACTCTACCAGCCATCTCCCGAACAACTCCAGTTCTCCTTCGCACTTCATCATTTCGCACCCGATCCATATGCGTCACTCCACACATACTCCTCAGACACCTCATCTCCATTACATTCAAACTTTTCCTCTCTGCTACACCCATATTCCATGTTTCAGCCCCATATAACGCAGTCGGTACCACAACACCCTCATACAGCCTTCTCCTTACATCCATTCAAAGCGAACGACAAACACTTTTTTCATTCCTCCCAGCACCTTTCCTACTTCATTTATTATAAACTTCACTTCTGCATCTATTCTTCCATCCACAGCAACATGTGACCCTAGATATTTAAATCAATCTACCTCCTCAAGCAACTCACCATTCAAAACTATATTCATCCCCCTACCATCTATCAACCTCGTACTCGTACACTTCATCACTTTACTCTTATTCTCATTCACTTTCAATTTCCTCCTTTCACACACCCTTCCAAACTCCTCTACCAACTGTCTCAATCGCTCCTCTGAATCAGTCACCAGTACAGTATCATCTGCAAACAGCAGCTGCTTCAGATTCCACTCTCCACCATCAACATTCACCAGACTCAGACCTCCACCTAAAACTCTTGCATTCACCTCCCTTACAACACCATCCATGTAAATATTAAACAACCAAGGCAACATCACACATCCCTGTCGCAGCCCCACTCTCACGGGAAACCAATCACTCACAGCATTTCCCACTCTTACACACGCTCTACTATTTACATAAAAACTTTTCACCCCTTTTAGTAACCTACCATCAAGTCCATACAATCTTAAAACAGTCCACAAAGCCTCCCTATCAATTCTATCATACGCTTTCTCTAAATCCATAAATGCCCAAAACACATCCTTGCCTTTCGCTGAATACTTTTTACACACTTGTCTCACAGCAAACACCTGATCAGTGCATCCCTTCCCTCTCCTAAAGCCACACTGCTCATCACCAATCACTCCCTCTGTACCCTATCTAACTCTCATAATTAACACTCTGCCATACACCTTACCTACAACACTCAACAGACTTATACCCCTAAAGCTAGTACATTCATACTTATCACCCTTGCCTTTATACAACGGGACCACACAAGCACTTGCCCAGTCAACTGGCACCATACCTTTCTCAAAGCACACATTCAACAATCTTACTAACCAGTCAACAATAGTCACTCCACCACCCTTCAAGCATTCCACAGCACACCCATCCATACCTGCAGCTTTCCCTGTTTTCATCTCCTTTACTGCCTTCTCCACTTCCTCCTTCGTGATCAAAGAATCATTTAACTCTCCCAACACATTTATTCCTTGCACCCTTCCATCCGCCACAATCTCAGCCACCCTTTCCTCCTCTACATTTAACAATCTTTCAAAATACTCTGCTCATCTCTTCCTTACTGCATCCATTTCAATTAACATCCTTCCATCCTCTGATTTTACTCGTTCTTCCTTCCCAGACTCTCCCTTTCGCACCTTTTCACCTCCTTCCAAAACATTTTCTTATTCTGTTGAAAATTCTCTGTCAGGCGCCTACCCCACCTCTCATCTGCTGCCACTTTAGCATCACGCACAGCCCTTCTCGCTCTATTCCTCTTTTCCTTATACCTTTCATATGACATCTCATCCTTCCTCTGCAGCCACACTTCATATGCACGTCTCTTCTCAGCCACAGCCATACTTACTTCCTCGCACCACCATTCACTTCCTTTTCTTACACCACCACCCACACGTCTCACACAACACACCTCTTCTGCATGCCCCACCACAGCACTCTTAAACAACTGCCATTCTTCCTCCACGCTGCCATTTTCCCGATCTTTCACTGCGTTCCACTCATCTTTCAATTTCTCCTGATACTCTATCTTTTTCTCTCTTTTATCCAATTCACTCACTTTCAAAACCTCCCTGCCACACCTAACCCTCCTAGCTCTCACCCATCTCTTACCTACTCTTAACTTTCCCTCCACCATGTAGTGGTCAGACATACCTCCCCCTTCCCTCTCAGAACTCTCACATCCAACAATCTTCCTATGACATTCCTAGACACAACCACATAGTTCATCAAAGCTCTATCAACAACCCTTCCACCCTCCTGTCTCACCCATGTATACTTATAAATATCTTTCTTCTCAAACAGCGTATTCCTAATCACCATCTCTCGCTCAACACACATCGCTATCATTTGTTCCCCATTTTCATTTCTTCCAGGCACACCATGCATACCAACTACGCCTTCAACTGCTACATTTCCCACTCTAGCATTCAGATCTCCCATTATTACCACATTCACATTCGCTCCAAAACTCTGCAGACACTCATCAACATCATTCCAGAAAGACTCCCTCTCTTGTTCATCCCTATCACTACCAGGCCCATATGCACTCACAAACACCCACAACTCACATTCAAATTTCGCTTTCACCTACATCAGTCTCGATGACACCTCCTTCCATTCAATCACACTTTGCTGTACTTCCGGACTCACTAACAAGGCCACACCTTCGCTTGCCCTTCCTCTATCAACACCTGACAATCTTCCATTCACACTTCCAAACATAGACTCACCCTTCCCTTTCATCTTCGTTTCACTCAAAGCTAACACATCCAACTTTCTTCTCACAAACATTCTCCCAATCTCCTCCCTTTTAGCCTCAATTGTACTACATCCACGCACATTCGTAGACCCAATCTTCAGGGTACGGGGATAACTCCATCCCCCATCCCTTTCTCTGGCCTGTCTCTTTTTAGGAACTAAAATACAGAGGAGGGGGGTCCCTAGTCCCCTCACCCCGCCTCTTTTAGGCGCCTTTTACGACAGGCAGGGAATACGGTGGCAGTATTCTTCCTAACACAACCTGGCCACAGAGTAGTAGTACCACCCCATAGTGCAGCCAGGTTGTGTCCCCCCCGCCACAGGGGGGGCCTGCAGTTCTAAAAGTCTCCGGTAAATTGAATAAAATCGTCTGAAGGCTGCAACATTAAAATCCAAAATTCAAAATCGGACTGAGAGGGTTAAGAAGGTCGACCAGTATTCACACCCAGGATGGGATACACAAACACACAATCAATTCCCTGTTGTAACTCAGGTCTTGATTTGCAGGTGAAATGCCCACCATGACGAAACACAACAAGAGCGATATCACGACACCCATCCCAGGGGGAGACCATGGAGAGGTGCCTAGGGCTCACATAAGGCCCAGGCAGGACGGGCCTATGTCCCCTACTACCTTGCGCCCCTCTTTCCCCTCAACGGACCCAACGAGAGCTACACAGTGCTGGTGCACTACTCTCCAGTCATACCAGCCCTCGCCAGGTTCGGTGTTGGGCTGATATCTCAGTCCCACACAGCATCCAAGTGGCGGCCACTAGACGCACTAGGCAGGAGATGGCCACTAATTGCTTCATAGCTGCATCCCCCCCTCTGCAGAAACTAGTGACGGCCACAAGCCGCACCAGCAGGCAGGTGACGGCCAATAGCCGCACTTCGTCTGCTGTCCCCTCCCCTCAAAGGACCTCAGTAACGGCCACTAGCCACATCCTTGAGGTAGTGACGGCCACTAGCCGCAACCAGCCCACAATCCACTTGGGAAAAGAGGCCCCGGTGACAACCACTAACTGCACTGGAGGGCAAGTGATGGCCATTAGCCGCACCTCGCCCAACAGGACCCCAGTGACTGCCACTAGCCACACCAGTGGATAGGTGATGGACACTATCCACATCTCACCCTCAGTACTGCCAGGAAGTCAGGCCCCAGTGACAGCCACTAGCCACACCAGCAGGAGAGGGACAGCTACTAGCCACTCTACCCCTGCTGCCCTTGGGACCTGGACGACGGCCACTAGCCACGCCAGGGAGGGAACAGACACCATCTGTCCCTCGTTCCCTGTGACTTCCTCTACGGAGGATGTCCCTTGTTTGGGCCATCCCTCCTGTGGCTGAGCAGGCCACCCCTCCTGTTCTCCCCATAGAGGCAGCCCCCTGGAGGAGCTATACCTGGAGGAGGTCTGGCAAGGCCCTATCATCACCCCGGGGTTCGAGCAGTGCAGCTGGTGTCCAGGCGAGACCACCCACTACTGGACTTCTAAATGCGAGGATGCTGCACACCACCCCTGATGGCGACCTGACCCGAGGGAGACCGCAGTCCCTGGACTCCCTGAGGTGCCCCCAGAACCCGAGGGCGTGACATCCCTAGCCCCATCGGATGATGACCTCCTCCACAGGGTAGGTGCAGGCAAGTGTGCCTACTCTCCCTATTCAGTCCCAGTCCCGAGGACCTAACTCCCCACCAAGGCCCCACTAGGGAAGGGCCCCCCTCCCAGCAGCCCATTCTGGATGACGTGGCCCCCGAGAGTAGTCCCGTGTCCTCTAAGGGAAGGCACACCTGATGGGACCCCTCCCACACCTGGCCAACACCTATAGGCAGCCCGAGACTTCAGCAGCCCTGTCAGAGTCCTCCCGTCCAGACAGTGACTTTTGAACTTGTCTAGTTTATTGTGTCCAGACTGTATTCACATTGTGCTCAATGGTGTATGAATAAATGGTAATACACGTGTAAGGTTGGTTGACTAGAGTTTTTATGCACTGTTCCTCTTGTAGTGTATTCTAGTTCCGGTCTCGAAAGAGAACCCCAGCTCAGCAGCTAGTGTTCTTGGGATGAGAAGTCGACCTAAAAACACCTAGCATAACAGCAGGAAAGACAAGGAGACTGCGGAATCTCCCTCTGTCTCCTGTTCCAACGTCATGCTGAAAGGTTATAGCTGTATTCAACAGGACGACTGGGAAATGAGTGCAAAATCTTCCCTTATCTAGTTGTTCCTTTAAAAACATACCTAAGTTAAGACAGGCGACCGATAATAAATACGTTTGAATATCCTATCACTGGCTCTCCGAGGCCCGTGTCAGAAAAAAAAAAAAAAAAAAAGATATACGAAAGAAAACGTGACCATGATGGGGTAACTAACATGTCTGTAGCAACACAGTACGTAAGTAATCATGTGCTCCTCTTACTTGTCCTTCAGTGACACCGTTAACCAGTGTGTTAGTAAATAACGTAAATAGAAAAAAAAATCTCACATTTGGGGTTCCTATCTTAGTAACTGCTCTTTATTATGAATACTGTTTTGTATTAATCTTCAGCAATTCATTCACCTTTACTTACCAGAGATTTTCGTTCTTTTGTAGCCATTTCATGTAGCTTTGTGGCAAAAAAAAAAAAAAAAAAAAAAAATCTACATAAGTTCCAATGGCCTTCTTTGTGACTGCCACCATATTTGTTGACCTCTTTGCTACAGTTCAGCATTCAAGATGGAGAGATGCCACTTATTCGCACACAGTTCAATTGCTTTCATTAGCTCGTTGTTTTGCAGCTTATTTCTGTGTAGCTCAATGGCAAAACAAGACAATACTGCGGTTCTACATCCTTTCTATACTACTTCGTGACTAGTACCATATTTGGGTGTTAATCTCTTTTACAGTTTAGCATTGGAAAGGGAGAGATGACAATTTCACGCCAAATTAAGGACTACAGAGTACAATTAAAGTGAACAGAGTACAGCCATCGAAATCAGGATTCAAACTGAAACTAACCTGTATCATCGCAGCATTTCTTCCGCATGTACGTGTTCATATGTTTTCCCTTTTCTATTTCACTGTTGCTTTTTACGCTCATTCCTGCTTGCCCTTCAAGGAAAATTACTGGTTACTACAAATGAAAAAAAAAAAAGTAAATGAATAAATTAATAAGAAACGTCAGGAGTTACACTATCTTTACTGTTACCGAAACCTTTTGGACTTTTAAAGGAAAATTTTACTGTATTTGAACCGCAAGGGCCAATCCAGGATTGTGCGAAAGGGGGACCAGATATTTTTTTCCCTTGACCCACTGAATATCATAAAACATTCAAACATTCCAGTCAGTTTGTTTGGCCGGACAGAACTGGACTACTCTGACCACTTGAATATAAGTCGTGCCTACATGAAATTCAGTAATCCTTAGTTGTGACATAAGAATGAGTCTCCTTCATTACTAGTCAAATCAACCCTCTAATCGAATTACACCTGACCATCAACGAAGCCAAAAGGGTCAACATTTTATTTTAACCTACAGTGCTATTAATTCAGAAATTAATCTGCCGGTCAGAGTCACACAGATCCGCAGAATAAAAATCCGCTTTACACATTTCTATAACAGCATGTATATTCCAGGTATCAGTGTCATTAATTGGTCTGGAGATGGATGCCTTCATGTGGTAGCATTGATATAATTAGGAGGTTAACTATCTGATAATAGAAACATCCCTCAACTATCTCCCCTTCTTTCCTATCCCTGGAATTGAGCATGCAGACTGTAGGAAACGGACAAATTAAGCCTGTGATCAACTGGGTTCACGTTAGAGACGAATCCGGGACCACAGCACTTAAAACAACATATTATTTTCCCTTATGTCTGGAGATATTCTCTCTCTCTCTCTCTTGCTACTACTAGACGATTTTAATCACTTCTTGAAAGGCCACTCGTACTGAAGGGGTTTCAAGCCTATTGTGGAAAATATTTTCCCCTAAAGCGAGTATATATATCTTGTACTAGCGGTATTTGCGTTCCTTTCCTTTTTAATATAGTTGTCTTTTTTTAAACAAAAGAAAATCCAGAGAACATTTATTTCTAAATAGAGCGGTTTATTAACCCAGGGATGTAGCTCTAGTTCTCGTTAATTGTCCTTATTATTAAGAAATTTTATGCTACTGCATGTAACCTTTGTGGACAACTATATTGTAAACAGGTGTAAATACTTAGGAAGTTTCCATTGTCATGACTGCGCCTGCATGGTAGGATGACGTGGTATCCTGACAGGAAAACTGTGGAAGGTCTAACATATCTTGACATATGTTTAGTTCGAGTATTATATATACTAAGATTAACTTGTTAAGTTGAATTTACCTTAAAAAATTAGTGAGGTAATTCACAGTATTTAAGGAATTGTAATTAAACAATATTTGGCATCTCTGAATCCAACGAGGGGAGAGAGACATCATTTTTAATTCTGTTCTTCAAGCTCGTTCGTGCAGGACATTGTAAAAAGTAGCGCCAAGGATGCTTGGAAAGGCTCAGGCAAACCAACCGAGGTGTCAAGCCCGTTGTTATCTGTTATTCCGACACTATCTAGCTATGTAATGTTTATGATCTGACCAAATAATTTAATTATGATTTGGCCAAATCAGAATCATTCAATCCTCCGCAATCCTGGCTCTATCAGATATGCCAAAAACATTCACCACGTTCTGTACCTTCACATAAACGTATCCTATAGAGTTAATCCGGCAACTGTCAAGTTAAAAGGGAGTGCCAAATCGCTGATCATGCACTTCTCACAATATTCATCCAGCCAGCTCGATCTCTTGTCAGTTCCCTAGTCTCACCGACTTCCACACCTCTCTTCCTCACACACTCATTCACCATATCTCTCCACCTTCTCCTTGGCCTGCCTTGCCTCCTCCAACCTTCAAATTCTCTCAGATAGACCATTTTCCCATTCTATTGTTATCCATTCTCTCAAAATGACCATACCCTCTTAGTACACTCTCTTTCATTCTGGTGTCCACAGACTTCCTCACTCCACATCTTCCATGAATCATTTAATTTCGTATCCTATCCACTCACTGTATTCCACATACATTCCTCAGCAGTCCCATCTCCACTGCTCTCACTCTTGACTTTTCATTTTCATGTTACACCATAGTCTCACATTCATATGTTAAAGTTGGCACTAACACTCCTTCATGTAAGCCTCGTGCAGCTGCAACACTCAAGCCTCTGTTTCTTATCAAGGCCTTCATTGCACCAGCAACTTTCCTTCCGTGAGTCACTCTACTTTCCATTTCTTTTGCACACTTTCCTCTCTTTTCTGTCACTGTACCCAGGTATTTGAACTCTCTCACCAATTCTAGTCTCTCTCCATTCACTGTAACAACACACTGGAAGTCATCTTCTCTCTCCATAACCATCATTTTACTCTTTTCTACATTTACTATCAAGGCACGACGCTCACAGACATCAGCAAAACTCTGCACTAGTCTACTACTTTTACTCTCAAGGCACGACGCTCACAGACATCAGCAGAACTCTGCACTAGTCTACTAAGTTATTGTCCGGTATTTGCAAGACTGCATCATCAGCATACAACAAATTTAGGATATTCCATCCATCACCATTCATTACCAACGCCATCCCCCTCTCCATTGCTCGTGTTTTTACTTTTCTCATCATCCCATCCATGTATATATTGAACAACCATAGGGACATCACACAACCTCGTCGCACACCCACACCGATCGTGAACCATTCACTTAGATGCCCATTAACCCTTACACATGCTTCACTACCATCATAAAATCTCTTGACGGCATCTAACATCTACCAGTATATAATAATATTATAAAAAATGAATTGAAGAATAAATTTATAGAACAGATAGAATTCCGTGTTAGCCATAAAGAAGGACATTATTTACCACATCATGCTGTAAGCAAAGATTCGCAACAACTCCCAGAAGGAGAGTTTTAACTGTTGTAGTAAAAGGACCAAAGGATCAGTTAGCTTAAACGATTGCCAATAGCTATTTTCCACGTGACGTCACGAGTCACGGGACTTTTGTTTACGGCGCCATATTGGACGGGAAATTGTCGGATATCTAGAGAAAGAGAACTGCAGAATCCACAATGATAATCCACTATTGTGCCTTCAGCTGTACAGCAATGCAGAAAACTGGAAGTGGTGTACACTTCTACCGGTTTCTAGCTAATGAGGAAAGAAGATGGAAGCGAATAGCTGCCATGAACAGGGAGACTTGGCAGCCTTCGGCCTACTCCCGCCTCTGTAGCTAGCATTTCACATCAGGTGAGCCGATGATTTGTGAGCAGATACGGGCATATTTACCATTCTTAGCAGTTGTAGGTGTCATGGGGTATATATTTATGTTACTGTCACAGAGCAAACGACCCACACGGCCATGTGTGTGTGTGGGGGGGGGGAGGGGGAGGGTCCATGTCACAGGCCTTGTTTTGTTATTGACCCAGAGTTTCACCCAAACCAAACCGGACATAGCAGTGATGGTCAAGAATGTTAGATGCATAAGTAAAACATATTAAATTACATGTTAGGTCATGAAGAGAGAAACCTGTACTGTACACAGGTTAGGTCATACTTAAAGTTAGGTTAGGTTAGGTAAGGAGGTTAGGTTAAGTTAGGTTAGGTTAGGTTAAAACTAAAATTTTAATTTTTTCAATGTTTTTCAGTGTGATTAATTTGAAACTGATTTTTGTGTCATGGTGAACTATTTTAATAATAGTGGAGTACAGAACATTGTTCAACACTTCAGTATAAAACTGTTATATACCACTGTGAGCCTGTGTGCTAAACAGTGCTTCAGTTACAAGTACTAGTATTTATAATTTTCTATTTTATTTAGAAATGAATGTTGCGCCACAGCAGGCAAAACTGTCAATATACACATGCTCCAGCTGAATAAACATTTTAAACTTAGTACAAAAATACTTTAATTACAAAAGGATAAATAGTGTACTTATATCAACAGCCCCCTATATTTATCTTTTACCAGGTATGTAGCTACTAAGATTTTTTTTAATTAACATAAAAAATCGTTATAACTATACTGATGGAGTCTTTTAGTTTTATGTTGTGGTACTCATCAGCATGAAATAAATTACCTTAATTTAAATTTGTGCCTGTGCTATGTTTCAGAGTAATTTTGACAGTTGTGGCATATACTATCAGTTATGCACTTTATGTAAAACTACTTTAAACATACAGTATATAGGCTGTGTGTGTATCTAGGCCTATAATTACTGAAATTTCTAAAATAACTAAATTTTTTGGTAAATTTCCAGAGTTACACCCAACTCACCGTGAAGCTTTAAAATTTTAATTTTTTAATGTTTTATAGTGTGATTAATTTGAATCTGATATTATTTCTGTCGGAAACTACTTTTTTTTTTTTTTTTTTAATTCCAAACCAAGCTAACCCAACCAACCTAACCTAACTTAGGGCCTAAGTTGATGATTTAGAATAGAGGATAACTGTAGTAGGACAATAGGCCCATGCAAGACAGCTCCCACAAGAGTGTGACTAATTTACCCTCCCTACAATAGCCCGTACAGGCCCATGCTAGGCAGCTTCCACGGGAGTGTGACTACAGGAATGACAGACTTTGTATGAACCCATACCTGTCATACGCTTATTTGGCCTATGCTTGATACTTTCTAAATAGGGTGCAGCAACTAGGGTACCTCATTGGGAAACCTATTCTATTCATTAACTGCTCGATTAGTCAAAGTATACAGTTCCCCCATTGGCCCCACATCAGTGATTTATATACTGATTACCAAGACTATTTACAAGTACCATATGTCAGTTCCAGCTATCTACATTGTGCATATTCAATATGACATGTCTGTTTACCTTGAAGAATTCCCCGGTGAACTCTGATGGAGTCTCTACCAAATAGTGATAGAGATCGCCATATCAGAGAACTGGTTTCGGTCCCCAATCCATGAAACTGGTGATTTTCTCCCGAGAAATGGTGTAAGGATCAAGTCCCAAACACTCTATCTTGTTCCTGTACAGATCTTGGTGGCGATCATTCAGATTTCTGCATATATCTAAGTTTCATCTCTGAAAGCCCCGTCTGGACAGCCATTACTGCGAGGAGTTTGCCATCCAATATGGAGTCGTAAACATAATCACGTGATTTCTGTGAAATCACAGGAAAAGGTCTATACTTTGGACCGGCAGTAACAGGGAAGGTGGGGAGTACGTTAATAAGATTTAGAGAGGAACTTCGCTTATACAGAAGACGCTAGTAAGGCTTTT
This sequence comes from Coenobita brevimanus, assembly GCF_032717465.1. Lineage (NCBI taxonomy): Eukaryota > Metazoa > Arthropoda > Malacostraca > Decapoda > Coenobitidae > Coenobita > Coenobita brevimanus. The sequence goes on along the minus strand of NC_136997.1, from coordinate 39,018,222 downwards.
CTCAGAATTGGACTGAGAGAAGAAGACAGGAAATTCACAAAATTGCTCTGGCCTCAAGACTCTCAAAATGAGTGTAGTCCTTTGAAAACTTACTGTTTCCGATCGGTGCTCATTGGCTCTTGTGATAGTCCTTTCCTACTATGCAACATTTTTAGGCATGATTTTGAAAGTGACAAATGCCCAGAAGCAGGGCAGGCCTTCTATATGAATATCATAATTTACAAGGTGTGGCTGATGCAGTGACGGAAACATTGAAGGCTTATGAAGAAGCCAGTTCTGAATGTGGGAAGGCAAATTTGCCCTTACAAGCTGGAATACAAATTCACCACTTTTAAAGCATAGCAAACAAGAGGACTATTCAAATATTGACATTCCCAAAACTCAAAATGTGATGGGTCTTAACTGGGATACAAGGTCTGATGAAATAAATTTAAAACCAATTAAATTATCTGATGTCACTGTCGCCAAGAGGTCCTAGTTAAGTCAGGTCTCCATGTTATTTGACCCATTAGGATTGGTCAGACCTATAGTTATTAGGGGCAAGTGTTTAGTGCAAGAGGCTTGGCGAGAAAAGTTGGACTGGGACACTGAATTAGGTGAGACATATATTGAACAATGAGAACAGATTAGAAATTTGAAAAAATCATCAAGCATACATATTCTCAGGCAAATATATAGTCATGAGTAGTCACATTTGCATATACTTTGTGATGCTTCTGAAAAGGCTTATGGACCAGTAGTTTATTGTGTAACTGGATATAATAGTAAAATTATTGCATCCAAAGCCAGAGGTGCATCGTCAGGTACAGTAGGTAATTCCCCAAACAAACTGTCACTGGGGAATGTGAATTTATGAATTAAAAGACGATATAAATATATATAATCAGTTGACACATGGTGAATCGACTTGTGAAATGAAGTAGTAAGTTATACTTTATCCTGGCTTACTTCGCCGATTCTCTAAGGATGAGAATTTTATAAATTTTCTCAGCAGTAAACAGCAGAGACTATCTACTCACGAATGCATACCCAGAGTTTGATGAGGAGCAAAACTGTAGATCCTTTTGCCATCAATTTTAATGCTTAGTCCATGGCAGAACAGACCTCTCCACTGTAAGTAAACTCTCCTATCTGTTAGGACAGGTCAAGGTCACGCCTTACCCGTTGATAAGGAAAATACCTGTTGAAGAGAATAATTATAAGGCGGATTTGACTATCCATACACAGAATTATGAAGATAGGGAGCATGCCATTACCAAGTTACTGATGACAAATTAAATTATCCATACCTAACATGATTTTGATTCCTTTCAAAACTTTTGGATTGCAGTGAGATGTAATTTAAGAGATTTAGGTACTTACGAAGATATAAAAGCAGCAGATCGGGGTGCTTTCTAGAATTGTATCCTTAAAGCTGCTCACTAGAACCAAGGATGCCTCCTATGGTAGGTACCTAAAAGATCATTTCTCCTGTGAGGAGATTGAGGAAGGATTAATTCAACTGTGTGAACATTTGCAAGGAAGAGTAAAGCCTGCTGACAGTAAACAGAAGATTGAAATAAGGAAAATAACCACTAATCAACTGGCTGTGAAATCTTTAGTCAGGGACGATTAAGTCTGTAAATAAAGGAGAGATTGGCACTGTTCTTAGCTCTTTAAAATCTGAGGAGAAAGTATAAAAGGCAAGGCATGGGCAAGCTAGGATGTGAGGAGATAATTATGGGTGAGTTAGAGTATCAATTATACCCTAATTTTTCTAAGAGTCCTATTATCTAAATTTAACATTTGTTGTTGTTAGACTAACCCACGTCAAAGGAGAGTGCAAAAAATTTCTGGCAATTTGGTGCCCCAAGTGATAATATTGTGGAGATCTATCTATTGCCAGACGCCTCAATCCCGTTTTGGGTGGCCACAAACAAATCGCCTCCAAGTCGCCCTGTCCCTCGCCATTTCACTGCCCTGCTCCCAACTCACACACCCCTCTCTCATATACCTCTCCACCCCATCCCTCCATCTCATCCTCGGCCTCCCCCTCCCTCTTCCCCCCTCCACCTCACTCACATTCACTCTCTTCGTCAGTCTTTCACCCTCCATCCTCTCCACATGGCCAAACCACCTCAGTGTGTTCCTCATAACGCTTCCTATCACATCCACATCCACACCACAACGCTCCTTTATATCCTCATTCGTCAGCCTGTCTCTCCATGTGACTCCACAGGCTCCTGTTAAATAACCCATTTCCACTGCTCTCACTCTTGACTTGTGTCCTTCCAGCAACGTCCAAGCTTCACTTCCGTACGTTAGAGTTGGTATCACAATACTGTCATGTAGTAACTTTTTCACTTCCATACTCACTTCCCTGTTTCTTATCACTGCTTTCAAAGAACCAGCAACCTTTCTTCCCTGCTGTACCCTTTCAAGCACTTCACCCTCCAAATCTCCATCCTTATTCATCACACTACCCAAGTACTTAAACGTACTCACATTTTCCAATTCCTCACCATCCAACCTCGCTGTACATTCACTGACTTTACCTCTCTCAAAGACCATCACTTTACTCTTCCCTACATTCACCTTCAGATTCCGTTTCTTACACACTCTCCCAAACTCATCCACCAAGCCTTGCAGCTCCCCTTCGTCTTCACTCAACAACACAGTATCATCTGCAAACAACAGTACAGGGAGTTTCCAAACACTGTCCTCTCTCACCAGGGCCACTCCAACATCCACTACCCTACCTTGTACCTCTTTTACTAGCCCATCCATGTACAGATTGAACAACCATGGAGACATGACACATCCCTGTTTCAACCCAACTTTCAAAGCAGCCTTCGCACCATCATACATACTCTTCACAGCATTCAACAACTTCCCATCTACTCCATATATTCTTAACACTTTCCACAATCCTTGTCTAACCACCCTGTCATATGCTTTCTCCAAATCCATGAAAGCAGCATACAACATCTTTCCCTTCTCTAGAAACTTTTCCACTAAAGATCTAAGAATGAATATCTGATCTACACAACCTCTTCCCTTCCTAAAGCCTCCCTGTTCTTCTCCAACTAATTTCTCTGTTCTTTCTCTAACTCTGTCAATAAGTATCCTACCATACACTTTTCCTATTATACTAAGAAGACAAATGCCCCTATGATTACCACACACTTCTTTTTCCCCTCTTCCTTTGTACAAGGGAATAATTATACCTGACTTCCAATCCTCCGGGACTCTACCTTCCTCCCAGGCCAATCCGCACATCTTCCACATCCATTCTACTCCTATCTCTCCCCCATGCTTCAGCATTTCACCACACACTCAATCAATTCCTGGGGCTTTCCCCGATTTAATTTTCTTTATTGCTTCCACAACTTCTATCCTACTGATTTCTTCCTGTCTTCTCACCTCCCTCCTTCTCCCAGCCATTCCCCAGCCACTTATACTCGCATTACTTCCATCCTCTATGTTCAACAATTCCTTAAAGTGTTCTCTCCATCTGCTCACTTTTTCTCCCTTCTCCACTAGTCATCTATCATTTTTATCTTTCACTCCCCTGCTAGCTTCACTTCCACCCTGTCTTACTCTTTTCACCTCTTTCCAGAACATTTTCTTACACTCCCTCCACTTTACACTCAAATTCCTTCCAAATTCCTCATCCACTCTCTTCTTACTCTCTCTTACTAATCTTTTCACCTCTCTCTTTCTTTCTACATATAACTCTCTCTTCCGCCTCTCAACTTCTTCCACGACCCTATTTCTCATCCATTCATTGTATGCTTTCTTCTTTTGTGCCACAGCCTGTCTCACCTCTTCATTCCACCACGCTGTTCCTTGCACCCCCTCCGTCTTCTCTTCCTTCCACACACCACATCATATGCTGCGCATATTTCTTCTGTAAATATTCTACACACCTTCCACGTCTCCCATCTGCTCCAATTCATATTTGCCCAATCGTTCCTTCACTTCTCTCTTATACTCTGCCTTTTTCTCATCCTCTTGTAACCTTTCCACTCTCCTTGCAACGACTCCTTCCTCTCGTCTTTCCCTTCTTCTATTTCACAATCTTACTTGAATTTTAATTCTGGCCACCACCAAGTAGTGGTCAGAAAGTCCACTCCCCAACCTCTATACACTCTTGCATCCATTACACATCTTCGCATCCTTTCATCCACACACACATAATCAATCATTGCCTTCCTTTCATTCAGTTCACCACCCACCCTTCTCATCACTCACCATGTATACCTGTGGATCATTTTATGCCTGAAGAGGGTATTGGCTATATATTATATCTACATATATATATATATATATATATATATATATATATATATATATCATCTTAAATGTCAGGACCAACTGCCTAGCCCCGGGCTCCTACGCTCCTCATAGGGCAACGTAGGATTGGATGATAGATGGATGATGTGTATATCTATCAATCTATATATATATCTATATATATATATATATATATATATATATGTATATATATATCTCATCTTAAATGTCAGGACCAACTGCCTAGCCCCGGGCTCCTACGCTCCTCATAGGGCAACGTAGGATTGGATGATAGATGGATGATGTGTATATCTATCCATCTATCTATCTATCTATCTATTGCCAGACGCCTCAATCCCGTTTGGGGTGGCCACAAACAAATCGCCTCCAAGTCGCCCTGTCCCTCGCCATTTCACTACCCTGCTCCCAACTCACACCCCCCTCTCTCATATACCTCTCCACCCCATCCCTCCATCTCATCCTCGGTCTCCCCCTCCCTCTTCCACCCTCCACCTCACTCACTATCTATCTATCTATATATATATATATATATATACATATACATATATATATATATATATATATGTATATATATATATATATATATATATATATATATATATATATATAAGGACTGGAGGAAACCTTTGATCATCTACAGAACTCAGGGATAAGGTTGGCTAAACAGAATGTGAAATCTGATACTGTGGGTTCCATAAAAATGATCATCGGGTCAGAATACTGTGGAAGATTCCTACAATGGATTTTCAAGAAGAATGAAGTACAGTTGTTCAAGAGTCCAAACGGTTGCTTTATTATGGGTAAGTTGCCTTTTCGAAAGCAAGCCAGAGGAGAGGTCAAATTTGTAGACTGTCTCTGTTACTCCAACACAGTGACTGATGGTACTATAGCTAGAGTAGTTGCAGAATTTGAACATATTCGGATAAATGACCATTCAGATAAATGACTTGCTGGAGAAAAAAAAAATAACATAAAGAACCTGTACACAAATTGTGGAACCTACATAGTGTAGGAGTACACGCTCATGAACCAATCCCTGATGATAAAATAACTCTAGATTTGTATGATCAGTCTGCGGAAGTTAAAGGTAGACTGTACTGAGCAGGATTACCATGGAAACTAAAGTATTCGGAGTTACCAACAAATTACAAGGCAGCTAAGGCTCAGTTAAATTCTCTTCTAAGGAAGGTGAGAGACAAACCAGAACACTTGACAATTCATGCATCATCCGGACCTCCTTTCCCACCGTAGGGCAGGGTGAGGTGTGGCAATGTCCAGACATCCCAAATTTGCCCAGTCCAATTGGCCACGCCTCCATTCATTCATCATTCAATCCTCCGCAATCCTGGCTCTATCAGATACGCCAAAAACATTCACCACGTTCTGTACCTTCACATAAACGTATCCGATAGAGTTAATCCGTCCACTGTCAAGTTAAAAGGGAGTGCCAAATCGCTGATCATGCGTCTCTCCTCACAATATTCATCCAGCCAGCTCGATCTCTTGTCAGTTCCCTAGCCTCACCGATTTCCACACCTCTCTTCCTCACGCACTTGTCCACCATATCTCTCAAACTTCTCCTTGGCGTACCTCGTCTCCTCCCTCCTTCAAATTCTCTCAGATAGACCTTTTTCACCACTCTCGTGTTATCCATTCTCTCAAAATGACCATACCATCTTAGTACACTCTCTTTCATATTGGTGTCCACAGACTTCCTCACTCCACATCTTCCACGAATCATTTAATTTCGTATCCTATTAATTCACTGTATTCCACATACATTCCTCAACAGTCCCATCTCCACTGCTCTCACTCTTGACTTTTCATTTTCATGCCACACCATAGTCTCACATCCATATGTTAAAGTTGGCACTAACACTCCTTCATGTAAGCCTCGTGCAGCTGCAACACTCAAGCTTTTGTTTTTTTATGAAGGCCTTCATTGCATCAGCAACTTTCCTTCCGTGAGTCACTCTACTTTCCAATTCTTTTATACACTTTCCTCTCTTTTCCGTCACTGCACCCAGGTATTTGAACTCTCACCAATTCTGGTCTCTCCATTCACTGTAACATCACACTGGAAGTCATCTTCTCTCTCAGTAATCATCACTTTACTCTTTTCTAAATTTACTCTCAAGGCACGACGCTCACAGACATCAGCAGAACTCTGCACTAGTCTACTAAGTTATTGTCCGGTATTTGGAAGTATACTGCATCATCAGCATACAACAAATTTGAGATATTCCATCCATCACCATTGATTATGCGGCTTTCATGGATTTGGAGAAAGCATATGACAGGGTGGATAGACAAGGATTGTGGAAAGTGTTAAGAATATATGGAGTAGATGGGAAGTTGTTGAATGCTGTGAAGAGTATGTACGATGGTGCGAAGGCTGCAGTGCGTGTGGATCGTGAACTAAGTGAATTTTTTCTTTGAAAGTTGGGTTGAAACAGGGATGTGTCATGTCTCCATGGTTGTTCAATCTGTACATGGATGGGGTAATAAAAGAGGTACAAGGTAGGGTAGTGGATGTTGGAGTGGCCCTGGTGAGAGAGGATAGTGTTCGGAAACTCCCTGTACTGTTGTTTGCAGATGATACTGTGTTGTTGAGTGAAGACGAAGGGGAGCTGCAAGGCTTGGTGGATGAGTTTGGGAGAGTGTGTAAGAAACGGAATCTGAAGGTGAATGTAGGGAAGAGTAAGGTGATGGTCTTTGAGAGAGGTGAAGTCAGTGAATGTACAGCGAGGTTGGATGGTGAGGAATTGGAAAATGTGAGTACGTTTAAGTACTTGGGTAGTGTGATGAGTAAGGATGGAGGTTTGGAGGGTGAAGTGCTTGAAAGGGTACAGCAGGGAAGAAAGGTTGCTGGTTCTTTGAAAGCAGTGATAAGAAGCAGGGAAGTGAGCATGGAAGTGAAAAAGTTACTACATGACGGTATTGTGATACCAACTCTAATGTACGGAAGTGAAGCTTGGACGTTGTTGGAAGGACACAAGTCAAGAGTGAGAGCAGTGGAAATGAGTTATTTAAGAGGAGCCTGTGGAGTCACAAGGAGAGATAGGCTGACGAATGAGGATATAAAGGAACGTTGTGGTGTTGAGGTGGATGTGATAGGGAGCGTTGTGAGGAACACACTGAGGTGGTTTGGCCATGTGGAGAGGATGGAGGGTGAAAGACTGACGAAGAGAGTGAATGTGAGTGAGGTGGAGGGGGGAAGAGGGAGGGGGAGGCCGAGGATGAGATGGAGGGATGGGGTGGAGAGGTATATGAGAGAGGGGGGTGTGAGTTGGCAGCAGGGTAGTGAAATGGCGGGGGACAGGGCGACTTGGAGGCGATTTGTTTGTGGTCACCCCAAACGGGATTGAGGCGCCTGGCAATAGATAGATAGACCATTCATTACCAATGCCATCCCCCTTTCCATTGCTCGTGTTTTTACTTTCCTCATCATCTCATCCATATATATATATTGAACAACCATGGGGACATCACAGAACCTCGTCGCACGCCCACACCGATCGTGAACCATTCACTTAGATGCCTATTAATCCTGACACATGCTTCACTACCATCATAAAAACTCTTGAAGGTATCTAACATCTAACAATATATGTTAATATTATAAAAGATGAAATGAAGAATAAATTTTGGAACAGATAGAATCCCCTGTTAGCCATAAAGAAGGACATTATTTACCACATCATGCTGTAAGCAGGGATTCAGCAACAACTCCCATAAGGATAGTTTTAACTGTAGTAGTAAAGGGTCCAAAGGATCAGCTAGCTTGAACGATTGGCTATACTTTGGACCTGCACTAACAGGGAAGGTGGGGAGTACGTTAATAAGATTTAGAGAGGAACTTCGCTTATACAGAAGACGCTAGTAAGGCTTTTCTCAGAATTGGACTGAGAGAAGAAGACAGGAAATTCACAAAATTGCTCTGGCCTCAAGACTCTCAAAATGAGTGTAGTCCTTTGAAAACTTACTGTTTCCGATCGGTGCTCATTGGCTCTTGTGATAGTCCTTTCCTACTATGCAACATTTTAAGGCATGATTTTGAAAGTGACAAATGCCCAGAAGCAGGGCAGGCCTTCTATATGAATATCATAATTTACAAGGTGTGGCTGATGCAGTGACGGAAACATTGAAGGCTTATGAAGAAGCTAGTTCTGAATGTGGGAAGGCAAATTTGCCCTTACAAGCTGGAATACAAATTCACCACTTTTAAAGCATAGCATACAAGAGGACTATTCAAATATTGACATTCCCAAAACTCAAAATGTGATGGGTCTTAACTGGGATACAAGGTCTGATGAAATAAGTTTAAAACCAATTAAATTATCTGTCACTGTCGCCAAGAGGTCCTAGTTAAGTCAGGTCTCCATGTTATTTGACCCATTAGGATTGGTCAGACCTATAGTTATTAGGGGCAAGTGTTTAGTGCAAGAGGCTTGGCGAGAAAAGTTGGACTGGGACACTGAATTAGGTGAGACATATTGAACAATGGGAACAGATTAGAAATGTGAAAAAATCATCAAGCATACATATTCCCAGGGATATATAGTCATGAGAAGGCACGCTTGCATATATTTTGTGATGCTTCTCAAAAGGCATATGGACCAGTAGCTTATTGTGCAACTGAATATGATGGTAAGATTATTACGTCCACAGCCAGAGGTGCATCGTCAGGTACGGTAGGTAATTCCCCAGTCACGGAGGAATGTGAATTTATGAATTAAAAGACGATATAAATGTATATAATAAGTTGACAGTAGGTGAATCGACTTGTGAAATGAAGTAGTAAGTTTTACTTTATGGTGGCTTACTTCGCCGATTCTCTAAGGATGAGAATTTTATAAATTTTCTCAACAGCACACGGCAGAGACTGTCTACTCACGAATGCTGTATCATTAATACTGTTAGCCTCCGAGAAAGTGTGATCTTTACCCCCTGACAGTCAATAACTAATAATAATAATGGACAAGTTCTTGTTGATGCTTAACTCCTAGTTGGCACAACTGATTTGAGAATTAATACAAAAGAACTGGCCTAAATAATAGTTGTGATTAATGTAGAAATTTGTGGAAACAGGAATAAGCAAATTCAAGAAATCACAATGGAGAGAAATCAAACACAATTCTAGTTTTACATTAAGCTCAGAGAAAAGAACTGTAAATTTATTAATTACAGTGAAATAAATTTACGTTACATGAATTTCAAAAATGAATTCAAGAGGGGAATTCACTGTTGCAGGGGGACTAGTGAATTCAGATATCAAAAGAAATACACTCTCATTCAAAGAGCTAAAGCCTAGGAAAACGAACGGAAATAATGGTCAGTGGAGGGAACGGAGCTGTAGCTACACAAAACTGGGCATCTCTGCCACGACAGGGGCTGCTCGCTTAGCTGCTAAGTCCACTACGCTGATCACCGACTCGGAGGGGAGATGCAGGGATCACTGTACAACGGAGACACTGCTCTCAACGCTGGGCATGAGAACCTTCTCCAGAGGCGGTCCGGACCGAAACTAACTGAAGTAAGCAAGCTGGGCAGGGTTGCCAGATTGTTCTGATCGAGTTATCGTACTTATGTTTCAAAATTATCGTTTTTCCACCCTAATTATCGCAAAAATATATCGGATATATGTGAAAATTATCGTATGTTTTAACTGCTACTACTACAGGCCCACGTAGCCATGGCCTGAAGTCAGGTTCTTCCTGTACTGTTGCTGACGATGTGAACCCGAACTCGAACTAGTCTGGGGAATATATATATATATATATATATATATATATATATATATATATATATATATATATATATGTGTGTGTGTGTGTGTGTGTGTGTGTGTGTGTGTGTGTGTAACACATTTGTGTACTGACACGGAACGGGAAATTTATGTCAGATCAAAACACATTTTTTCCCCTCTTCGTTACGACATTCACACTCGTTAACAGAATTCCATATCATTGTTTTTTTGTCTGGGCTTGCACTTTAACGTGTAAAAGAACAACTTTAAATTGTAAAAGAACAGCAGCTTGAAATTATACCATAAACTTACCTTTTTCCTTTTTTGTGGCGTTACAGCAAGCACCTCCTGCTCCTTATCACCCATATTAGAAGACATGGAAACGGTGTCTGATTTCAAGCTCTAGTAGTGAGCCTGTCACTGAGGTGACTGCGCCCAACAGCTTCGCGGTTACGACTGACGAATATCAATTTCAAACCGTAACGGTCAACCGTCAGTGTGACTCAAAATGTGCATGTACATTTCGTACAGTACAAGCACAACAAGCCTAGCTATCTCTCAGTCACAATTACCCTACGTGCACTTAAGAAAATTACGACTTCTCATTTTACAGATAACATACTGTGGAAAAGATTTCCTCTTGACGAAAAGGCTTTTTGTATCATTTTTTAACATTAAAACTATTATGCCATAAAAACAGAATTATCGTACAAAGTACGATAATAAGAAAAGGTACGTACATCGTACCAGGGACAGTATAATCGTACATGTACGATAATTATCGTACGAATGGCAACCCTGAAGCTGGGGCACAAAGCACGAGAGATGAGCGTGGCTCAACTTAACGGTCGGAGCAGGACTGCATGGGAAATGCACTGTCTATACAGAAAGACGGTCACTTATGAAAACAATGACAAGGGTTATGAAAACGTATTACGATCTGAGTGCAAAAGCGAGGCGGTTAACGGACTGAGCGAAAGTTTATGCATTTCAAAATTCTTCAGACGTTCCCTATATAATACTAACACAATGTCGTGAATTAATTCGTGAGTCAGGCCAGGTTAGGCTAGGTTGGGTTAGGTCAGGTTTGCTACAATGTTATTTTGTTTCAGTTTCTGGATTCTAGTTTACAAATCCACTCTGAGACGATATCTTTTTTTTTTTTTTTCTTTTAGTAAGTGATAGCTATCACTATTAGTGACTTTTCTTCTATGTCACTTCCTTTGCAAATTGACCTTAGGCGGTTAATAAATTTGTAGAGGGGTGTAGGTGTTATTTGGGATAGAAAACAAGGTCAAAATCAAACGAATCACAGAGAGAGAGAGAGAGAGAGAGAGAGAGAGAGAGAGAGAGAGAGAGAGAGATAGGTATGAGAGTTAAAAAGAGTTAATGGAGCTGTACGTCTTCACCTTTTTGAAATGCTTCTAGACAAAACGGCTACAATGTTAGAGTTGGGTTAGTTTCTGTATATATTGTAGACATATCTGGCTGATACTTAACCTAACCCATCCTCGCCTAACAACCTATCTCATCAAACAGGGGGATGTTGTTTTCAGAAATTACCTCCTTCTGGGAGTTGGAGAGGGTCGCCTTCATGTGGCTGTGCCGATAGATCCGAGCTTCCTCACTGCTTGTTTATAAAAAAGTCCCTCCACTCTTTTCCTATCCCCAGAAACGAGGATGGTGTGCTTCACGAGTGTATATATAGCACACTGATAATATTTTGTATTTTATTTAAAAAAAATAATGCTGAGGTGAAGAAAAAATAACACTCGCAGAGTAGAATAATTTTCCTGCATTATTATTATTATTATTATTATTAAGTGGTAGCAGTGGCAGCAGCAGCAACTGTTGTTGTTGTTGTTTTTGTTCTTGTTATTGCCACAGGTTTAACTGAAACGTGAATCCAGTGAAGTGCAAGCTGAAAGTGTCGTTCTTCAGTCCACTCTCTTCAGGGACAGAGAAGTTGTGGGACATTTGTATAATAGAGCATTGGAGCCACCCCGTTATATTGGTGACCCCACTTGAACTCGTCCCTCTGATGTGATGGTAGCACAGATGTAAGCTACAGGTTAAATGAAAGTCATATGCTAGAGACAGAAGGAAATGTGTTAGCAAATTCTCTGGGGAATGTCAGACAACAAGGTATTACCAGAAAGCTACCATACACACATACATACACACAGGCTTCTAGAACATTCGACAACAATGTGTCCCACGTGATGGAAGTTCTCATATACGGAAGGAAAGAGGAGAAGAGGTCAGGAGTTAGGAGGCTGGAGAAGAGAGAGCGAGAAGGGGGGTCTAGAGAGAGAGAGAGAGAGAGAGGCACGGTGGGCTGCGAGAAGTTAGCTAGTATATAATGCTCTTGTGTAATATTGTGTAATATACTCAGTGTTAATCTTGAGCTTTTTCCTTAGCAAGAGAATAAATCACAATCAACCTTAGAGTCATCTTTATCATCTCCCGTCATCGACTACATGTGAACTGAGGTTATCTCCTACTAATTAAGTTGCTGTCCACTAGATTCGGCTACGACTACTACATAATCAATTACAAGTTTAATATATTATATTGGTGGCCGCGAAAATACGAACAACGCCTACGAGTCTACGAGTCTACAGTTGAGTCTACATTATCAAGACAGAAAACAAACAATACTACAAGTCGAGCCACACGACGCTGCACAGCTTTATTGGCAGTGGTTTGACAATATATTGTTACGACCAATCTTCCAATTTCTACGACGAACGAACTAACTACAACTATCAACTGTCAACTATCAACGAAAGCTACGGAACAGGCAAACAGAGCGAGAGCTACCGGAGCAACATCACGACTCACAACTCACAATCACAGCAACCCTCACCTGTCCCCATACTTCTCCCCAACACCCTCCATCTCAAATCAACACCACGCTGATTTACGGGTGAAAAGGCCACGCAAAGGCAGCAAATACCATGTAGCCCTGACCCAGTCATCTCATTCATCACTCAGCTACCGTAACACATCGTTACTCACTCACTCAACATTACTCATTGTTACTTATTTACTGTCCACAGCTGCCAAAGTGAGAGGTCGACATTGTGATGTGCAGGTATTGCTGAAAACAGCTAGGTCAGTCAACCCTGATCCTTCACCACGACCCTGAAGTTACCAAGAGTGACATCATTTTACCTCGTAAGTGGGTGTATATAGTTGTTACCTATTTTTCCCAGGACATAAACATAGTTACAGACACCACTAACTTCATCTATATAATACTTTATGTACACACACCTTCTTCATTTATTTGTATTTAAGTCCCTTACTCATTACCATTACAAGCAGTAATATATATATATATATATATATATATATATATATATATATATATATATATATATATATATATATATATATATATATTCCCTTAATTAATATTCATTTTAGTTATCTATACAGTTAAGACATATATAAGTGTTTCATGACAACATTTCCTATCACAAAGAGTTTTTTATTTTAGTGCTTAGTGCTATGACGGGAATATTTTGATTACCACCAAATTTATTGCCAAACGAAACAGCATCTGCATTACCAAATGCCGATTCGCAGTTAAAAGAACAACAAGAAAGCGTAACAAACGCAATTCTCCACGAACTAAAGATAAAGAAACAAACACTACACAAATCGAAGATGATGATGATTATTCGATACCTTTCTCAGATGTAGATAATAAAGATTTTAGCTCTGTCTTACCTTTGAAAACATTCTCACGAGGTTTTACTGGTCAGGAAATACTTACCCAACTATCCCTTTCCATAACGACAAGGGACTCCAGGTGAATTTAACGAAACAAACAAATAACATGGCTAGCGGAGGTTATACCACAGTTTCCTCCCCATTGCTGCGTTTATCATGATGACAAAAATCTCACAAAATTCTCAGGCACAGAAAAGGATCGCATCGATGTCATGTCCCTTACAAATCAGTGCAAGCAACTTTTTGTTAAGACATATCACAGATGACAAAGAGAAAATAGCGATTTTTTTTCTCATGAATTAACCAGGAAAGATGTCCAGCCTGTGACCTACTAAGATCTGATAAACTCTTACGAGCTCAGACATATGATGAGTATAAGACAGATTCCTGAAGAAATTTTCTGGAGGTATAAATTTCTTGCCAGGTACAATTCCAGAATTACATATGATTGTGGATCTTATGAGAGAACATACAACGCATCAAGTCTTCGGTGAAATAACAGCAGACACATCAACAATTAAGAGAACACTGTCAGTTACTATAGAGAACTCAAACTTGGTAATAGATGATGGGAAGATGTCACCATTGCATGTCGTAGACATTCTTGGTTATGTTACTGCACTGTGTAAATTACCTGATAGGGTATTAAAGATACTGTACCTAAAACAATACCCTACACCCCAGGAATGTGTTTGTTAGATTTCATGAACGAGGTAGAGATGAACTGTAGCAAAGCAGGGATGAGTGAAGCACAACCCAATACAACCAGAATGAGAGTTATAGAGACAGAGGCGGCCACGAACACTTTTAGCAAAGAACAAAATCGGTCGCGACCCGGAAACAGACAAACCAAGCAACCCCAGGCGTCGAGACAACGTTCACAAACACCAGGACACAGAATGACTCAAAAGTTTGCGCGTAGTCCAGCAGAAATCGCGCCCAGGAAAAACCTAAAAATGGAAAGTCATCTCGATGGTCACATTCGAGAGAGAGAGGTCCACTCTATGTTATTATTGTGCAAATCCTGGTCACACACAAAAATGAATGTTATATTAATAAAGAGGACAAACAAAATGCAAAAGGACATGATACATACTGTAGACCTCACAGGTCATCGGGCCACTGGACCTCAGAATGCAAAACAATTGGAAAATTGGTTTCTATTTTCAAATCAGGGGAAGGGCAAGCCACGACAAAAAACGACCAGTCATAAATAAAACTAAACCTAAAGTGAACATAGGTTTGACTGGAAATGAGTGTATCTTGGTACCCGCATCATTTGAAGATCAGATCACTTCGTTATTCTTAGATACAGGTTCCCCAGTGAATTTAATAACACGAGAAGAATTAGAATTTTTAAAAGTAAGAAAAGGGTAACTTTCCTGATGGAATCTGATTTACACTTATATGCAGTAATGGCAAACAAATCCGTAATGGGCATGATACAGTTAGACATCTGTTTTACAGAGACTACGAGACCAGTATGTGCTATTTTTTATATAGCAGAAAATTTTGCAATAAGAGCTAACACGGTATTAGGTTTGGGATCTACGAGAACAGAAAATATAATTTTACTATCACATATGAATGGAATAGATTACAACAATGAATTCATAAAGTAATTATCATCAGAAGTGTCACCCATCAATAGCAGAAAATAAAAAGAGTTGGAACTACCAAACGACTAAACAGAAACACTCAATCAGACGAGGGTACACACGCATTCACACCATCCCTCCCAACCCCTCCATCCTTTCTGCCTAGGGACAGAAAAGACAGCCAATCAGTAACAATGATTCTTGCCCATCTCACCAATGGTGTACTTTTTCCGACTCATATATGAGAGTAACGATAAAGCGTAAAGTGAAGAATTGTACTGTTCTTGTATTAGAAATATTATGTAAAGTGAAAGGACTCTCGGCGGAAAACGCACTGTCAGGTGAATAACGATGGAGAAACTCATGTGTTCCTAATTAACCAGATGAATGGGGAAGTGCAGATAAAAAAGGGGACTTGTCTTTGCAGCTTGAAACATGTCCCGCCCCTATAAGAGAGATAATCACTGCTGGAACTACTAGTCAGATAAAATCTACACACAGAGAATGCATAAAGGAGAATTTGATTCTCTCAGGACAATTTAATGAAGAAAATGATCTCTTTGATTTATTACAGATACATCGACAAACTGTAACATTACCTTGAGAACAATTAGTGTGTACTAATTTGATTAAACACAAGATTAACGTACACCAGGACACACAACCAATATATGCACCGGCCCATAGAGTTGCGCTCTCACAACGCACCCTGGCAAATCATTATGTTCAGGAAATGCTAAAACTGGGTACTATTGAACCATCCGTCTCCCTGTGGAATGCCCCATTATTTTTCGTGCTCAAACGAAACGGAGAAATGCGAGCAGTAGTCGATTACCGTAAATTAAACAAGCACACAATCCCTGACCGGTTTCCTATGCCATTATTAACTGATGTTTTGCAAAATAATGGTCAAGAAAATAATGTATTTTCCACAAACGATTTGCTTAATGGCCTTGATCGAGAATCACGCAAATAACCTGCTTTCTCCACAAATGCAGAGCATTATTAATTTAAACGAATGTCAGTGGGGTTAAGGACA
Organism: Coenobita brevimanus; assembly: GCF_032717465.1. Lineage (NCBI taxonomy): Eukaryota > Metazoa > Arthropoda > Malacostraca > Decapoda > Coenobitidae > Coenobita > Coenobita brevimanus. The sequence goes on along the minus strand of NC_136997.1, from coordinate 39,001,799 downwards.
GCGCCAGGCACATTCCAAAGATTAATGAATAACGTATTGTCTGGAATGCCGGGAAAAGGAATATTTGTCTATTTAGATGACATTATTATTGCTACGCACACTATAGATGAACATCTAAAGAAATCAGACCAGTTCCTACATAAGCTTGTTCATGCTTGTTTAAAAATAAGCTGTCTATATGCAAATTTTGTATTAAGGAATTAAATTCTTAGGCCATAGCCTAGATGCAGAAGGGATCAACACGTCTGAGGACAAAATACAAGCTGTAAGGGATTTCCCTGAACCCACAAATGTAGATGATGTAAGACTATTTTTGGGTCTAGCGGGATATTACCGCCCCTTCATTAAGCAATTCTCTCATATAGCACAACCTCTATTTATTCTACTAAAAAGGATGCTGGATTCCAGTGGGGAGAGGAACAAAAACTAGCATTTAATAAATTAAAAGATAAACCTACAGGTGCACCTTGCTTGCTCTATCCTAATATCACAAAACCATTTATAATTTGCACAGAAGCACCTCTTAAAGCACTAGGGGCTGTACTGATGCAAGAAGATAACCCTTCGTGGGCCAGGGGTTACCAAGTTACACAGAAGACCGATGGGGTCCCGGCGGACCCCAAACCTTAATGATGTATTTTTCCCATATTCATAAAGTTATATCTACTAAACTTTGTACATATGTTGCCCAGGACACGGCACGTGGAACCAACCCACCAAGTGTCCCTTTTTGTTTTTTGTTTTAATTATTATTTTAACAAAATTGTTTCATTTTATCACAATTTTATCAAAGTTTGAGTGTGGAAGTACTGATTCTACACTTATTTGAATGTCTGATTGTCAGTGTTCTTGGAACAGGTTCTCAAAATGATAACAAGTTCATGTGTAAAGTAAATTAGCAAGATCATAAAATAAAACTATCCCTATAATGTTCAAATTTAGTACAACAATTTCCTGTGTTATGCTCTTGATGACCATCTTCTGTATTACTACCACCACTTGCATTTTCAGAATTATCATCAGCACTCACAGGAGACTCAGTACTACTCACATTAATTTCACTGTCCGATCAATCAAGCACTTCATAATCATCAGCGTCGGATACAGATAAGTCACCATCTGAATAATTTCCTTCTTCTTGGTTACCTTCTGCCACCGCCACTGAGGCATAAAATTCAATGTTACTGGTACTGGCATTGTCCTGAATGTTTATAATCTGAAATATATGAAAAAAATATCTATCTATCTATCTATTGCCAGACACCTCAATCCCGTTCGGGGTGGCCACAAACAAATCGCCTCCAAGTCGCCCTGTCCCCCGCCATTTCACTGCCCTGCTCCCAACTCACATCCCCCTCTCTCATATACCTCTCCACCCCATCCCTCCATCTCATCCTCGGCCTCCCCCTCCCTCTTCCCCCCTCCACCTCACTCACATTCACTCTCTTCGTCAGTCTTTCACCCTCCATCCTCTCCACATGGCCAAACCACCTCAGTGTGTTCCTCATAACGCTTCCTATCACATCCACATCAACACCACAACGCTCCTTTATATCCTCATTCGTCAGCCTGTCTCTCCATGTGACTCCACAGGCTCCTCTTAAATAACTCATTTCCACTGCTCTCACTCTTGACTTGTGTCCTTCCAGCAACGTCCAAGCTTCACTTCCATACATTTGAGTTGGTATCACAATACTGTCATGTACTAACTTTTCTACTTCCTTGCTCACTTCCCTGCTTCTTATCACTGCTTTCAAGGAACCAGCAACGTTTCTTCCCTGCTGTACCCTTTCAAGCACTTCACCCCCCCAAACCTCCATCCTTACTCATCACACTACCCAAGTAATTAAACGTACTCACATTTTCCAATTAATCACCATCCAACCTCACTGTACATTCACTGACTTCACATCTCTCAAAGACCATCACTTTACTCTTCCTTATATTCACCTTTAGATTCCATTTCTTACACACTCTCCCAAACTCATCCACCAAGCCTTGCAGCTCTCCTTCGTCTTCACTCAACAACACAGTGTCATCTGCAAACAACAGTACAGGGAGTTTCCAAACACTACCCTCTCTCACCAGGGCCACTCCAACATCCACTACCCTACCTTGTACCTCTTTTGTTACCCCATTCATGTACAGATTGAACAACCATGGAGACATGACACATCCATGTTTCAACCCAATCTTCAAAGAGAAATATACACTCAGTTCACCATCCACATGCACTGTAGCCTTAGCACCATCATTCATACTCTTCACAGCATTCAACAACTTCCCATCTACTCCATATATTCTTAATACTTTCCACAATCCTTGTCTATCCACCCTGTCATATGCTTTCTCCAAATCCATGAAAGCAGCATACAACTTCTTTCCATTCTCTACAAACTTTTCCACTAAAGATCTAATAATGAATATCTGATCTACACAACCTCTTCCCTTCCTAAAGCCTCCCTGTTCTTCTCCAACTAATTTCTCTGTTCTTTCTCTAACTCTGTCAATAAGTATCCTACCATACACTTTTCCTATTATACTAAGAAGACAAATGCCCCTATGATTACCACACACTTCTTTTTCCCCTCTTCCTTTGTACAAGGGAATAATTATACCTGACTTCCAATCCTCCGGGACTCTACCTTCCTCCCAGGCCAATCCGCACATCTTCCACATCCATTCTACTCCTATCTCTCCCCCATGCTTCAGCATTTCACCACACACTCAATCAATTCCTGGGGCTTTCCCCGATTTAATTTTCTTTATTGCTTCCACAACTTCTATCCTACTGATTTCTTCCTGTCTTCTCACCTCCCTCCTTCTCCCAGCCATTCCCCAGCCACTTATACTCGCATTACTTCCATCCTCTATGTTCAACAATTCCTTAAAGTGTTCTCTCCATCTGCTCACTTTTTCTCCCTTCTCCACTAGTCATCTATCATTTTTATCTTTCACTCCCCTGCTAGCTTCACTTCCACCCTGTCTTACTCTTTTCACCTCTTTCCAGAACATTTTCTTACACTCCCTCCACTTTACACTCAAATTCCTTCCAAATTCCTCATCCACTCTCTTCTTACTCTCTCTTACTAATCTTTTCACCTCTCTCTTTCTTTCTACATATAACTCTCTCTTCCGCCTCTCAACTTCTTCCACGACCCTATTTCTCATCCATTCATTGTATGCTTTCTTCTTTTGTGCCACAGCCTGTCTCACCTCTTCATTCCACCACGCTGTTCCTTGCACCCCCTCCGTCTTCTCTTCCTTCCACACACCACATCATATGCTGCGCATATTTCTTCTGTAAATATTCTACACACCTTCCACGTCTCCCATCTGCTCCAATTCATATTTGCCCAATCGTTCCTTCACTTCTCTCTTATACTCTGCCTTTTTCTCATCCTCTTGTAACCTTTCCACTCTCCTTGCAACGACTCCTTCCTCTCGTCTTTCCCTTCTTCTATTTCACAATCTTACTTGAATTTTAATTCTGGCCACCACCAAGTAGTGGTCAGAAAGTCCACTCCCCCAACCTCTATACACTCTTGCATCCATTACACATCTTCGCATCCTTTCATCCACACACACATAATCAATCATTGCCTTCCTTTCATTCAGTTCACCACCCACCCTTCTCATCACTCACCATGTATACCTGTGGATCATTTTATGCCTGAAGAGGGTATTGGCTATATATATATATATATATATATATATATATCTCATCTTAAATGTCAGGACCAACTGCCTAGCCCCGGGCTCCTACGCTCCTCATAGGGCAACGTAGGATTGGATGATAGATGGATGATGTGTATATCTATCTATATATATATATATATATATATATATATATATATATATATATATATATATATATCTCATCTTAAATGTCAGGACCAACTGCCTAGCCCCGGGCTCCTACGCTCCTCATAGGGCAACGTAGGATTGGATGATAGATGGATGATGTGTATATCTATCCATCTATCTATCTATCTATCTATTGCCAGACGCCTCAATCCCGTTTGGGGTGGCCACAAACAAATCGCCTCCAAGTCGCCCTGTCCCTCGCCATTTCACTACCCTGCTCCCAACTCACACCCCCCTCTCTCATATACCTCTCCACCCCATCCCTCCATCTCATCCTCGGTCTCCCCTCCCTCTTCCACCCTCCACCTCACTCACTATCTATCTATCTATATATATATATATATATATACATATACATATATATATATATATATATATATATATATATATATATATATATAAGGACTGGAGGAAACCTTTGATCATCTACAGTACTCAGGGATAAGGTTGGCTAAACAGAATGTGAAATCTGATACTGTGGGTCCCATAAAAATGATCATCGGGTCAGAATACTGTGGAAGATTCCTACAATGGATTTTCAAGAAGAATGAAGTACAGTTGTTCAAGAGTCCAAACGGTTGCTTTATTATGGGTAAGTTGCCTTTTCGAAAGCAAGCCAGAGGAGAGGTCAAATTTGTAGACTGTCTCTGTTACTCCAACACAGTGACTGATGGTACTATAGCTAGAGTAGTTGCAGAATTTGAACCTATTCGGATAAATGACCATTCAGATAAATGACTTGCTGGAGAAAAAAAATAACATAATGAACCTGTACACAAATTGTGGAACCTACATAGTGTAGGAGTACACGCTCATGAACCAAACCCTGATGATAAAATAACTCTGGATTTGTATGATCAGTCTGCGGAAGTTAAAGGTAGACTGTACTGAGCAGGATTACCATGGAAACTAAAGTATTCGGAGTTACCAACAAATTACAAGGCAGCTAAGGCTCAGTTAAATTCTCTTCTAAGGAAGGTGAGAGACAAACCAGAACACTTGACAATTCATTCATCATCAGGACCTCCTTTCCCACCGTAAGGCAGGGTGAGGTGTGGCAATGTCCAGACATCCCAAATTTGCCCAGTCCAATTGGCCACGCCTCCATTCATTCATCATTCAATCCTCCGCAATCCTGGCTCTATCAGATACGCCAAAAACATTCACCACGTTCTGTACCTTCACATAAACGTATCCGATAGAGTTAATCCGTCCACTGTCAAGTTAAAAGGGAGTGCCAAATCGCTGATCATGCGTCTCTCCTCACAATATTCATCCAGCCAGCTCGATCTCTTGTCAGTTCCCTAGCCTCACCGATTTCCACACCTCTCTTCCTCACGCACTTGTCCACCATATCTCTCAAACTTCTCCTTGGCGTACCTCGTCTCCTCCCTCCTTCAAATTCTCTCAGATAGACCTTTTTCACCACTCTCGTGTTATCCATTCTCTCAAAATGACCATACCATCTTAGTACACTCTCTTTCATATTGGTGTCCACAGACTTCCTCACTCCACATCTTCCACGAATCATTTAATTTCGTATCCTATTAATTCACTGTATTCCACATACATTCCTCAACAGTCCCATCTCCACTGCTCTCACTCTTGACTTTTCATTTTCATGCCACACCATAGTCTCACATCCATATGTTAAAGTTGGCACTAACACTCCTTCATGTAAGCCTCGTGCAGCTGCAACACTCAAGCTTTTGTTTTTTTATGAAGGCCTTCATTGCATCAGCAACTTTCCTTCCGTGAGTCACTCTACTTTCCAATTCTTTTATACACTTTCCTCTCTTTTCCGTCACTGCACCCAGGTATTTGAACTCTCACCAATTCTGGTCTCTCCATTCACTGTAACATCACACTGGAAGTCATCTTCTCTCTCAGTAATCATCACTTTACTCTTTTCTAAATTTACTCTCAAGGCACGACGCTCACAGACATCAGCAGAACTCTGCACTAGTCTACTAAGTTATTGTCCGGTATTTGGAAGTATACTGCATCATCAGCATACAACAAATTTGAGATATTCCATCCATCACCATTGATTATGCGGCTTTCATGGATTTGGAGAAAGCATATGACAGGGTGGATAGACAAGGATTGTGGAAAGTGTTAAGAATATATGGAGTAGATGGGAAGTTGTTGAATGCTGTGAAGAGTATGTACGATGGTGCGAAGGCTGCAGTGCGTGTGGATCGTGAACTAAGTGAATTTTTTCTTTGAAAGTTGGGTTGAAACAGGGATGTGTCATGTCTCCATGGTTGTTCAATCTGTACATGGATGGGGTAATAAAAGAGGTACAAGGTAGGGTAGTGGATGTTGGAGTGGCCCTGGTGAGAGAGGATAGTGTTCGGAAACTCCCTGTACTGTTGTTTGCAGATGATACTGTGTTGTTGAGTGAAGACGAAGGGGAGCTGCAAGGCTTGGTGGATGAGTTTGGGAGAGTGTGTAAGAAACGGAATCTGAAGGTGAATGTAGGGAAGAGTAAGGTGATGGTCTTTGAGAGAGGTGAAGTCAGTGAATGTACAGCGAGGTTGGATGGTGAGGAATTGGAAAATGTGAGTACGTTTAAGTACTTGGGTAGTGTGATGAGTAAGGATGGAGGTTTGGAGGGTGAAGTGCTTGAAAGGGTACAGCAGGGAAGAAAGGTTGCTGGTTCTTTGAAAGCAGTGATAAGAAGCAGGGAAGTGAGCATGGAAGTGAAAAAGTTACTACATGACGGTATTGTGATACCAACTCTAATGTACGGAAGTGAAGCTTGGACGTTGTTGGAAGGACACAAGTCAAGAGTGAGAGCAGTGGAAATGAGTTATTTAAGAGGAGCCTGTGGAGTCACAAGGAGAGATAGGCTGACGAATGAGGATATAAAGGAACGTTGTGGTGTTGAGGTGGATGTGATAGGGAGCGTTATGAGGAACACACTGAGGTGGTTTGGCCATGTGGAGAGGATGGAGGGTGAAAGACTGACGAAGAGAGTGAATGTGAGTGAGGTGGAGGGGGGAAGAGGGAGGGGGAGGCCGAGGATGAGATGGAGGGATGGGGTGGAGAGGTATATGAGAGAGAGGTGTGTGAGTTGGGAGCAGGGTAGTGAAATGGCGGGGGACAGGGCGACTTGGAGGCGATTTGTTTGTGGTCACCCCAAACGGGATTGAGGCGTCTGGCAATAGATAGATAGATAGACCATTCATTACCAATGCCATCCCCCTTTCCATTGCTCGTGTTTTTACTTTCCTCATCATCTCATCCATATATATATATTGAACAACCATGGGGACATCACAGAACCTCGTCGCACGCCCACACCGATCGTGAACCATTCACTTAGATGCCCATTAATCCTGACACATGCTTCACTACCATCATAAAAACTCTTGATGGTATCTAACATCCAACAATATATGTTAATATTATAAAAGATGAAATGAAGAATAAATTTTGGAACAGATAGAATCCCCTGTTAGCCATAAAGAAGGACATTATTTACCACATCATACTGTAAGCAGGGATTCAGCAACAACTCCCATAAGGATAGTTTTAACTGTAGTAATAAAGGGTCCAAAGGATCAGCTAGCTTGAACGATTGGCTATACTTTGGACCTGCACTAACAGGGAAGGTGGGGAGTACGTTAATAAGATTTAGAGAGGAACTTCGCTTATACAGAAGACGCTAGTAAGGCTTTTCTCAGAATTGGACTGAGAGAAGAAGACAGGAAATTCACAAAATTGCTCTGGCCTCAAGACTCTCAAAATGAGGGTAGTCCTTTGAAAACTTACTGTTTCCGATCGGTGCTCATTGGCTCTTGTGATAGTCCTTTCCTACTATGCAACATTTTAAGGCATGATTTTGAAAGTGACAAATGCCCAGAAGCAGGGCAGGCCTTCTATATGAATATCATAATTTACAAGGTGTGGCTGATGCAGTGACGGAAACATTGAAGGCTTATGAAGAAGCTAGTTCTGAATGTGGGAAGGCAAATTTGCCCTTACAAGCTGGAATACAAATTCACCACTTTTAAAGCATAGCATACAAGAGGACTATTCAAATATTGACATTCCCAAAACTCAAAATGTGATGGGTCTTAACTGGGATACAAGGTCTGATGAAATAAGTTTAAAACCAATTAAATTATCTGTCACTGTCGCCAAGAGGTCCTAGTTAAGTCAGGTCTCCATGTTATTTGACCCATTAGGATTGGTCAGACCTATAGTTATTAGGGGCAAGTGTTTAGTGCAAGAGGCTTGGCGAGAAAAGTTGGACTGGGACACTGAATTAGGTGAGACATATTGAACAATGGGAACAGATTAGAAATGTGAAAAAATCATCAAGCATACATATTCCCAGGGATATATAGTCATGAGAAGGCACGCTTGCATATATTTTGTGATGCTTCTCAAAAGGCATATGGACCAGTAGCTTATTGTGCAACTGAATATGATGGTAAGATTATTACGTCCACAGCCAGAGGTGCATCGTCAGGTACGGTAGGTAATTCCCCAGTCACGGAGGAATGTGAATTTATGAATTAAAAGACGATATAAATGTATATAATAAGTTGACAGTAGGTGAATCGACTTGTGAAATGAAGTAGTAAGTTTTACTTTATGGTGGCTTACTTCGCCGATTCTCTAAGGATGAGAATTTTATAAATTTTCTCAACAGCACACGGCAGAGACTGTCTACTCACGAATGCTGTATCATTAATACTGTTAGCCTCCGAGAAAGTGTGATCTTTACCCCTGACAGTCAATAACTAATAATAATAATGGACAAGTTCTTGTTGATGCTTAACTCCTAGTTGGCACAACTGATTTGAGAATTAATACAAAAGAACTGGCCTAAATAATAGTTGTGATTAATGTAGAAATTTGTGGAAACAGGAATAAGCAAATTCAAGAAATCACAATGGAGAGAAATCAAACACAATTCTAGTTTTACATTAAGCTCAGAGAAAAGAACTGTAAATTTATTAATTACAGTGAAATAAATTTACGTTACATGAATTTCAAAAATGAATTCAAGAGGGGAATTCACTGTTGCAGGGGGACTAGTGAATTCAGATATCAAAAGAAATACACTCTCATTCAAAGAGCTAAAGCCTAGGAAAACGAACGGAAATAATGGTCAGTGGAGGGAACGGAGCTGTAGCTACACAAAACTGGGCATCTCTGCCACGACAGGGGCTGCTCGCTTAGCTGCTAAGTCCACTACGCTGATCACCGACTCGGAGGGGAGATGCAGGGATCACTGTACAACGGAGACACTGCTCTCAACGCTGGGCATGAGAACCTTCTCCAGAGGCGGTCCGGACCGAAACTAACTGAAGTAAGCAAGCTGGGCAGGGTTGCCAGATTGTTCTGATCGAGTTATCGTACTTATGTTTCAAAATTATCGTTTTTCCACCCTAATTATCGCAAAAATATATCGGATATATGTGAAAATTATCGTATGTTTTAACTGTTACTACTACAGGCCCACGTAGCCATGGCCTGAAGTCAGGTTCTTCCTGTACTGTTGCTGACGATGTGAACCCGAACTCGAACTAGTCTGAGGAATATATATATATATATATATATATATATATATATATATATATATATATATATATATATATATATATATATATGTGTGTGTGTGTGTGTGTGTGTGTGTGTGTGTATGTAACACATTTGTGTACTGACACGGAACGGGAAATTTATGTCAGATCAAAACACATTTTTTCCCCTCTTCGTTACGACATTCACACTCGTTAACAGAATTCCATATCATTGTTTTTTTGTCCGGGCTTGCACTTTAACGTGTAAAAGAACAACTTTAAATTGTAAAAGAACAGCAGCTTGAAACTATACCATAAACTTACCTTTTTCCTTTTTTGTGGCGTTACAGCAAGCACCTCCTGCTCCTTATCACCCATATTAGAAGACATGGAAACGGTGTCTGATTTCAAGCTCTAGTAGTGAGGCTGTCACTGAGGTGACTGCGCCCAACAGCTTCGCGGTTACGACTGACGAATATCAATTTCAAACCGTAACGGTCAACCGTCAGTGTGACTCAAAATGTGCATGTACATTTCGTACAGTACAAGCACAACAAGCCTAGCTATCTCACAGACACAATTACCCTACGTGCACTTAAGAAAATTACGACTTCTCATTTTACAGATAACATACTGTGGAAAAGATTTCCTCTTGACGAAAAGGCTTTTTGTATCATTTTTTAACATTAAAACTATTATGCCATAAAAACAGAATTATCGTACAAAGTACGATAATAAGAAAAGGTACGTACATCGTACCAGGGACAGTATAATCGTACATGTACGATAATTATCGTACGAATGGCAACCCTGAAGCTGGGGCACAAAGCACGAGAGATGAGCGTGGCTCAACTTAGCGGTCGGAGCAGGACTGCATGGGAAATGCACTGTCTATACAGAAAGACGGTCACTTATGAAAACAATGACAAGGGTTATGAAAACGTATTACGATCTGAGTGCAAAAGCGAGGCGGTTAACGGACTGAGCGAAAGTTTATGCATTTCAAAATTCTTCAGACGTTCCCTATATAATACTAACACAATGTCGTGAATTAATTCGTGAGTCAGGCCAGGTTAGGCTAGGTTGGGTTAGGTCAGGTTTGCTACAATGTTATTTTGTTTCAGTTTCTGGATTCTAGTTTACAAATCCACTCTGAGACGATATCTTTTTTTTTTTTTTTCTTTTAGTAAGTGATAGCTATCACTATTAGTGACTTTTCTTCTATGTCACTTCCTTTGCAAATTGACCTTAGGCGGTTAATAAATTTGTTGAGGGGTGTAGGTGTTATTTGGGATAGAAAACAAGGTCAAAATCAAACGAATCACAGAGAGAGAGAGAGAGAGAGAGAAAGGAGGAGAGATAGGTATGAGAGTTAAAAAGAGTTAATGGAGCTGTACGTCTTCACCTTTTTGAAATGCTTCTAGACAAAACGGCTACAATGTTAGAGTTGGGTTAGTTTCTGTATATATTGTAGACATATCTGGCTGATACTTAACCTAACCCTTCCTCGCCTAACAATCTATCTCATCAAACAGGGGGATGTTGTTTTCAGAAATTACCTCCTTCTGGGAGTTGGAGAAGGTCGCCTTCATGTGGCTTTGCCGATAGATCCGAGCTTCCTCACTGCTTGTTTATAAAAAAAGTCCCTCCACTCTTTTCCTATCCCCAGAGACGAGGATGGTGTGCTTCACGAGTGTATATATAGCACACTGATAATATTTTGTGTTTTATTAAAAAAAAATAATGCTGATGTGAAGAAAAAATAACACTCGCAGAGTAGAATAATTTTCCTGCATTATTATTATTATTATTATTATTATTAAGTGGTAGCAGTGGCAGCAGCAGCAACTGTTGTTGTTGTTGTTTTTGTTCTTGTTATTGCCACAGGTTTAACTGAAACGTGAATCCAGTGAAGTGCAAGCTGAAAGTGTCGTTCTTCAGTCCACTCTCTTCAGGGACAGAGAAGTTGTGGGACATTTGTATAATAGAGCATTGGAGCCACCCCGTTACATTGGTGACCCCACTTGAACTCGTCCCTCTGATGTGATGGTAGCACAGATGTAAGCTACAAGTTAAATGAGAGTCATATGCTAGAGACAGAAGGAAATGTGTTAGCAAATTCTCTCTGGGGAATGTCAGACAACAAGGTATTACCAGAAAGCTACCATACACACATACATACACACAGGCTTCTAGAACATTCGACAACAATGTGGCCCACGTGATGGAAGTTCTCATATACGGAAGGAAAGAGGAGAAGAGGTCAGGAGTTAGGAGGCTGGAGAAGAGAGCGAGAAGGGGGGTCTAGAGAGAGAGAGAGAGAGAGAGAGAGAGAGAGAGGCACGGTGGGCTGCGAGAAGTTAGCTAGTATATAATGCTCTTGTGTAATATTGTGTAATATACTCAGTGTTAATCTTGAGCTTTTTCCTTAGCAAGAGAATAAATCACAATCAACCTTAGAGTCATCTTTATCATCTCCCGTCATCGACTACATGTGAACTGAGGTTATCTCCTACTAATTAAGTTGCTGTCCACTAGATTCGGCTACGACTACTACATAATCAATTACAAGTTTAATATATTATATTGGTGGCCGCGAAAATACGAACAACGCCTACGAGTCTACGAGTCTACAGTTGAGTCTACATTATCAAGACAGAAAACAAACAATACTACAAGTCGAGCCACACGACGCTGCACAGCTTTATTGGCAGTGGTTTGACAATATATTGTTACGACCAATCTTCCAATTTCTACGACGAACGAACTAACTACAACTATCAACTGTCAACTATCAACGAAAGCTACGGAACAGGCAAACAGAGCGAGAGCTACCGGAGCAACATCACGACTCACAACTCACAATCACAGCAACCCTCACCTGTCCCCATACTTCTCCCCAACACCCTCCATCTCAAATCAACACCACGCTGATTTACGGGTGAAAAGGCCACGCAAAGGCAGCAAATACCATGTAGCCCTGACCCAGTCATCTCATTCATCACTCAGCTACCGTAACACATCGTTACTCACTCACTCAACATTACTCATTGTTACTTATTTACTGTCCACAGCTGCCAAAGTGAGAGGTCGACATTGTGATGTGCAGGTATTGCTGAAAACAGCTAGGTCAGTCAACCCTGATCCTTCACCACGACCCTGAAGTTACCAAGAGTGACATCATTTTACCTCGTAAGTGGGTGTATATAGTTGTTACCTATTTTTCCCAGGACATAAACATAGTTACAGACACCACTAACTTCATCTATATAATACTTTATGTACACACACCTTCTTCATTTATTTGTATTTAAGTCCCTTACTCATTACCATTACAAGCAGTAATATATATATATATATATATATATATATATATATATATATATATATATATATATATATACACATAATTAATATTCATTTTAGTTATCTATACAGTTAAGACATATATAAGTGTTTCATGACAACATTTCCTATCACAAAGAGTTTTTTTTATTTTAGTGCTTAGTGCTATGACGGGAATATTTTGATTACCACCAAATTTATTGCCAAACGAAACAGCATCTGCATTACCAAATGCCGATTCGCAGTTAAAAGAACAACAAGAAAGCGTAACAAACGCAATTCTCCACGAACTAAAGATAAAGAAACAAACACTACACAAATCGAAGATGATGATGATTATTCGATACCTTTCTCAGATGTAGATAATAAAGATTTTAGCTCTGTCTTACCTATGAAAACATTCTCACGAGGTTTTACTGGTCAGGAAATACTTACCCAACTATCCCTTTCCATAACGACAAGGGACTCCAGGTGAATTTAACGAAACAAACAAATAACATGGCTAGCGGAGGTTATACCACAGTTTCCCCTCCCCATTGCTGCGTTTATCATGATGACAAAAATCTCACAAAATTCTCAGGCACAGAAAAGGATCGCATCGATGTCATGTCCCTTACAAATCAGTGCAAGCAACTTTTTGTTAAGACATATCACAGATGACAATGAGAAAATAGCGATTTTTTTTTCTCATGAATTAACCAGGAAAGATGTCCAGCCTGTGACCTACTAAGATCTGATAAACTCTTACGAGCTCAGACATATGATGAGTATAAGACAGATTCCTGAAGAAATTTTCTGGAGGTATAAATTTCTTGCCAGGTACAATTCCAGAATTACATATGATTGTGGATCTTATGAGAGAACATACAACGCATCATGTCTTCGGTGAAATAACAGCAGACACATCAACAATTAAGAGAACACTGTCAGTTACTATAGAGAACTCAAACTTGGTAATAGATGATGGGAAGATGTCACCATTGCATGTCGTAGACATTCTTGGTTATGTTACTGCACTGTGTAAATTACCTGATAGGGTATTAAAGATACTGTACCTAAAACAATACCCTACACCCCAGGAATGTGTTTGTTAGATTTCATGAACGAGGTAGAGATGAACTGTAGCAAAGCAGGGATGAGTGAAGCACAACCCAATACAACCAGAATGAGAGTTATAGAGACAGAGGCGGCCACGAACACTTTTAGCAAAGAACAAAATCGGTCGCGACCCGGAAACAGACAAACCAAGCAACTCCAGGCGTCGAGACAACGTTCACAAACACCAGGACACAGAATGACTCAAAAGTTTGCACGTAGTCCATCAGAAATCGCGCCCAGGAAAAACCTAAAAATGGAAAGTCATCTCGATGGTCACATTCGAGAGAGAGAGGTCCACTCTATGTTATTATTGTGCAAATCCTGGTCACACACAAAAATGAATGTTATATTAATAAAGAGGACAAACAAAATGCAAAAGGACATGATACATACTGTAGACCTCACAGGTCATCGGGCCACTGGACCTCAGAATGCAAAACAATTGGAAAATTGGTTTCTATTTTCAAATCAGGGGAAGGGCAAGCCACGACAAAAAACGACCAGTCATAAATAAAACTAAACCTAAAGTGAACATAGGTTTGACTGGAAATGAGTGTATCTTGGTACCCGCATCATTTGAAGATCAGATCACTTCGTTATTCTTAGATACAGGTTCCCCAGGTGAATTTAATAACACGAGAAGAATTAGAATTTTTAAAAGTAAGAAAAGGGTAACTTTCCTGATGGAATCTGATTTACACTTATATGCAGTAATGGCAAACAAATCCGTAAAGGGCATGATACAGTTAGACATCTGTTTTACAGAGACTACGAGACCAGTATGTGCTATTTTTTATATAGCAGAAAATTTTGCAATAAGAGCTAACACGGTATTAGGTTTGGAATCTACGAGAACAGAAAATATAATTTTACTATCACATATGAATGGAATAGATTACAACAATGAATTCATAGAGTAATTATCATCAGAAGTGTCACCCATCAATAGTAGAAAATAAAAAGAGTTGGAACTACCAAACGACTAAACAGAAACACTCAATCAGACGAGGGTACACACGCATTCACACCATCCCTCCCAACCCCTCCATCCTTTCTGCCTAGGGACAGAAAAGACAGCCAATCAGTAACAATGATTCTTGCCCATCTCACCAATGGTGTACTTTTTCCGACTCATATATGAGAGTAACGATAAAGCGTAAAGTGAAGAATTGTACTGTTCTTGTATTAGAAATATTATGTAAAGTGAAAGGACTCTCGGTGGAAAACGCACTGTCAGGTGAATAACGATGGAGAAACTCATGTGTTCCTAATTAACCAGATGAATAGGGAAGTGCAGATAAAAAAGGGGACTTGTCTTTGCAGCTTGAAACATGTCCCGCCCCTATAAGAGAGATAATCACTGCTGGAACTACTAGTCAGATAAAATCTACACACAGAGAATGCATAAAGGAGAATTTGATTCTCTCAGGACAATTTAATGAAGAAAATGATCTCTTTGATTTATTACAGATACATCGACAAACTGTAACATTACCTTGAGAACAATTAGTGTGTACTAATTTGATTAAACACAAGATTAACGTACACCAGGACACACAACCAATATATGCACCGGCCCATAGAGTTGCGCTCTCACAACGCACCCTGGCAAATCATTATGTTCAGGAAATGCTAAAACTGGGTACTATTGAACCATCCGTCTCCCTGTGGAATGCCCCATTATTTTTCGTGCTCAAACGAAACGGAGAAATGCGAGCAGTAGTCGATTACCGTAAATTAAACAAGCACACAATCCCTGACCGGTTTCCTATGCCATTATTAACTGATGTTTTGCAAAATAATGGTCAAGAAAATAATGTATTTTCCACAAACGATTTGCTTAATGGCCTTGATCGAGAATCACGCAAATAACCTGCTTTCTCCACAAATGCAGAGCATTATTAATTTAAACGAATGTCAGTGGGGTTAAGGACAGCGCCAGGCACATTCCAAAGATTAATGAATAACGTATTGTCTGGAATGCCGGGAAAAGGAATATTTGTCTATTTAGATGACATTATTATTGCTACGCACACTATAGATGAACATCTAAAGAAATCAGACCAGTTCCTACATAAGCTTGTTCATGCTTGTTTAAAAAATAAGCTGTCTATATGCAAATTTTGTATTAAGGAATTAAATTCTTAGGCCATAGCCTAGATGCAGAAGGGATCAACACGTCTGAGGACAAAATACAAGCTGTAAGGGATTTCCCTGAACCCACAAATGTAGATGATGTAAGACTATTTTTGGGTCTAGCGGGATATTACCGCCCCTTCATTAAGCAATTCTCTCATATAGCACAACCTCTATTTATTCTACTAAAAAGGATGCTGGATTCCAGTGGGGAGAGGAACAAAAACTAGCATTTAATAAATTAAAAGATAAACCTACAGGTGCACCTTGCTTGCTCTATCCTAATATCACAAAACCATTTATAATTTGCACAGAAGCACCTCTTAAAGCACTAGGGGCTGTACTGATGCAAGAAGATAACCCTTCGTGGGCCAGGGGTTACCAAGTTACACAGAAGACCGATGGGGTCCCGGCGGACCCCAAACCTTAATGATGTATTTTTCCCATATTCATAAAGTTATATCTACTAAACTTTGTACATATGTTGCCCAGGACACGGCACGTGGAACCAACCCACCAAGTGTCCCTTTTTGTTTTTTGTTTTAATTATTATTTTAACAAAATTGTTTCATTTTATCACAATTTTATCAAAGTTTGAGTGTGGAAGTACTGATTCTACGCTTATTTGAATGTCTGATTGTCAGTATTCTTGGAACAGGTTCTCAAAATAATAACAAGTTCATGTGTAAAGTAAATTAGCATGATCATAAAATAAAACTATCCCTATAATGTTCAAATTTAGTACAACAATTTCCTGTGTTATGCTCTTGATGAGCATCTTCTGTATTACTACCACCACTTGCATTTCCAGAATTATCATCAGCA
Organism: Coenobita brevimanus; assembly: GCF_032717465.1. Taxonomy (NCBI): domain Eukaryota; kingdom Metazoa; phylum Arthropoda; class Malacostraca; order Decapoda; family Coenobitidae; genus Coenobita; species Coenobita brevimanus. The sequence goes on along the minus strand of NC_136997.1, from coordinate 38,984,988 downwards.
CTCACAGGAGACTCAGTACTACTCACACTAATTTCACTGTCCGATCAATCAAGCACTTCATAATCATCAGCGTCGGATAAAGATAAGTCACCATCTGAATAATTTCCTTCTTCTTGGTTACCTTCTGCCACCGCCACTGAGGCATAAAATACAATGCTACTGGTACTGGCATTGTCCTGAATGTTTATAATCTGAAATATATGAAAAAAATATCTATCTATCTATCTATTGCCAGACGCCTCAATCCCGTTCGGGGTGGCCACAAACAAATCGCCTCCAAGTCGCCCTGTCCCCCGCCATTTCACTGCCCTGCTCCCAACTCACACCCCCCTCTCTCATATACCTCTCCACCCCATCCCTCCATCTCATCCTCGGCCTCCCCCTCCCTCTTCCCCCCTCCACCTCACTCACATTCACTCTCTTCGTCAGTCTTTCACCCTCCATCCTCTCCACATGGCCAAACCACCTCAGTGTGTTCCTCATAACGCTTCCTATCACATCCACATCAACACCACAACTCTCCTTTATATCCTCATTCGTCAGCCTGTCTCTCCATGTGACTCCACAGGCTCCTCTTAAATAACTCATTTCCACTGCTCTCACTCTTGACTTGTGTCCTTCCAGCAACGTCCAAGCTTCACTTCCATACATTTGAGTTGGTATCACAATACTGTCATGTACTAACTTTTCTACTTCCTTGCTCACTTCCCTGCTTCTTATCACTGCTTTCAAGGAACCAGCAACGTTTCTTCCCTGCTGTACCCTTTCAAGCACTTCACCCCCCCAAACCTCCATCCTTACTCATCACACTACCCAAGTAATTAAACGTACTCACATTTTCCAATTAATCACCATCCAACCTCACTGTACATTCACTGACTTCACATCTCTCAAAGACCATCACTTTACTCTTCCTTATATTCACCTTTAGATTCCATTTCTTACACACTCTCCCAAACTCATCCACCAAGCCTTGCAGCTCTCCTTCGTCTTCACTCAACAACACAGTGTCATCTGCAAACAACAGTACAGGGAGTTTCCAAACACTACCCTCTCTCACCAGGGCCACTCCAACATCCACTACCCTACCTTGTACCTCTTTTGTTACCCCATTCATGTACAGATTGAACAACCATGGAGACATGACACATCCATGTTTCAACCCAACCTTCAAAGAGAAATATACACTCAGTTCACCATCCACATGCACTGTAGCCTTAGCACCATCATTCATACTCTTCACAGCATTCAACAACTTCCCATCTACTCCATATATTCTTAATACTTTCCACAATCCTTGTCTATCCACCCTGTCATATGCTTTCTCCAAATCCATGAAAGCAGCATACAACTTCTTTCCCTTCTCTACAAACTTTTCCACTAAAGATCTAATAATGAATATCTGATCTACACAACCTCTTCCCTTCTTAAAGCCTCCCTGTTCTTCTCCAATTAATTCCTCTATTTTTTCTCTAACTCTGTCAATAAGTATCCTACCATACACTTTTCCTATTATACTAAGAAGACAGATGCCCCTATGATTACCACACACTTTTTTTTTCCCTTTTCCTTTGAACAAGGGAATAATTATACCTGACTTCCAATCCTCCGGGACTCTACCTTCCTCCCAGGCCAATCGGCACATTTGCACATTCATTTTACTACTATCTCTCCCCCATACTTCAGCATTTCACCACACACTCCATCAATTCCTGGGGCTTTCCCCGATTTAACTTTCTTCATTGCTTCCACAACTTCTATCCTACTGATTTCTTCCTGTCTTCTCACCTCCCTCCTTCTCCCAGCCATTCCCCAGCCACTTATACTCGCATTACTTCCATCCTCTACGTTCAACAATTCCTTAAAGTTTTCTCTCCATCTGCTCACTTTTTCTCCCTTCTCCACTAGTAATCTACCATTTTTATCTTTCACTCCCCTGCTAACTTCACTTCCACCCTGTCTTACTCTTTTCACCTCTTTTTGGAACTTTTTCTTACAATCCCTCCACTTTTCACTCAAGTTCCTTCCAAATTCCTCATCTGCTCTCTTCTTACTCTCTCTTACTAATCTTTTCACCACTCTCTTTCTTTCTACATATAACTCTCTCTTCCGCCTCTCAACTTCTTCCACGTCCCTATTTCTCATCCATTCATTGTATGCTTTCTTCTTTTGTGCCACAGCCTGTCTCACCTCTTCATTCCACCACGCTGTTCCTTGCACCCCCCTCCGTCTTCTCTTCATCCCACACACCACATCACATGCTGCACATATTTCTTCTGTGAATATCCTGCACACACCTTCCACGTCCCCCATCTGCTCCATTTCATATTTGCCCAATCGTTCCTCCACTTCTCTCTTATACTCTGCCTTTTTCTCATCCTCTTGTAACCTTTCCACTCTCCTTACAAATACTCCTTCTTCCCGTCCTTCCCTTCTTCTATTTCTCCATCCTAATTGGACCTCGATTCTGGCCACCACCAAGTAGTGGTCAAAAAGTCCACTCCCCCAACCTCTATAAGCTCTTGCATCCATTACACATTTTCGCATCCTTTCATCCACACACACATAATCAGTCATTGCCTTCCTTTCATTCAGTTCACCACCCACCCTTCTCATCACTCGCCATGTATACCTGTGGATCATTTTGTGCCTGAAGAGGGTATTGGCTATCACCAACCCCTTCCCAGCACAAATGTCCGCTAACTCACTGCCATTCTCATCTATCTCAGCAGGCACACCCCACTCACCAACTATTTCATCCACCTTCACATTCCCTACTTTACCATTCATATCACCGATCAAAAACACTCTCTCATTCCTTCCAAACTTTTCCATGCACACTACCACATTTGTCCAGAACTCTTCTCTCACTCTGCTTGCACTATCTTGCGTTGGCGCATACACACACACAATCGCCCAGGAAAGGCCAGGTGGGGTCCCGGTAGACCCCACTGACATTTATTGCAATGTCACTCCTTAATCGTGCGAGATTTTTTGCTCAAATTTTATGAGGATATAAAATAACCATCTACAATAAAAGTCATGAGAGTCCAGGTTGTGAAAGTAAAAAAATGGCTCTATGGCAACATTTTAAAAACATGTTGGGGTGAGCAGGGATCCCATATGCCCACGAAGGGATAAGCATGGAAAAAATCAGCTAATTGCATTCCCTAGCATACAAATAATAGGTGCCGCGAAAAATGATTTCACTAGAGACCTAGAAGCACTTGCAGTAGTCTATGCATTACAAAAGTTTCGAGATTTGGCATATGGTTACGAAGTTCACATATTCACCTACCATAAACCGCTCTTGGGCATGTTCAAAGAATAACTATCTGTGAGGAAAACAAGATGGAAATGTACTGTTGAAGACTACAATATACATATTCACTACAAAGAAGGCAAAATAAATTTAGTCGCTGATGCACTATCTAGGAACCCGACGACACTTCATGTTGTGACACTGGGTCTCAAGGGAAACATCCAAAACCATGATGAAATCTCGATAGCACAGAGACTTGATCCAACGTGGTCTAAGTTATATATAAATTAGAAAGTGGTGAGGACATACAATTACCAAAGCTACATATACCACTCGAACAATTCACAGTAGTCAATAATGCCTTATACAGATCAACCCAGGATAACCAAACTATAGAAAAAATAAATAAACAATTAGTGGTACGTACTGAAATGATACCTCAGGTATTAAGGATAATACACGATAGTCCACATGCAGGACATCATGGCAAAGATAGGACAGTTAGACAAGCCAGGCTGTTATACTACTGGCCATCGTTACGAAATGATATACGGTATGCAATCATATAGACAGATTCGAGTCATGTGCGAGACACAAAGGCTACACGTTAATATTTGCACTTATAGGGAAATATCCCGTACCTAATGAACCGTGGGACGTTGTCGCGGTTGACTTACTTAAGTTACCCTCATCCTACAATAATAATCAATATCTATTCGTGGCTACAGACCACTTCTCAAGATATGTGATTTTAGACCTAAATAAGGTTAAGACACCAGAAACAGTGGCAAGGACAATCATATATAATATTATATGTCGATTCACGACCCCAAAGGTATTAACAAGTGATAATGAGGGTGAGTTTATCACCCAGCATCCAATGGGTTGGTAAAGAGTCAAAACAAAAAAGTGTTGGATGTGCTACGACACATTCTCAGTGAAAATTATGCAAGCTGGGATGATTGGATTCCCAGAGTGGAAGCTTCAGTTAATGGATCTCTTAATAAGTCTATAGGAGACACACCATTTCATTATCAACGGGACAGACAAAAAAGTACTGTATGAAATTCTAGAAGGTGAAAATTTGCCTGTATACAATTATGACGATTATCCTAAATTCTGTTTGCGTGACTTCCAGGATATACAGAAAAGGGTCAAGAAACAATTATCGATGTCCCAGGAAGAAAGGACGGTGTCATTCAATAATGGGGCAAAAGAATCACCTGTCAACTTAGGAGACATTGGCTATGGTATCACTCACATTAAAGACAATAAACTATCACCGAAAATTGAAGGCCCATACAGAGTAATTAAGAAGACTGCACACAAGGTAGTAATTAAATCACTGTCGAGTGGCGAAGAACAGATTCATTTTGATCATTTAAAAAAGGTCCCAAGGAACTTAGCCAGCAATTATGCAACCTCGGACACAATCGAAACACCGAACACTGTCGGCGATAATAAACTAGAGTAAATCAACACTTACAAAAATACATTACGATCACATAACAAACAGACAGTAATAGGTGCAACTGCTGCTTCAAATGCCACAGTACAGCATTTACATGAGCTAGGTATCGATTTAAACTCCTTCTACAAGTAAAACACCAAGCAAAGGTATTGTTCTCCTCGAGCCAGTTGTAATGAGCATCATCACTATCATCGACCACAGCATGACTGTATTAGCTAATTAACAGATTTTTTTTTTTTTTTTCGGTAGATGACGATGAGGGGACTTTTATTATGGATTCTCCTCTATATACCAAGAGGATATGCTCTCTTAGACCCTTAACATATAGTAAGGCAAGGATGCCTCATAGCTCCAACGGTCTCGACAGCAATCGTGAAAGATATAATGAGTACTGAAGTTAGTTTGGACTTCTTATATGAATCACCTGTTTTATTGGAGAATATTGACAAGCCACTGAGGTCACTGGACTTTATGGTAGAAAGTTATGTTTCAGAAGCTCATAACTCGAAGTGAGTGAAATCGTGAAGTTGGCGAAATGGAAGATAGAACAAGCTAAATCAAGCATGCTCATCATGATCCAAGATATCCCAACTCGTGGAAGGGAGGCATTTATGGACACGAACATCACACGTACCCGTGAAAGGCGCGGTCTGTTTGACCTGGGTGGTGCAATTCCGGGGAACATTTTTGGATCGGCTACAGAGGAAGATCTTCAAGAAATAAACAATAAATTTAATAAAATAGCTCAGGTACTAACATATCAACAGAAGCTACTTCACGGTTGAAATACAGCATTGAAGACTATCGTGAAAAATCTAAGAAAGGCAGAAAGTATAACTCACCAGACTGTAGACAAAATAACTGCCATGGAAGGAAACATGACACTTTCTCCATTACTTCTCAGTAATCATGGAACATATTGACACAATGATACTCCAGTTAGATAACACTAGAGTTCGTTATCTGGCACTGATGGAAGGTATTGCAAATGCTGGTAATGGCAAGATCACAATTAACCTACTTCCAGTTCACGATCTAAGTCAGATAATCAGTTAAGGCAAATAAACATGGTTTGAAGCCTTTGTTCCGGGGTAGGAAACTCATTTTGTCCATATTTAGAAGCAACTCTAACACCTACATCAGTAATAGTTCATGTATCATTCATAACGGACAATGTGTTCACAGTCAATCAAATATACTCCTTTCCGTCTAAGAATATGGACACCTTAGTCATCATCAACATCAGCAAAGACACTGAACTCATCATGGTCTCCAAGAGACAGGACACTATCATTTTCGCTAGTGAATCAATGATTGAACGAAAGTGCTGCACATCCTTACCTGCTGTTCACCTTTGTACTGCGTACATTTTCACGTTTCACCCTACTAATACAGTCCCTTGTGAAATGGCTATCATAAGAAATCATGACATTCATCACCATTGCAACTTCACATTTGCTCCAGATAAACCTACACATCATCAACGCATCGGGCATTCACAGTTCTACTTCACTCATAACACATCAATTTCAGAGTTTGTCCAGATATACCACTATCTCATACTTCAGCATCAGGATTATACTGTGCTGTACTTACACACCTTAGCTACAAGCAGTCATTATGCCATCGTCAATCACACACACAAACACTTCCAACCACTGCCTGATATGGATTTAAACATGAGCACAAGTATTAAGTTGACTTCACCTAAGTTTGAAACTAGGCAACTAATCAAGGAAACAATGAAGCCCTGGGAAGAACTGAGTATGAGTATGTTCAACCCATATTATGTGTATAGCCCAGCACCAACTGACTTTATTATCTTCTCCATTGTATTTGTCACAGTGATGTTGGCAATGCACAGAATGCAGGCAAGGATTGCAAATTTGTAGTCAGTATTTACGGGTGGAAGAGTAAATATTCAAGTGAGACCCCCTGAGTGAAATGTGAATATGTAAATAGTGTAATATATATAGTGTAATATATATATATATATATATATATATATATATATATATATATATATATATATATATATATATATATATATATATATATATATATATATATATATGAAAAAAATTATATATAAGAAGAAAAATTGGGGGTAACATAATATATAATTTTAATCTAATCATGAATCAGTGTTAACCAATATTCACATACCAAATTCATATAAAAATATTATTATATCTCATATATATATTTCATAGATATAAGTCATAGACACATTAGAAATATATCAATGACTCCTACCATAATCTCAGCATGGTACTGCCATTAATGCATATGTCTCTTGAATAAACACATTTGTGCCACTATATTACTACAGTATGTTATGCAATATTCTGTATTCAATTTATACTACAATATTTTTTTTTTTTTTATGCGAGGAAGAAGGAACCAAAGACCATGAGCCGGCAATAACATTTCCCTCCAAGAGAAACACAAAATACAAGAAAGAGCCAAATTCAAGATCCGATCATTTCGAGATGTCTGGACACACTGCGTTTGAAAGACTGGAGATCATAGGCAGCAGGAAATACAGACAGAGGGAGACAGTTCCAGAGTTGACCTGTTGCATAAATGAAAGACTGGGAGTAACGGTTAACTCTTGCATTAGAGAGTTGGACAGAAAAGGGATGAGAGTTTGCTGCTAGACGGTTGCTACGCGCCCGTCGTAGAGGTGGAGGAATGCATGCAGACAGTTCAGAGGAGCAGTGACCATTAAAGTAGCGATAGAAAAGAGATAAAGATGCAACAGTGCGGCGAAGAGACAGAGGTTGAAGGGAGTCAGTAAGAGGAGAAGAGTTAATGAGACGAAAAGCCATTAACTCCACCCTATTGAGAAGAGCTGTATGTGGGGAGCCTCCCCACACATGAGAGTTGTACTCCACACAGGGGCGGATAAAACCCCTGTATAGAGTCAACAATTGTGCAGGGGTAAAGAAAGAACGGAGTCGGCTTAGCACACCTAATCTCCATTATACATGGAATGTATTACTAAAATGTGTTATGTTTCTACAACATTATTATGTCTGTACAATATTTGTCACAAATATTATATATATATTATACTATGTATTAATAGATCAGCATTATTTGCTACATGCTGTCGTAAGTTCCCCAGCAAGGCGTTGCCAAGCGATGTCAGGACTCTAAAATATAAATAATAGCTGGTAGCACAGATGCAAGCTAGAGGTTAAATGAAAGTCATATGCTAGAGGCCGAAGGAAATGTGTTAGCAAATTCTCTGTTAGGAATGTCAGACAACAAGGTATGACCAGAAAGCTACCACACACACACACACACACACACACACACACACACACAGGCTTCTAGAACATTCGACAATAGTGTGGCCCACGTGATGGAAGTTCTCATATACGGAAGGAAAGAGATGTCAGAAGGAGTTAGGAGGCCTGAGAAGAGAGAGCGAGAAGGGGGGTCGAGAGAGAGAGAGAGAGAGAGAGAGAGAGAGAGAGAGAGAGAGAGAGGCACGGTGGGCTGCGAGAAGTTAGCTAGCATAGAACGCTCTTGTGTAAGACACTCAGTGTTAATCTTGAGCTTTTTCCTTTGCAAGAGAATAAATCATAGTCAATCCCAGACTCATCTTTATCTTCTCCCGTCATCGACTACCTAAAGAAGAGATAGATACTTTCCTTAGCTCTTTAAAATTTGAGGATAAACATAAAGGACAAGGAATAAACAAGGTGATGAAAATAAGGAGGTAAAAATTTCCATGGCCAAGGACAGGAGGGTTTGTGCATTTTGTGGTGAACAACATTCCAGTGCATCTTGTCAACATTATCCTGATGACGCTTCTAGGGTAGGGAAACTTCAGGAATTGGGGTGTTGTATAATTTGCATGAATTCCGAACACACTTCTGCGGAATGCAAGATTAAACTAAATCTTTGTTTCAAATGTAAAAAAAAAAAAAAAAAAAATCATCATAGTGCTTTATGCCCAAGGATGAAATAAGAGGTTCCTAAAACTGCAAGTGTAAAGATGACAGTTCCTAAAACGAATACTCCAGTAGTAATGCCAGCTGCAGTTACATTTGCAATTGTGAAGGTAATGATAGAAAATAAAAACATATCAGCATGTACTCTTTTTGATACGGTTGCACAGAAAACCTTCATTTCTGCAGACATTGTGAACTTACCTATTACTGGAAAGTAAATCTAGCCATTACAAGATTCTTAACTACTAAGGAAACTCAGTCCTTTGATTTTGTTAGAGCTGTAATACAACTTGGCAGATATAAAAGCCGCATAACACCAGCTGTACTGGATAATATAGAAACAAGTATATATATATATATATATATATATATATATATATATATATATATATATATATATATATAGTGAGTTTTACACCAGGTCCCCCCTTTTTTGGATAAGGGCTAAGGCGTTGCCCCGGGGTAGAGGACTTTGGTTTGGAGGGTGTGGCATTTTATGACCGGATGCCCTTCCTGATGTCTACCAATGACTCTTGGGTGGATTCGATCCTCTGACCCTTCAGTCAGAGCGGAGCGCTTTAACCAACTGAGCCACGGCTGATATATATATATATATATATATATATATATATATATATATATATATATATATATATATATATATATATAAGGACTGAAGGAAACCTCTGATCATCTACAAAGCTCAGGGATATAAATTGGCAAAACAGAATGTGGAATTAGATTCTGTGGGTCCCATAAAAATGATAACTGGTTCAGAGTACTGTGGAAGATTCCTACATAGGTCTTTCAAGAAGAATAAGTTACAGTTGTTCAAGAGCCCAGGAGGTAACCTTATTATGGGTCAGTTGCCTTTTCCAAAGCAACCTAAATGAGAGGCCAAACTGGTAGACTCTGTCTTTGTTACCCAGACAGTCAATGATGGTAGCTAGAACAGGTGCAAAATTAGAACCTATTCAGATAAATGACTTGCTGGATGAAAAAAATTAACCTGTACACAAACTGTGGGACCTAAATAGTGTAGGAATACATTCTGAAGAACCAACCCCTGAAGATAAAATAACTTTGGATTTGTATAACCAGTCTGTGGAATTTAAACATGGACAGTATTGGGTAGTATTACCATGGAAACTAAACCATTCGGAGTTACCAACAAATTACCAAACAGTTAAGGCTCAGTTAAATTCTCTTCTAAGAAAGTTGAGAGAGAAAACAGAACATCTAACCATAGATGATATTATAAAAGACTAACTGAAGACCAGATTTATAAAAGAGGTAGAATTCCCTGTTAATCAGGCAGAACATTATTTACCACATCATGCTGTAAGCAAAGATTCAGTAACACCTCCCATAAGGATAGTTTTCAATTGTAGTAGTAAAGGGTCCAAAGGATCAGTTAGCTTGAACGATTGCCTATCCTCTGGACCAACACAAACATAGAAGTTAGGGAATGTATTACTAAGACAGAGAGAGAAACCTTTGGCTTATACAGCAGACATTAGTAAGGCTTTTCTCAGAATTAGATTAAGAGAGGAGGATAGGAAATATACAAAATTCCTCTGGCCTGAAGATCCTCAAAACGAAGATAGTCCATTGAAAACTTACTGCTTCTGATCGGTGCTCTTTGGCTCTTGTGCTAGTCCTTTCCTACTTTGCAACACTTTGAAGCATCATTTTGGAAATGCCAAATGCCCAAAAATAGGACAGGTTTTTTATATGGATAATTTGCAAGGTGTTGCTGATACAGAGGCGGAATCATTGAAGGCTTATGAATTAGCCAATTCCGAATGTTGGGAGGCAAATTTGCAGTTACGGAGCTGGAATAGAAATTCATCGCTTTTGAGGAATAAAATACAAGAGGACTATCCAAAAAAATGACATTTCCAAAACTCAAAATGTGTTGGGTTTTAACTGCGATACAAGAGCTGATGAAATACGTTTGAAACCAATTAAGTTCTCTGATGTTACTCTCACCAAGAAGTCCTTGTTAAGTCAGGTGTCCATATTATTTGACCCATTAGGATTGGTCAGACCTATAGTTATTGAGGGCAAATATTTAGTGCAAGAGGCTTGGCGAGAAAAATTAGACTGGGACACTTAAATGGGTGAGACATATGTGGAACAATGGGAAGAGGTTAGAGAGGAGTTTGAAAAAACATCAAGCATATGTATTCCCAAGAAAATAAACAGTAATGAGAAGTCACACATATTTTGTGATGCTTCTCAAAAGGCCTATGGAACAGTAGCTTATTGTGCAACTGGAGAGGATAGTAAGATTATTATGTCAAAAGCCAGAGTTGCGCCAATTAAAGGAAGAACCCTACCTCAAATGGAATTGGCTTCCATAGAAGTGGGAACTAAATTGGCCAGGTATTTGACTACTAATCGTGATACTCAGTTTGAGGATATTAATATATGGACTGACAGTGAGATCTGTCTTTACTGGATAGGGAAGGAAGACAGTAACATTCCTTTCGTCCGCAACAGAGTGAAGACTATTAAAGAGCTGTCTTTCAAATTTAAATTTATGCATGTACCCTCTAAACAAAACCCAGCTGCTCTGCTCTCGATAGGTTCGACAGTAAAGAGACTGATCAAAGATAACTTGTGGTTTAAAGGTCCTAAATGGCTACACACTAAAGATTGGCCTGAGCAGAAACAGTATAGTATTGCTGAGGTTAGTGTAGGAAACTTGGATCCTGTAGTACCTGAGCCGGATGTTACCGACATTAGCAGTTTCACATCAGTATGAGAACTTATTAACACTACTAAATTAGTTGTTGAATTTTTTAATAATAAAGTGGCATTTGAGAAGTTTGATCCAATGGGATATTGGGTGAAAAAGATACAAAGGAATAATTACAGAGAGATATTTGACCTTTTAGGCCAATGCCTGGGAACAAGAATAATGTGGTAAGAGATTTAGGATTTTTCTTAGACGGAAAGGGTCTAATTAGATGTCGTGGCCGAATACTAAAGGCTGATTTGTCACTCCAAACTAGACATCCTATATTACTACCCAAGAATGATTATTTTGTACAGTTAATAATTAAGGAAGCCCATGATTTAACTCTTCACGGAGGTGTGACGCAGACCTTGGCCTGAATCCGGGAAAGGTACTGGATCCCTAAGGGCAGACAGGTCATAACGAAATATCTCAAAGGCTGCATTATATGTAGGAGGTATGAACAACGACCATATGACTATCCAGGGCCATCTGCCTTACCAAGGGATAGGGTAAATGTAAGTCAGCCCTTCAAAATAACTGGAGTTGATTATATGTGGCTATAGGCTAACTGTTACTGGTGAGAGAACTCCCCATAAGATGTATATATGTTTCTTTACTTGCACCTACCCAAGGGTAGTCCATCTAGCAATGGCAGAAGATTTAGGTTCAGAGACATTCCTGAACGTATTTAGAAGATTTGCAGCTAGAAGGTCTAGTCCTAATAAATTAATAGGCAACAACAGAACCAATTTCGTTGGAGCAGAACCTCTAGTTTTAAATATAATGAATGACCCAAAGGTTAAGTCGGCGCTGGGAATCCGAAATTGTACCTGGCAGTTCATAACTTCAAGAATTCCATGGCAAAATGGATTTACCGAACGAATGATTGGTATTGTGAAGAACTGTCTTAGGAAAACCTTACACACAACTAAGATCACCAGAGAGGAGTTAAGAACTGAAACTGAGGCTAGGATTACTGATAGGTCTTTAACTTAGCTGCATGATACTAGCATTTTGATTGAGGCATTGACACCGGCTCATATGTTATATGGCAGAATGCTCCATCCAGTGCCTTTTGTGGATATCCAGGAGGGGGTAGATGATCCTACAATAGAAAATAATGAATTAGGAGAACATCTGTGTGAGGGCTATGAACATCTGAAAGAAGTATTGGACAACTGGAATAGACATTGGAGCAAAGAATATCTTTTGAACCTCAGAGAAAGATTTTACTGGGCTCAGGCTGCCAGCAACAAGTCAGTTATAAACATGGGAGATGTGGTCTAAATAAAAACAGAACAATCAAGATCGCAGTGGCCATTAGCTAAAGTGATCTCCACGCATCCAGGTTCAGAGGGGATGCTGAGACTTGTAAAAATTAAATGTAGGAGACATACCAGTATAAAAACTATTGATAAACTAGTGCCCCTTGAGTTAACGGCTACCTCGTGTAGTGCCACAAATTTGATATTCATGTATGTGTTTAGACGTACGGTAATTTTTAAGTTAGATAGGGTGTAACCTGAATATTAGTTTATAAGTTCCTATCCTAAGTAGTTATTCATATGTTAATGTTTAATCTAGGGTTAACTATTTTTATATTTATGTATCTCTGTATCTATGCATTGGGTGATGTAATTGTGGATGTTGAGCTATGGGAATTCCCCGTCTGGTCGAGTAATGAATAACAGATGCGCGCAGCTTTTCCTCTTCCTTTGTGCATCGCTATTGGGCACCGAGTTTAAACCTTAAACAAAATAATTATGAATATACAATTCTTTCCGTAACCTAGTTGTGAAATGTTTACTAATGAAGCTGCTAGAACCCAAATATGTAAGATTAACAGTCCAAAAGGCCTAAATAATGTCATTTGTAAGGATTTAAAGGTCCCGTTTGTCTTGGTCGTCACTAGATGGCATGAGCTGCCTTAAAATTCAAAGTGAGATAGTGATAGAATCAGTATCTAAATTAAGTAAGGAATAAATCCCAAATTTTCCCCAATTCAATCAAAAGTCCTGGCGTCATGGGTACACTGCTAAATAAATTGTAAAGAGAATTGAAACCCACCATATTTAAAAAACACCACCTCATTTGACTTAGCAGTGGCGTCGCTAGCGAGCTCACTCGAGACCCAGACGTCGTATATAATGGACGTTTGTTCAGGTGAGCCGTCCACATTTCTTCTTCCTCCCCCTCTTTTTCTTTGTTTAATCCTTACTTGTCATGGACTATATGAAGTAATATTGTTGAAAGTTTAACGTAGTGACTCGAGGTCCAGACGTCGTATATAATGGACGTTCGTTCAGTCCTCAGACTCCGGCGACGTCAGTGTGAACATGAGGCCTTGCTATAGTATTGTCCAAAGACTTGAGCATACACACATTACACTATCCATGAATTATTATATAAACCAAATGTAATTGTAATAGTACTATTGATCTATCAAGTGAAGTTTATTTTGTAAATAAGAAATGAAAATTTGGAAGTGATGTAATCTGGTAACGGAAGAGCGAAATTCAAAACCATTAACAGTTTTCTTTCTTGTAACTAAGGTTAGGAAGTTAGGAGCGTGGAAGGGAACTTAGTGACTGTGAGCAATGATGTAATTTTGAAATGAACCTCGAGGCTAGACAAGCCCGAGTGATTATGTATTCTTAGTGATTATACAATATTTGAATAGTACTTCGAGGCTAAACAAGGCCGAGTGATTGTGAATTCTTAGGGATTATGTTTTTTTTTTTTTTTTTTGCTGAATTTTTCCTCGAGGCTAAACAAGCCCGAGTGATTATGTTTTTTTAGTGATTATATAGCAAGGATGATTATGAACTGTAAATAGTCCTGAACTGATATTGGATTCTAGAGAAATTACATGATGAGAGTATATTATATGGATGAAAATGAACACGAGTAATCATTCTTATTGGTTCGAGGCTATGCCAGCTCGAAAAGATAATCCATGCTCGTAAAAAGGTCCCTGTCCTGAGGCTATTGTCGAGCCCAAGAGTAACTGGCAAAAAGAAAATATGGTACAATGACTTCATATATCGCTTATATGTATTAAATGGTTTTCGCCTGGTAACAATGTGAGAGGAATGATCATCCAAACCCTGGTCTTAATGTACAATCTCGCATACTACAAAGGGTCATGTAATTAAAAATATTTTGTGGAAATTAGCATAAAATTATTAAAGTAGAGTAGAGTATATATCTTTTCTTATTTTCTTAGTGTACCTAATCAAGGGAATTAAGTCCTCAAGCCTAATTCACTCCCCTTCCAATTCAAGATTCCTTCGCTGAGGGAACAACGACCACCTGTGGTACTGATTAAATCTAAGCTCGGCCAAAAATTACAAACGCTACCACAATTTTTTTTCTTCTTAAATGTAATTTACCATCTACTATACTAAGTCGAGTACCACCTGTATTATCCATGGATGAGTTGATCAGTGCCAACAACAGGTAAGAATATAAATATCTAACATTACACTGGATGAACAATAACGGTGGGATGGAAAAAGCCTACAGTTACACTGGTGTCAACCGGTGGGATAAACAAAAATACCAGCTTTACACTGGTGGCAATCGGTGGGGATAAAATGGCGGGTATTACACTGATGGCGATAGCGGTGGGATATTCATCGTTCCCAAATTAGTGGCGTTGGTGAGAAAGTGAAGGGAAGTGAATAGCAAGGAAAAGTGAGAATGCTAAGGGTAGCATTGGTTGATCATTCCCAAATATCTCCGCCACTCTATATTCAGAACATCCTGGTAGTAATGAGGTTCAAATAGTGTGCTAGTTGGTATTACCCCTGGGGAAGGGGGGAAAGAATATTTCCCCAGTATCCCTGCTTGTCGTAAGAGGCAACTAAAGGGGGCCATTTTATCTCCAGTCTGTCTCCTTACTGTCCTCTTCTGCTTTTCTGTCCTACCTCTCGTCTTGATATTTCCATGTTTCCTAAGCTTAGTGCTAATTCTTCACATTTCTTTCCTTCCTTCTAGCTTAGAATGTTAAGGGTTAGGTAATTATATGTTCGCTAGACAGATATTACCCAGAGACAAACATACACAAAACATCATACACTGTCTTGGGCAATACTTCATCGACTTTGGGGACATCACGAGGTATCGTCCTGGACAACGGAGGAGAGCCCAGAAGGTTGAAGTCAATAGCTTGGTGTGGGCGAAAAAAGAGACCATACAGCCGGGTACCTGTAGAAAACTGAATGCTAAATGGGACGGCCCGTATAAAGTGATTGAAGTGCTGCTAGATGGAAGTGTTTATATCATTGAAAATTTATTTAGTGGAAAAAAAATACAAAGGGCTGCTGAAAAGGTAAAACCATATTAAGGTACCGAGGAATGGCTCTTAGAACCATTGCAACAGGAGCTCGCCCCGGAGCCTGAGGATGAGCGGTTGCCGCCGCGAGTGAGGACTGCCCCTCGGAGACTCATAGAGGAGTGTTAGTTAGAAAAGTAGACAAGTGCATGTGACGAATGTTGTGAAAAATAACTGTAAAGTTATGTTCCGGGTGGACTCATCCCCGAGGAGAGGGTGTAAAAAAGGAAAAGAGAAGAGTTCCTATTGGAACTGGGAAGTGCCTTACTTCGAGGGGAGTGATCAATCCCACCTTACAGTTAGCACGGTTTGTGAGGTAGTGGAGTCTTCAGGACAGAATGAGCGCTCACCTCTTGCGGGCGGAAAGCTGGAAACAAAAGGACAGAGTGAATGTGACTGCGAATGGAAGAGTGGAAGGAAGCGCCTCCCGTGGTAATCTCAATCTCGAGAGACCCTGTCGAGCTCAGGTGAGCGACAAGCTATCCTCCAAAACCTGAGGCTGACTGGGGCATAAATTCCCTCATAACATCTCAAGTAAGGAGTGATCATACCTCCTAATGTAGAGAGTAAGCAACCTTCCGAGGTACGCATCAGGTGTTTAATGTGGACCGACAGGTGCCACCGATTGTGGGGAAAAGCATTCCAATTCAAACTGTTCATAGCAGTTATCAGAGTAACAACATTCCATCCATGCACATGTCATAGAAAATTGACTTGGGTAAAATTTGTTTTCCGAACGTGGGAGCCGTGTAGTGCCACAAATTTGATATTCATGTATGTGTTTAGAAGTACTGTAATTTTTAAGTTAGATAGGGTGTAACCTGAATATTAGTTTATAAGTTCCTATCCTAAGTAGTTATTCATATGTTAATGTTTAATGTAGGGTTAACTATTTTTATATTTATGTATCTCTGTATCTATGCATTGGGTGATGTAATTGTGGATGTCGAGCTATGGGAATTCCCCGTCTGGTCGAGTAATGAATAACAGATGCGCGCAACTTTTCCTCTTCCTTTGTGCATCGCTATTGGGCACCGAGTTTAAACCTTAAACAGAATAATGATGAATATACAATTTTTTCCGTAGCCTAGTTGTGAAATGTTTACTAATGAAGCTGCTAGAACCCAAATATGTAAGATTAACAGTCCAAAAGGCCTAAATAATGTCATTTGTAAGGATTTAAAGGTCCCGTTTGTCTTGGCCGTCATTAGATGGCATGAGCTGCCTTAAAATTCAAAGTGAGATAGTGATAGAATCAGTATCTAAATTAAGTAAGGAATAAATACCAAATTTTCCCCAATTCAATCAAAAGTCCTGGCGTCATGGGTACACTGCTAAATAAATTGTAAAGAGAATTGAAACCCACCATATTTAAAAAACACCACCTCATTTGACTTAGCAGTGGCGTCGCTAGCGAGCTCACTCGAGACCCAGACGTCGTATATAATGGACGTTTGTTCAGGTGAGCCGTCCACATTTCTTCTTCCTCCCCCTCTTTTTCTTTGTTTAATCCTTACTTGTCATGGACTATATGAAGTAATATTGTTGAAAGTTTAACGTAGTGACTCGAGGTCCAGACGTCGTATATAATGGACGTTCGTTCAGTCCTCAGACTCCGGCAACGTCAGTGTGAACATCAGGCCTTGCTATAGTATTGTCCAAAGACTTGAGCATACACACATTACACTATCCATGAATTATTATATAAACCAAATGTAATTGTAATAGTACTATTGATCTATCAAGTGAAATTTATTTTGTAAATAAGAAATGAAAATTTGGAAGTGATGTAATCTGGTAACGGAAGAGCGAAATTCAAAACCATTAACCGTTTTCTTTCTTGTAACTAAGGTTAGGAAGTTAGGAGCGTGGAAGGGAACTTAGTGACTGTGAGCAATGATGTAATTTTGAAATGAACCTCGAGGCTAGACAAGCCCGAGTGATTATGTATTCTTAGTGATTATACAATATTTGAATAGTACTTCGAGGCTAAACAAGGCCGAGTGATTGTGAATTCTTAGGGATTATGTTTTTTTTTTTTTTTTTCTGAATTTTTCCTCGAGGCTAAACAAGCCCGAGTGATTATGTTTTTTTAGTGATTATATAGCAAGGATGATTATGAACTGTAAACAGTCCTGAACTGATATTGGATTCTAGAGAAATTACATGTTGAGAGTATATTATATGGATGAAAATGAACACGAGTAATCATTCTTATTGGTTCGAGGCTATGCCAGCCCGAAAAGATAATCCATGCTCGTAAAAAGGTCCCTGTCTTGAGGCTATTGTCGAGCCCAAGAGTAATGACAAAAAGAAAATATGGTACAATGACTTCATACATCGCTTGTATTAAATGGTTTTCGCCTGGTAACAATGTGAGAGAAATGATCATCCAAACCCTGGTCTTAATGTACAATCTCGCATACTACAAAGGGTCATGTAATTAAAAATGTTTTGTGGAAATTAGCATAAAATTATTAGAGTAAAGTATATATCTTTTCTTATTTTCTTAGTGTACCTAATCAAGGGAATTAAGTCCTCAAGCCTAATTCACTCCCCTTCCAATTCAAGATTCCTTCGCTGAGGGAACGACGACCACCTGTGGTACTGATTAAATCTAAGCTCGGCCAAAAATTACAAACGCTACCACAATTTTTTTTCTTCTTAAATGTAATTTACCATCTACTATACTAAGTCGAGTACCACCTGTATTATCCATGGATGAGTTGATTAGTGCCAACAACAGGTAAGAATATAAATATCTAACATTACACTGGATGAACAATAACGGTGGGATGGAAAAAGCCTACAGTTACACTGGTGTCAACCGGTGGGATAAACAAAAATACCAGCTTTACACTGGTGGCAATCGGTGGGGATAAAATGGCGGGTATTACACCCGAACACAGTGGATGGTGGAGAGCAAGTGGGTCAAAATGCACGACCTAGCATGGCCGCAGCATAGAGGTCTTGAGACCTATGGAGAGAACTCCTGGCTTAGGGTCACATTACATGATACTGCATATCATTTTTCACCCAGCCCCAAAACTGTGGGAAGTATTTTCCCCCAGAGCGGTTGTTGCACTCTTTACCTTTTAAAATAATTGTCCCTGATTAGAAGCAGAGGAAATCCAGGAGAGAGTTAATGACTAATTCAAGGGGCTTATAACCGAGAGATTGTGTTGTCTTTAATTCGTGAATAATAATTGTTAATAAATTAAATGCTTCTGCATTTAACTCATGTGGACAACTATATTGTAAAAATTTGTAAATACCTAGGAAATTTCCATTTACCTAACTGCATCTGTGTGATGGGTCTGACATGCCCTCACTTGAAAAGCTAATGAGGGTTTAATACATATTTACATAGGGAAAGGGAATATTTGGCTTAATTTTGATTAAAAACTAAGACTGAATTAAGTTAGATTTATCTTGTATATTTCATGAGGACATTTAACTATATTAGCATTGTAATTAATAAATAGTTGGCATCTCTTCAATCCTGTGAGGGAGAAGAGACTTGCCATTTTTACTCACCTTGCTGCTAAAGCCGGTTCAAGTTGCACGCTGTAAAATATACATCTAAGGACGCTTGGATGCCACAGCCAACCAACCAAAACATCAGGCCCGTCATCATATGTTGTCCGACTCTTTCTAGCTAGGTAACCTTTATGATTTGGCCAAATCTTTGAGGAACTGGCAAAGAGAATAATTACTGGTGAGTTAGAATATTAATTACACCTAAATCTCCTAAGAGACTTATGTAAGCTTAATTAAGGTCGTGTTTAGACTAACACTCGTCAGATAAGGATTGTACAAAACTTCATGACAGGAGCAGCCAGGGAGAAAGGCTGAAAGTTGAGAAGCTCAGGATCAAAGAAATGGCAGATGATTACAGAACCAAAGTAGAGGAGGAGTTAGAATCAGTGAATTGGAATGAAATGGATCTGGACAGCTTGTCGAATGCATATAGGGATTGCTTAGGAATGCTAAAGCGGTGTGTGGTGTGGCAAGAGTAACAACAAAAAAGAAAGGTACGGCATGGTGGGATGATGAGGTTAAGAGAGCAGTGGAGGAAAAGAGGAAGAAGTGGGTGGCTAAAGTGGTTACAGGACAGGGGTTCAGTTGAAATAAGAACTGAATATATTGAAAGCAAGAAGCACGTAAAGAAACTAGTGACGAGGACAAAGGAGGCAAACGTTGATCTAGGAAGAAAAATGAATGCAAACTACTCTAAAAATAGGAAGTTATTCTGGAAAGAAGTGCGAAAATGTAGAAGTGAAAGAGGAAAGAAATGTGATGGTGTGAAGGATGCAGGTGGTAGATTATTAACCCATGGAGATGAAGTAAGGACCAGATGGAAAGAATATTTTGAAAGCCTAATGAATGGGAATAGAGCGGCTGTAAACATGACTGGTTTTGGGAGTGTGCAGAGAAGGAATGCAGTGCCAAGAGACGTGACACTGGCACAGGTAAAGAGAGCTGTAAGGCAGCTGAAAAATGGGAAAGCAGCTTGGGTTGATGAGATGTATGCAGAGATGATTAAGTGTAGAGGAAAGAGTGGAATGAAGTGCATGTTGGAGATATGTAAGAAGGCATGGATGACTGAAACTGTGCAAGCGGAGTGGAAAAAAGCTGTGATTGTACCACTGTACAAAAATAAAGGTGAGCGAAGTGAGTGCAAGGATTATCGTGGCATAAGTTTATTGAGTGTGGTAGGGAAGGTGTATGGAAGAATTATTATAGAGAAAGTAAGAGAGATATCAGATGATCTAGTGAGTGATGACCAGGGTGGATTTGGGAGTGGCAGAGAATGTGTGGATAAAATATTCACAGTGATACAGATAGCAAAGAAGGCTTGTGAGAAGGACAATACAGTGTTGATGGTATTTATGGATCTGGAAAAAGCATACGACAAATTGGACACAGAAGGATTGTGGAAAGGTTTGCGCATGTACTGTGTAGATGGTATGCTGCTATGTTCCGTCAAGAGTTTTTATGGTGGTAGTGAAATTAATTGATTGATTGAATATAATTAAAATCTAGCGGCGCAGCTACCAGGGTCATATGCCGCCGGACGACAAGGTAAAAGACGCCGCCAATAAAAAGTGCATATTCAAAATAAAGTTAATACACATTAGTAGGAATGAAACACTGAATAACAAAATTATAAAATATCAGTTACTTCTAAAAGTGGAAGGAGGCCTGCCTCTCGAAGAAAATTAAAAATATCAATAAAATCGCTAGAGGCTCCACCAAGCAGGGAGGAGAAACAGTAGGCACCATCTGCCCCCTTATGCCTATGGAGGAATCTCTGATGTAGGTCCCCCAGTCTTGGACACTCGACCAGCAAGTGACGGACAGTAAGGGGAACCAGGCAATCATGACAGTACGGTTGAGTCCCTGATGGTACTGAAGTATGTGTCAGGGTTAATGGACATCTAAGTGAATGGTTTACGATTGGTGTGGGCGTGCGACAAGGTTGTGTGATGTCCCCATGGTTGTTCAAAAAAAAAAAAAAAAAAAAAAAAAAAAATATATATATATATATATATATATATATATATATATATATATATTGCCAGACGCCTCAATCCCGTTTGGGGTGGTCACAAACAAATCGCCTCCAATTCGCCCTGTCCCCCGCCATTTCACTGCCCTGCTCCCAACTCACACCCCCCTCTCTCATATACCTCTCCACCCCACCCCTCCATCTCATCCTCGGCCTCCCCCTCTCGCTTCCCCCCTCCACCTCACTCACATACACTCTTCGTCAGTCTTTCACCCTCCATCCTCTCCAC
The DNA here is from genome assembly GCF_032717465.1 of Coenobita brevimanus. Classification (NCBI taxonomy): domain Eukaryota; kingdom Metazoa; phylum Arthropoda; class Malacostraca; order Decapoda; family Coenobitidae; genus Coenobita; species Coenobita brevimanus. Next base: position 38,963,407 of record NC_136997.1, on the reverse strand, counting down.
ATGGCCAAACCACCTCAGTGTGTTCCTCATAACGCTTCCTATCACATCCACATCCACACCACAACGCTCCTTTATATCCTCATTCGTCAGCCTGTCTCTCCATGTGACCCACAGGCTCCTCTTAAATAACTTATATATATATATATATATATATATGGATGGGGTGATGAGAGGTAAAAACACGAGTAATGGAGAGGGGTATGACGTTGGTAATGAATGGTGATGGATGGAATATCTCAAAATTGTTGAATGCTGATGATGCTTTACTACTTGCAAATACCGGACAAGAACTTGGTAGGCTAGAGCAGAGTTTTGCTGATGTCTGTGAGCGTCGTGCCTTGACAGTAAACGCAGAATAGAGTAAGGTGATGGTTATTGGGAGAGAAGATGACTCCCATGGCGAGGTTACAGTCAATGGACAGAGACTGGAATTGGTGGGAGAGTTCAAATACCTGGGTACTGTGATAGAAACGAGAGGAAAATGTGCAAAAGAGTGGAAAGTAAAGTGACACAAGGAGGAAAAGTAGCTGGTGCAATGAAGGCCTTGATAATTAACAGAGGCTTTACTGTTGGAGCTGCACGAGGCTTACATGAAGGAGTGTTAGTGCCAACGCTACTGTAACATATGGATGTGAGACTATGGTGTTGCATGAAAATGAAAAGTCAAGAGTAAGAGCAGTGGAGATGGGACTGCTGAGGAATGTATGTGGAGTACAGAGGGTGGGTAGGATACGAAAGAATGTGAATCGTGAAAGATGTTCGTTGAGGAAGTCGGTGGACACCAGAATCAAAGAAAGTGTACTGAGATAGTATTGTCATGTGGAAAGAATGGATAACAATTCAATGGTGAAAACGTTATATCTGAGCTAAAATAGAAGGAGGCTGGAGGCGAGGTAGGCCAAGGAGAAGGTGGAGAGACATGGTAAATGAGTAAGGAAGAGAGGTTTTGAAGTCGGTGAGGCTAGGGAACTGACAAGAGATCGAGCTGGCTGGATGAATGTTCTGAGAAGTGCATGTTCAGGAATTTGGTACCCCTTTTTTATGTGCCAGCTTCCGGACTGACTCTATCAGATACGTTTCAGTGAAGGATACACTTATATGAAGCTACAGAACATGAATGTTTTTGGCATATCCCATAAAGCCAGGATTCCGGGGGCTTGAATGATGGGTGAATGGAAGCGTGGCCCATTGGATTGGGTAAATTTGGGCTGTCTGGACAGTACTAGTCCTCACCCTGCCCTAGGGTGGGAAAGGAGGGCCGGATGATGATGATGATGATGATGATGATGATATATATATATATATATATATATATATATATATATATATATATATATATGTGTGTGTGTGTGTGTGTGTGTGTGTGTGTGTACGAGGAGTATATCCTTCAGCCGAGCAGGACAGTACTGCCAAGGTGGATGGAAAGCTTATAACAGGCAGAGCTGGATCTCCCGTTTCATCAGCCTTCGGGACTAGTTCCTGACCATTCCCTTTTTGCTGAACTTTCTGAGCGTTTCAGTAACACAGAGTAGGCCAGCATGCTCTCCAATACCAGTTTCTCTAACTGTCAACACCAATGTACATCTGCAGTACACACTACACTTCCTTTTCAAAAAAAAAGAAAAAAAAAAAAAAGATACACAATAACCAGGCCTCGGAGTCCCCAAGGGGGAAGGGACCATAATTGGCCCCATCATCCGCCCCTCTCCCGGTGGCGACTCAACGAGTTTCCTGTAACCACTGGCTGACTCACCTCTTCTTCATTTCTGCAACATTCGCAGCCTTTTCTCTAACTTTCTGTTGAGCACCACCTGTCCTCCTCTAACCCTTAATTTTTTTTCCTGGCAGAGACTTAGCTGTCTGAGGCAACTGACAGCAAACCCTTTTCTGTATTCTCATACTTTTTCTATACTCATTTCAAAGCCAAACCTGGCTTTGGTGTATAAGTACACAATGACTTATCTTGCTCTCATGTTCCTGAACTTGATTCACCTGAATTATCAACTCTCTGGTTTCGGTTTTCCTGTCATTCTCTGACTAAATATATCTGTGCTACTTACCTGTCCTCTAATTCTACTGACAATGAAAAATTCTTCGATTATCTTACTTCTTAGATGGAACACAATCATCCACTTCTCCTTTCCCTGAAATCCCCATTCTAGAGATTTCAATGTTCACAACCATCTTTGGCTCTCCTCTCCTTTCACTGAGCCACCTATTGAACAAGCCTACATCTTTTCTATCCTTAATGACCTAGAGCAGCTTGAACAGCACCCTTCCCATATCCCTGACTGCCATGGAGAGAACTCCAACATACTTAATCTCTTCCTTACAACTAATCTTTCTGCTTACACTGTTAATCTTTCCTCTCTGTTGGGCTCCTCCAATCACACTTTAGTGCATTGGCCTGTCCTATCACTCCTGTACGGCCTGTGGACCCTCCAAGGAAACGTCGACTGTGGCACTTTGGAGCTGCGGATTGGGAGGCTCTCAGTCAGTACTTCTTTGATTTTCCTTGGAATGAGCCATCTGGGTGTGCCTTGCACATTACAGAGGTTATTCTCTCGGGCATGGAAGCATACATTCCCTTCTCTTATCCTTTGACTATTGCGAGAAAGCCTTGGTTGAATCACGCTTGTTCTATTGCTGTCCGCAACAAGGAAAGGGCCTATAAAAAGTACCAAAGCCAACCCACCCCTGAATCACAGTCTTGTAATGTTTCTGCCCAAAATCATGCTAAGTCTAATCTTCCCTCTGCTAAAAATTATTTCATCCATACTAAATGCTCTCAACTCTCCAACTCTAATTCTTCATGCTCCTTCTGGCACCTTGCCAAAATCCTTTCTAACAACTTTACCTCATCATCCTTCCTTCCTCTTTTCTACTCTGATAACTCTGTAGCAATTTCTTCTACTGATAAAGCAGATTTCTTCACTCAGACTTTCTCCTCCAATTCCATCTTAGACGATTCTGGTGCTGTTCCTTCATCACTTCCTCCCTATGACTTCCTCACGGCTGACATTAAAATGTCTTCAGCTGATGTATTCTCTGCCATCACTGGCCTAATACTAACAAGGCATATAGGCCTGATGGGATCCCTCCTGGTGTCCTCAAGAACTGTGCTTCTGTGCTTACACCCTGCCTAAGTAAACTCTTTCAACTTTGTCTTTCAACTTGTACCTTTCCTTCTTGCTGGAAGTTTGCTCTCATTCAGCCAGTCCCAAAGAAAAGTGACAATTCCCAGTCTTCTAAATATCGTCCAATTGCTTTAACATCCAGTTTCTCAAAAGTTTTCGAGCCAATTGTTAAGAGAAAAAATTTAAAGCATCTTTCCTATGACAACTTCCTTTCTGATCGTCAGTATAGTTCCGTCATGGACGCTCCACTGGTGATCTTCTCACCTTCCTTTCAGATTACTGGTCATCCTCCTTTCGGGACTTTGGCGAAAGCTTTGCCATTGCACATGACATCTCAAAGGCTTTCGATCGAGTCTGGCATAAATCTTTTATGTCCAAACTGCCCTCATTCGGTTTCTATCCTTCCATATGTGCCTTCATCTATAGCTTCCTTTCTGGTCGTTCTATAGCCTTTGTTGTAAAGGGCCATCGTTCTCCTAGACCTATCAACAGTGGTGTTCCTCAGGGCTCTGCCCTATCACCGACTCTCTTTTCTTCATCAGTGACCTTCTAAGCATCTCTGACTGGGGTAAAAATAATCTTGTTTTTAATGCATCAAAGACTGAGTTTTACACCTATCAACCTGACACAATCTTCCACAGGAGGACCCACTGTTTCATAATGTCCAGCTTAATCCTGCATCATCATTGAACGTGCTTGGGGTTCCGTTCACTCAGGACTTATCTTGGAAAGATCATATTGCATCGCTTGTAAAATCTACCTCAAAAAAAGATTGGGTGTGCTAATCCGACTTCATACATTCTTTACCCCTGCGCAGTTGTTGACTTTATACATAGGTTTTATTCACCCCTGTGTAGAGTACAACTCTCATGTGTGGGGAGGCATCCCACATACAGCTCCTCATTAGGGTGGAGTCAAAGGCTTTTCGTCTCACTAATTCTTCTCCTCTTATTAGCTCCCTTCAACCTCTGTCTCATCGCTGCACTGCTGCATCTATATCTCTTTTCTGTCGGTACTTCAATGGTCACTGCTCTTCTGAACTGTCTGCTTGGATCCCTCCACCTCTACGACTAGCAACAAACTCTTATCGCTTTTCTGTCCAGCTCTCTAATGCAAGAGTTAACCGTTACTCCTAGCCCTTCATTTATTCAACAGGTCAACTCTGGAACTGTCTCCCTTTGTATTTCCTACTTCCTATGATCTCTAGTCTTTCAAACGCAGAGTGTCCAGGCATCTCAAAATGAACTGATCTTGAAGTTGGCTCTCTTTTGTATTGTTTTTTTCTTTCTTGGAAGGAACGGTTTGTGGGCTCCTCGCCTTTCGTTCCTTCTTTCTTGCATATATATATATATATATATATATATATATATATATATATATATATATATATATATATATATATATATATATATATTGTTACGGAACAGAGAGAGATAATGAACACTTCAAGTGAGAATACTAAAATCACTACTGTCCAGCAAAGTTCCAGGTTCAAAACAAAAGAGTTTGGTAAAATTACAAGTTAAAGTTTAATGCTCAAACTAACAATTAAATATTCAGGACTCATGAGGATAATGTAATGGCAAAAACAGGTTAAATATATGGTTAACTGCAATAGCCTCTATTAACATAAATTTAGCAAGAGCAAATTTATCTAAGTCAGCCCTGATAAATGAGAAAAACCGCATAATGCTCAGTTAAAGCAAGATATATTATTACAGATACAAAATATTATTAATAATGGCTGACATTAAAAATTCTACATGAATCACAAAAGAACTTACCAGGCCTACGAATTAATGCCTTAGGCCATCCAGTACAAGGAAAATGGTAACAACACTTATACTCAAATTATACAGCAGCTAGACGGCTGGAGACTTCCTGAGCACTCACAAATATAATACACTATACAGGGGAGGACAAAGATGTGAATCAAATGAGGAGTAGATCTAAGTGGCAATTAATGCAGAGACTGAACTCATTATATAGGGGCCGGCAGAGCTTGATACAACTGGTAAGAAGGACGCGCAAATGAAGCCATAGGGGACAAAGAGTTGACACTCCTGCTCTGAACAACAGAAAGAACGACTTACTCTACTATAAGGGGGAGAAGGGGGGAGTGAGGTAGAACACGCAAGCCTGGTCACTATGGAAGCCACGAGGCGAATCGTGATCAAACATGCAGCATACTGTACGTTAGAATTATACAAAGGACGATGAAATCATAGGCTATGTAACACCTCCCCACAAAGAAAAAGAAATTTACAAAGGGAATTTCTTATTACTCTAAAACAATCTGTCTAAAATCTAGATAAGCAATCTGCAATAACATTTTCTTTACCCTTGACATGTTGTATGTCTAATGAATACTCCTGAAGAAGTAGACTCCATCTTGTCAATCTCCGATTTTTATCTTTAAACTTACTAAGGAATTTCAGTAGGTTATGATCGGTATAAATGACTATGGGGTCAAAACCAGAACACAAATAAAATGAAAAATGCTGTAAACCCGAAACCAAGGCCAAATGCTCTTTCTCAATAGTTGAGTAGTGCTTTTGAGGTGAAGTGAACTTCTTACTGTAATAAGATACAGGGTGTTCAATACTCTGATCATCCTCTTGCAGCAAAACAGCCCCAGCTCCTGTATCACTTGCGTCAACAGCCATCTAAAAAGGCTTAGTAAAATTTGGAGTAGCGAGCACTAGCTGACTTAATAGGATAGCTTTAAGTTTACTGAAAGAGGATTCACAGTTATCGGTCCAGACAAATTTAACTCCCTTTTTCAGTAGGTCTGTAAGTGGTGATACAAGAATAGAAAAGTTAAGAACAAATCTCCTGTAATAACCTACCATTCCCAAAAATCTTTGAAGCTCTTTCCTACTTTTAGGTCTGGGAAGATCACTTATAACCTGAACCTTAGCTCCTGGTGGTGCAACGTGTCCATCACCAATTACGCACCCAAGGTACTGAACTTTAGCTTGACCAAACTCACACTTTGATAAATTAGCTACAAGATTAGCCTGAACCAAACGCTCAAGAAATTTACTGACATGGCATAGGTGATCTTTCCAGTTGTCACTGAAGATTAATACATCATCAATATAAACAACACACCCTGCCAAACCCTCTGTTACAACATTCATGAGCGTCTGAAAAGTGGCTGGTGCATTCTTCATACCATATGGCATTACAGAACATGCATCTTTCTTTCATATTGTTACAAAACATGAGATCTCCCTAGCACGTTCAGTCATAGGTACTTGCTAGTATCCCTTTAACAAATCAAATTTACTTATGTACCTAGCCTTTCCGATCTTGTCTGTGCAATCTTCCATGCGAGGGAGAGGGTAAGTGTCTGTTTTGGTTATCTGATTAACACGTCCGTAGCCGATGCAAAGCCGCTGTGACCCACCTGGCTTAGGGACTAGAGTGACAGAACTCCACTCGCTCTGACAAGGCTCAATCATCTTGTGGTCCAACAGGTAGCCAAGCACCTTCTGGATGAGAGGAACACTCACTGGGTTCACACGGTAAGGAGGCAGTTTAATTGGCTTTGCGTCTCCAACATCGACATCATGCATCAACACAGTGGCTCTTCCTGGAGTGGCACGGACCACTTGCGGGTACTCTTGCAGTAATGCCGAAAACTCCTGCCTTTCCTCGGGAGCTATATGAGAAAGCTTAGTCTGGAGATCATTCATGATATCAGGATTCTTCCCCAAACTATCACTCAGGCTCATACTGCATGGGAGAACTTCACTTGCAGACTCGGGTGGAACAGCTACAGTGCAGACTGGGTTATTTTCGTCCCGCCTGTGATATAACTTTAGCATGTTGATGTGACAAAGTTGCCTGTTCTTTCTACGATCTGGTGTGGCGATGACATAGTTGACATCACTGAGTTTCTTCTCCACGAAATAAGGACCACTAAACTTGGCTTGAAGAGGTTGCCCATACACCGGTGGCAGAATCAAAACCTGATCTCCTGGCTGAAAGTGGCGTAATCTGGACTTCTTATCATACCAAGTCTTCATCTTCTCCTGAGCAGCTCCTAAATTCTCTTTCGCCAGCTGTAAAGCAGTGGACAGCCGTTCTTTCAACTTCATCACATACTCCAGCAGGTTGACGTCATCTTCCTCCGACAGCCAGTATTCCTTGAGTAGCTTAAGGGGTCCTTTTACTTCATGGCCAAACAGTAGTTAAAAGGGTGAGAAGCCTAGTGATTCATTTGGAGATTCTCTTGCGGCAAATACAACGAATGGAAGACCTTTATCCTAGTCTTTCTGATGTTCCGAACAGTATTTCTTGAGTATCGATTTGAGTGTTTGATGATATCTCTCCAACGCTCCTTGGGTCTGGGGATGGTAAGCTGAAGACGTGATCTGGGTGATGCCCAACTCTTTCAGAGACTGCTTGAAAACATTTGACATGAAATTACTTCCCCGGTCTGACTGTACCTCCTTGGGCAGACCAAACTTGGTGAAGAACCCCAGCATTTCCTTAACCACGTTCTTTGCTGAGATATTTCTAAATGGAATGACTTCAGGATGACGAGTAGCCATATCAATCATGGTCAACACATAAGAAAATCCTGAAGAAGTCTTAGGAAGAGGGCCCACAATATCCACCAACACACGGGTGAAAGGCGCCTCAAAAGGAGGAATGGGAACTAGAGGTGCAACCTTTTCGGTCTGATTACACTTCCCCACAACTTGACAGGTGTGACAAGACTTACAATACCAGGAAACATCTCTGAAGATACCTGGCCAGTAGAAGTGTTTCAAAATGCGTGCCACAGTCTCCCTCACTCCAAGGTGTCCTGCCAAACTGGAATCATGAGCTACTCTAATGATATCCTGCCTACAAACACGAGGGATGACAACTTGATGTACAACCTCACATTCACAGTTGGCTGATGCTGTTGGGGGTCTCCACTTTCTCATAAGTACTCCTGACTTTCTATAATAACAAGTAGAAGCACCAGCTGACTCTTCCTCAGTGCAAGCAGAGTTAGCTAGACCTTTCAACTCAGGGTCAGCAACCTGCAACTCAACCAACTCTTGACGAGACAAATTATCAACACAAGGGGGTACTGCCTCATCTGGTGAGTGGTCCAAATTAGCAAGAAAAGTGTCAGCTAAGATAACATCATCATCATCATTATTCTCTAAGTCACCAGTAACTTCAGACTTAGCCCTAGTGACAGCACATGCAGAGAACACATCAGGGACATCACAATCCTGGGCCGTAGTCACTGGCTCACTAGACAACTGAGGAGCTGGACACACTTGACTTCCACCAAAATCATTTCCAAGTAAGAAAGTTACACCTGACATTAGGAGTGTCTCAACCAACCCAACCATAACGGAACCATTAACAAAACCAGACTCTAAATTCACTCTGCACAGAGGGACAGAGAAGTAATTATTCCCTACACCTTGCAAGATTACAGTTTCATCAGAGGAATTAACATTAAAGCCTAGAACACTGGTCAGCATAAGGGATTGGCAAGCACCTGTATCACGATATATTTGAACTGATTTCCTGTCATTACTGTCCAGAGGACTGACAAAACCATCAGACAGGAAATTAGCACATGAACTCTTGAGAGTGTCACCCATGTTACTGCTCAAAAGAGGAGCTTCATCATGAGAATTTAATTTACCCCTCAAAGCAGGTTCAGTTAACTCGGTTAAAGAATTCTGGGAACCCTCAAGGGTGGACACTAGACCAATTGACTGAATATTTAAAGACTCCTTTTTGTTCACATCACGCTCTCTCCTGAAACATTTCTCCATAGTATGACCAAGCTTACTACAATAAGTACATTTACTTTTCTGAAATCTAGAGGTGAAGCTGGTATTTACTTCCTGAGAAACATCATCTTTATTCTCTTTCCTGTTACCTGTACTTTGAGTAGAGGCAACGTACTTACTCTCAGCTTTCCTTTTTTCTTTAGAATATCTCTTGTGAGTGAGAACATATTCATCAGCTAAAACTGCAGCATCAGACAAATTATCTTTTCTTTTCTCATCAAGATTTAGGCTTACATCTTTATTAATACACCTTTTGAAGTCCTCCAGCAAAATCATCTGCTTAAATTTATCAAAATCAGAATTTACATTCTTAGAATTTAACCACTGCTCTGACAGATCTTCTTTGATTTTTGCGTACTCAACATGGGATTGCTTATCTTGCTTGTAATTTGTCCTAAATTTTACTCTATAGGCTTCAGGAACAAACTCATAGGCCTTAAGAATCAAGCTCTTAACTACATCATAATTATCAGATTGATCCGGAGGCAAAGATGCATAAGTTACTTGAGCTTTAATGGTGAGAACACTCTGTAGGAGTACTGGCCAATACTTTTTGGGCCAATTAAAACCTGTAGCTACCCTCTCAAACAACTGAAAATACTTTGTTAAATCAGATTTATTAAAAGGAGGGACAAGTTTAACATTTTTAGCCACATCAAAATCATCAGAGCTAGATGATCCAGTTCCACTTTGTTTCATGCGATACTCCTGGTCTGCCTGAATCCTAGCAATTTCAATTTGTGCCTGTGCCTCCTGAATACGAGCCTGAGACTCAGCCTTCTTAGCACGAGCCTCCTGCAGGGCTAGCTGTAACTTGGCTATTTCAATCTGCGTTTGCTCATCTGGAGGAGTTACATTAAACAAGCTTTTATTAATCATGTCAACAATTTGATCTTAGAATAAAGAGAGCGAACAGCAATTCCCAATTGTTGAGCACAAGCTTAGGTTCATTCGTTGTTCTGTTGTCTACATCACACATTGTTTGCACATTTGACAAAAAATCTTTGGCTTCATCAATTGTGGTAATAGTAGACATCATGAATAAATCACAGTCACAAAATATCAAGCAATATCCTTATGATAATATCCTGATTATCCTGATAAGAGGTCGCCAAATTTATGTTAAGGGACAGAGAGAGATAATGAACACTTCAAGTGAGAATACTAAAATCACTACTGTCCCGCAATGTTCCAGGTTCAAAACAAAAGAGTTAGGTAAAATTACAAGTTAAAGTTTAATGCTCAAACTAACAACTAAACATTCAGGACTCATAAGGATAATGTAATGACAAAAACAGGTTAAATATATGGTTAACTGCAATAGCCTCTATTAACATGAATTTAGCAAGAGCAAATTTATCTAAGTCAGCCCTGATAAATGAGAAAAACCGGATAATGCTCAGTTAAAGCAAGATATATTATTACAGATGCAAAATATTATTAATAATGGCTGACATTAAAAACTCTACATGAACCATAAAAAACCTTACCAGGCCTACGAATTAACGCCTTAGGCCATACAGTACAAGAAAAATGGTTACAGCACTTATACTCAAATTATACAGCAGCTAGATGGCTGGAGACTTACCGAGCACTCACAAATATAATACACTATACAGGGGAGGACAGAGATGTGAACCAAATGAGGAGTAGATCTAAGTGGCAATTAATGCAGAGACTGAGCTCATTATATAGGGGCCGGCAGAGCTTGATACAACTTGTAAGAAGGATGCACAAATGAAGCCATAGGGGACAAAGAGTTGACACTCCTGCTCTGAACAACAGAAAGAAAGACTTACTCTACTATAAGCGGGAGAAGGGGGGAGTGAGGTAGAACACGCAAGCCTGGTCACTATGGAAGCCACGAGGCGAATCGTGATCAAACATGCAGCATACTGTACATTAGAATTATACAAAGGATGATGAAATCATAGACTATGTAACAATATATATATATAAATACTGTACAGTGTATATATATATATATATATATATATATATATATATATATATATATATATATATATATATATATATATATATATATATACATACCCTGCATTACTGTACAGTGTATATATATATATATATATATATATATATATATATATATATATATATATATATATATATATATATACATACCCTGCATTAGGATGGAAAGGAGGTCCGGATGGTGATGATAATGATGATATTTGATACATACCGGTATATATATATATATATATATATATATATATATATATATATATATATATATATATATATATATATATATATATATATATCGTTACGTCCCTGTCAAACACTGCCACAGGCTCCAACAGCAGTAGTACAGTATAGGAAGGACGTTTGCCAGTGAGCTGTCCTTCCTATGGTCAGCATTTAGGTGTACAGTATACAGGATCAGCTCATGAGTCGTAAGTAAACACTGGTTTCTTAAGTTCACTGTCTTTTTTTTTTCTAAATAATTACACTGAATGCTTTCTAACTTTCATTCACTATTCTCACAAGCACTTGAGCTATAGAAACTTCAATAACTGCGATTACACTTAATGCTTGACAACACTCCACTAGTTTTCACAAGTACCGATAATATACAAACTTCCATAACACTTTACTGTTGCCGAACAACACTTCACTATTTTCACACCTACTGAAACTTCACTGACAATGCACGACACTCAAACTGAACTGAATACCGATTGGAATTGCTCCAGTCTCTTTCCCATCCTTATATTGCCTTCCATTACTCGAGAAACTTCTAGCACAAACTTGACGGGACAACACTTAACTGTCACCACCTAGGAGACATCAAAATATACTAGAGTTTTCTCACAATAAATTAGTTAGCATAAAAACTTAAATCAGATTACATAATTTAACAAGCAATCACATAAAGAAAACATTATAAAGAAAAAGAGCACACAAATTAATGCATAACTTACGAAACAACTACGCTCACAAACAGTGGGCAAACTGGCAACTCTAGCTCGTACCGGAACCTATGGCAAACATCGGGAAACGTCGAGAATCTGTTCGGCTACCTAACAGATGACTCTCTCTTCTTCACACTACCCCCTCCCTAGTCCTTGGTTGTCCCGACAAGACTATACAGTATATACAAACATAAACCTTAATCCTTATGAAACATCTAACTATATGTAAAATAATCCTTAAGCTTATCAGGTCTTCTTATATTCGACTTCCAACAGCGTCCTTGCTCCTCCACTTGGTCCACTTCTCCAGGAAGGTCTTGGTCATCTTCCTGATTCACTTCTTCCCTAAGGAAACTGTCACCATCCTCCTGCACTGCAGCTCCATGGTCCTCCTCAACATCCTCGACTGCGGGAGAGCATGATTCCTTGGAGAAGTCCCAGCTCTACTGTCCTGGCTCAAGGTACCACATATGGTTCACGTGTACCACCTTTGGGTGAGACTTCTTGCCTCCCTGAATCTGATATATCACATCAGATAGGCAGTCCAACACAGAGTAAGGCCTGTCCCATGGGCTCTGCAGCTTCAGTGAGTGTCCCTTCTTTCGTTGAGGATTGTATAACCAAACTTGGTCACTATCCTTGAAGCTCACCTCACTTACCTTGGCATAATACTTGCACTTCATCACTTCTCCTGAAAACCTGAGGGTTCCTCAAACTTGATGATGTACCTCAGCCTGCCTTTTCTGAAGGTGCTTCACATAGCCGGTGGTGTCTGTAGGCAGCTCTTCACCAGGTGGTCTTCCCATGAACAAGTCAACAGCTAAGCATAACTCGTGGCCCAACATCAGTTTTGCAGGGGTCTAGCCAGTAGACTCATGGGATGCAGACCAGTATCCCATCAGCAATGCAGGTAATTTCTGGTCCCATTCTGTTTGTCCATCTACTCAGTACATGGCCAGTTCTCCTAGGGTCCAGTTGAATTTCTCCACCATTCCATCTGACTGTGGCCTTAGTGGGGTCATCCTGGTCTTTGTGATCCCAAATAATTTGCAGCACTCATGGAACACAGGAGACTCGAAGTTTCTACCCTGGTCTGAATGTAGCTCTTGTGGCATCCCAAAACGACAGAAAGTCTGATCAACCAACACCTAAGCAAAAGTCGCAGCCTCTTGATGGGGAATGGCATAAGCTTTTGGCCACATTGTGAAGTAGTCCATGGTGACATATATATATATATATATATATATATATATATATATATATATATATATATATATATACATATATATATATATATATATATATATATATATATATATATATATATATATATATATATATATATATACATATATATACCGGTTTCCTCGTACAGTGAGTGGCAGAGGTCCAGCAATGCCCACTGTGAGTCTTTCCATTGCTGCATACACTTAGTACAACTGGAGAGGGGCACAACCACGTTTCTTGTGTCCGTTCTTGGCACAACACACACTACAAGCCCGACGTCACTCTTCAACATCCTGACGCATGCCAATCCAGTTGAATCTCTGTCGCAGCCAGCTTAGAGTTTTCTTCACTCCCAGGTGCCCACTAGTGATCTGGTTATGGGACTCATCTAAGATCTCGGACCTCATCTTCTTCGGAACCACCAGGTGCCAATACTTGCTGAGGCCATCAGGTGTCTTCCACTGACACTCCAGTAGTCTGTTGTTCAAACGAAGAAGGTCCCAGTAACTCAGTAACTCTTGGTGGCACGGCTTAACCTGGAAACTTCTTCCCAAGATGGTCACACTGTACTCTGCTGCAGCCACTATAGCACTGGTTGTAAATCTGCATCCTCCATCTGCGTCCTCTTCAGGTCTTCTTCATCTGATGCTGGGCCCTGTCACAACAGTGCAGTGGCATTTTTTGCTAAAATTCTCATTCCTACTACACTGCTTGCTGTTTGTTCTTCCGCCTTGTTGCATACTTTTCATCAAGGTTCTCCTTCATTTCTTCAGTGGTTGGGCTTCTTGGGAAAAACTAGCTGGTTGTTACCTCTCGTTACCACTAATTTACCCTCATAGCTGAAGTGTCCCACCTCACCACATGTCCAACACCGTTTGTTGCAATCGTGGATTTCCTTGCAATGTCCCATTCTTGCACCTTCTTCCATTTGCAACAATCCTCCTCCTTGTGTCTTGGCTTCCCGCAGAATCAGCAGCCTCCTCCAGTCTTCTCCTGTTCCCCCTTCCACTTGTAGCAGTCCTCTTTTCTGTGCCCTGGCTTTTCACAGTACCAGCAACTTCCTACAAGTTTTTCCATTTCACATACTTGCCCCTTTCTTGCCTTGAATCCTGGACTATGACCTGCCTGAAAACTGGATGAACTTTACCTTACGTAGGACTCAAATTCTAGAGCCCTGGCAAGTGCTTCTTGTATGCTTCTTGGCTGTACCTGCTTCACTTGCACTTTCATCTCTGCACTATCAAGAACATCAATGAACTGGTCCCTCAGAAGAATAGCCAACTGGTTAGTTGCTGCTGTAGGGTATGCCTTGTATGTCAAACTCTCCATGTCATGAGCAAGCTGCTGTAGGGATTCTCCTTGAGCTCGTACAGGGCTCCAGAATCTTGCTCTGTAAACCTCAGTCTGGTACATGGTCCCATATCTGTGCTCAAGCACTTCCATCACTGACATCTGGCCCAGAATTTTCATTGCAGCACGCTTAAGGCTAGTAGCATGCTGCACTACCCTCTGCCTATCCTCCCAACCAGTTTGATCAGCAAGTAACTCAAACTGTGCACGGTAAGCTTCCGAAGATACTCTACCATCAAATTCCTGAGGTGTCATTTTAACTAGACCCCCATTATAGCCATGCACTTTACTGGTTTGGGGTCTATAAACTGGGCCATCATAATTAAGGCTAGGACTTATAACTTCTGCATTCTGATTATTCAACCCTGTAATGCTACCTTTAGATGCCTGGGGTCCGTCATGATTCACCATACACTGTCCGTTCCTTTCATATGCAAAATTTTCTTTCAGCACAGTATTTCTCCACAGCCTCCATTTTCTCAAATATTATCTTCCCATGATCAACACCATGCTTCAGCTGGTTATCTACATGCTGTCTGCTGGCTGCCACTATTCCCTCACTAATCTTTAGCTGGCTGTCTACATGCTGTTTACACTTCATCACATTATTCTTTACCTTGTACTTCTGCAGCTCTAGCTGGGCCACTACTTCCTCTTTTAACTGTTGCTGTTCTTCCTTCACTTCCCGCATGAATGCATCAGTTGCGGCGCACGAGTCTGAGGTTGTAATTATCGTACCCTGGCAACTTATCATTCAAAAGTGCGTCCGATTTCGTTTCATATTATACACGAATCATATTATTATGCACGAATATAGTATACACGAATATTATTATACAAGAATATCATTATACACAAACATATTATACACGAATCACAAACGTCTCATATTATACACGAAATCACACGCACCTTTGAATGGTAGTTGCCAAAGCACGATAATAACAACCTCAGAGTCGCACGCCGCGACTATAGCTGTCCTTGCCCCCTCTGTTGTACTTCCCTCTTTTGTTCCTGTAATGCCTCCTGAAGCCGTTCATATCGTTCTTTCTGTTTTTCGTTCTGTGCCTGCAACTGTTCGTTGATTTCTTCCTGTCCTTCATTCTGTGTCTGTAATTGTTCTTTGAGTTCATTCTTCTGTGCCTGTAATTGTTCTTTGAATTCTTTTTTCTGTGCCTGTAATAGCTTCACAATTGTCGCCAGGGACATTTCCCCTCCTGCACATCTCGAGACCTTTTCTGTACACCTGCTTCGTTGTCGAAGGTTAGCCTCACTGCAGCCCTTAATAATCAACACTCCTGACCCCAGTGTTACATCCCCATCCCACACTGCCACAGGCTCCAACAGCAGTAGTACAGTATAGGAAGGACGTTGCCCAGTGAGTTGGTCATCCTATGGTCAGCCTTTAGGTGTACAGTATACAGGATCAGCTCAGGCGCATAAATAAACACTGGGTTCTTAAGTTCACTGTTTTCATTTTCCAAATAATTACACTGAATGCCTTCCAACTTCACTTCACTACGAGTATTCTCACGAGCACTGAAGCTATACAATCTTTACTAAATGCGATTACACTGAATGCTTGACAATAGTCCACTAATTTTCACAAGTACCGATGATATACAAACTTCTATAACTTCTCACTGTTTGCCAACAACACTTCACCGTTTTCCCAAGTACCGAAACTTCACTGACACGGCACTGCACTCAAACTGAACTGAAAACCGACTGGACTTGCGCTAGTGCGTTCGTTCGTTTATATAGCCTTTCATTACTCGAGAAACTTCTAGCACAAACTCGATGAGGCAACAATTAACACTTACCTACTAGGAGACAGCAAAACATACCAGAGTTTTCTTACATTACATAACACTGTAAATTATTTAAGATACAAACTTATGTTAAATTACATAATTTTACAAGCAATCACATAAATAAAACATTAAAAAGAAAAAGAGAGAAAAAAAAATAAAATACGCATAACTTACGAAACAACTACGCTCACATACAGCAGGGAAACTGACAATGCTGACTTGTACCGGAATCTATGGTAAACATCGGGAAATGTTGAGAAGCTGCTCGAATACCTAATTGGCAAATACCTCTTCTTAACGAAATATATATATATATATATATATATATATATATATATATATATATATATATATATATACATGGTGAGTGCATCGCATTTGGCACGGTGAGTTTTTGGTGGTCGTGACTGATGATTGAGGAAATTGAAAATACCTCCTTAGCCACCACAGGAGCCATACTTACATTCTAGATAGAGTAATGATGTTTCTGCAAAGTATTCTCATTGTTAGTATATGTATTAAAAGTTATCTGCCTTAGGTGAAAATGGCTAATGCAAGAGTATAAACACGAGATTATGTGTATTTGATAAAGACATTATGTGATGACATTACAGAGGCTAAGTTACCTTCGAAAAAGCAAGTGTTACAGTATTTTTTAAGCCTGCATCGCATACAGAAAAAGCCTATCAGAGTGGCAGCTGAGGAAGTCACAAAGTTCTTCAATTTGTGGCAAAAGCAACATATCCACACGCCACAAGCCAGATTGTATGAATCAAGTGAATGAAATTTTTGACAAGTGGAGTAGTTTGAAAAAGAACCCTTCAGGGAAGACAGAAACTCAAAAGCAGACAGAGAAAGAGTTCACTGACACATTGAAGAGCTCTTTAACATTGCACATGTGAATGCTTTGAACATGATGACCGTTCAGGAGGATAAGGATTTCTAATAGTGCAACGAGGAAAATGTCGTCGTGGGGCAATGTCATCTCTTGATAAAGTATTTATTAAAAGACAGAAACGACAAGAAGAAACTCTCAAGAAAGCAATGGCTGCAGAGGAAGAAGCCAAAAAATGCCAGGCCATTGCAATCTTGGACAACAGTAGTATATCTTCTTCTGAGGAATCCAACCCAGGTCCTGGCCCAACAGCACTTCAGACTCCGCCTACTGTCAAGATGCGTGGGCGAAAAGATGTTCTTACTCCAGAACCTTCTGCAGCATTATTTTGGACCAAGTCCTCAGATAGAATGGCCATGTACAATGTCACCAAAACAGCTCGGAGTCAGGGTCATGATGTCAGTGAACTGATTTTGTATCGATCAAGCATCAGGAGGAAACATCAGCATCATCGCAGTAGCAGGGCAGTTGAAATCCTTTTGAGCTTCAAACTAGAGTCAGCTTTAATCGTTCACTGGGATGGTAAATTGATGCCTGATTTGACGGGGCATGAGGGCCATGTTGACAGACTCCCAGTTCATGTCTCAGGCAATGGCACCTCCCAACTTCTTGCTGATCCAAAACTTCCCTCTGATTCCGGTGACGAACAAGCAAAAGCTGTTGTGAAGGATCTATAGCAATGGTACATTGCTGACATGGTGCAAGGTATGTGTTTTGATACAACCAGCTCAAACACTGGTCGAAATGATGTGTTATGAACATTGAGCATAGGCATAATATTGTAAAATTTCAGTTTTGACTTGAGCAACCTCTAATTATTAAGATATTTTAAAAATAGTTTACATACAATGTTTCTACCCCAAATGGAAACTTTTTCCAGGGTCTGTGAAAAAAAAAAAAACATTTTTTGCCCAAAATAAGGACCACTCTAATATATATCTCCCATCTCATCTCATCCGCCGTTTTAGTGTCCACTGCAGGACCGGCCTATCCCAACCGAAGTGGAGACAATACAGCCAATGTATCTCTACCAAGTGGCTAAGGCTGTCTGGTAGAGATTGTATGTAGGGTGAGAAGTACTTGTAAGTGTAATTGTAGTGTTGGGGTGGCTTTGGAGGTGTGTGTAATCTGTAAACCAAGTGTAATCGGCCCACGCAAGCCGATTGTGTGCAAGCATACTTTGCAGTATGCGGCACTGTTTCAACCACAGCACCCCTTGTGTCCTCCAATCCAGTACTTGGCCAGAAGAACGCTCCCAAAGTTTATTACCCTGGTGGGGCGCGAACCCTTCTTCTTCAGAGTACGAAAACGCACACTTTACCACTATACCACAGATGCTCCCTAATATATCCCATTGGATCCTAGGGGTGCTGGGCGAGGCATTGCACTGGGAGGGCACTATGCGTACCACCCTCCGCCTATCGGCTCACTGTCGCGAAGCTCATAGATCCCCACCCGGGGGTTCCCTACTTCATAACGACTTGAAAAATCCCAGTTCTGTCCAATATTCCGGACACTGGGCTCCAATGGGATATATATATATATATATATATATATTGTTACATAGCCTATGATTTCATCATCCTTTGTGTAATTTTAATGCACAGTATGCTGCATGTTTGATCACGAGCGTGTTCTGCCTCAGTCCCCCCTTCTACCGTTATAGTAGAGTAAGTCGTTCTTTCTGTTGTTCAAAGCGGGATTGTCAACTCTTTGTCCCCATGGCTTCATTTGCGTGTCCTTCTTACAAGTTGTATCAAGCTCTGCCGGCCCCTATATAATGAGCTCAGTCTCTGCATCATTGCCACTTAGATCTACTCCTCATTTTGTTCACATCTCTGTCCTCCCCTGTACAGTTATTATTGAGTGCTCAGGAAGTCTCCATCCATCTAGCAGCTGTGTAATTTGAGTATAAGTGTTGTTGCATTTTGTTCTTGTACTGTATAGCATAAGTTTAATTTGTAGGCCTAGTGAAGTTTTTTGTAATTTATGTAGGATTCATTTTGTCAGTCATTTTTGATAATATTTTGTATCTGTAATAATTTATCTTGCATTAACTGAGCATTACCCAGTGTATTTTCATTTTATCAGGGCTGACTTAGATAAATATACTCTTGCTAATTTGGTGTTAATAGAGGCTATTGCAGTTAACCATATATTTAACCTGTTTTTTGCCATTACATTGTCCTTATGAGTCCTGAATGTTTTGTTGTTAGTTTCAGCATTAAACTTTAACTGTAATTTAACTAACTCTTTTGTTTTGAACCTGGAACTTTACGGGACAGTAGTGATTTTTAGTATTCTCACTTAAAGTGTACATTATCTTTCTCTGTTCCGTAACATAAATTTGGCGACCTCGTCAGGATATTCAGGATATTATCATAAGGATATTGCTTGATATTTTGTGACTGTTACTTATTCATGATGTCTACTATTACTAAACTTGATGAAGCCAAAGATTTTTTGTCAAATGTGCAAACAGTGTGTGATGTAGAAAACAGAACAAAGAATGAACTTAAGCTTGTTGCTCAACAATTGAGAATTGCTGTTCTCTTTCATCATTCTAAAGATCAAATTGTTGACATGATTAATGAAAGCTTGTTTAATGTAACTCCTCCAAATGAGCAAACGCAGATTGAATTAGCTAAGTTACAGCTAGCCCTGCAGGAGGCTCGTGTGAAGGAAGCTGAATTTCAAGCACGTGCTAAGGAGGCTGAGTCTCAGGCTAAGGAGGCTTGTGTTAAGGAGGCTGAGTTTCACGCACAAGTTGAACTTGCCAGGATTCAGGCAGACCATGAGTATCGCATGAAACAAGGTGGAACTAGATCATCTAGCTCTGATGATTTTGATGTGGCTAAAAATGTTAAACTTGTCCCTCCTTTTAATGAATCTGATTTAACAAAGTATTTTCAGTTGTTTGAGAGGGTAGCTACAGGTTTTAATTGGCCCAAGGAGTATTGGCCAGTACTCCTTCAAACTGTTCTCACCGGTAAAGCTCAAGTAACTTATGCATCTTTGCCCCAGGATCAATGTGATAATTATGATGTAGTTAAGAGCTTGATTCTTAAGGCCTATGAGCTTGTTCCTGAAGCTTATAGAGTAAAATTAAGGACAACTTACAAGCAAGATAAGCAATCCCATGTTGGGTATGCAAAAATCAAAGAAGATCTGTTAGAGCAGTGGTTAAATTCTAAGAATGTGGATTCTGATTTTGATAAATTAAAGCAGATGATTTTGCTGGAGGACTTCAAGAGGTGTATTTATAAAGATGTAAGCCTATATCTTGATGAGAGAAGAATAGATAATTTGTCTGATGCTGGAGTTTTAGCTGATGAGTATGTTCTCACTCACAAGAGATATTCTAAAGAAAAAGGTAAAGCTGAGAGTAAGAACGTTGACTCTACTCAGAGTACAGGTAACAGGAAAGAGAATATGGATGATGTTTCTCAGGAAGTAAATACCAGCTTCACCTCTAGATTTCAGAAAAGTAAATGTACTTATTGTAGTAAGCTTGGTCATACTACGGAGAAATGTTTCAGGAGACAGCGTGATGTGAACAAAAAGGAGTCTTTAAATATTCAGTCAATTGGTCTAGTGTCCACTCTTGAGAGTTCCCAGAATTCTTTAACTGAGTTAACTGAACCTGCTTTGAGGGGTAACTTAAATTCTCATGATGGAGCTCCTCTTTTGAGCAGTAACGTGGGTGACACTCTCAAGAGTTCATGTGCTAATTTCCTGTCTGATGGTTTTGTTAGTCCTCTGGACAGTAATGACAGGAAATCAGTTCAAATATATCGTGATACAGGTGCTTGCCAATCCCTTATGCTGACCATTGTTCTAGGCTCTAATGTTAATTCCTCTGATGAAACTGTAATCTTACAAGGTGTAGGGAATAATTACTTCTCTTTCCCTCTGTGCAGAGTGAATTTAGAGTCTGGTTTTGTTAATGGTTCCGTTATGGTTGGGTTGGTTGAGACACTCCCAATGCCAGGTGTAACTTTCTTACTTGGAAATGATATTGGTGGAAGTCAAGTGTGTCCAGCTCCTCAGTTGTCTAGTGAGCCAGTGGCTGCGACCCAGGATTGTGGTGTCCCTGATGTGTTCCCTGCATGTGCTGTCACTAGGGCTAAGTCTAAAGTTACTGGTGATTTAGAGGATAATGATGATGATGATGTTATCCTAGCTGACACTTTTCTTGCTAATCTGGACCACTCACCAGATGAGGCAGTACCCCCTTGTGTTGATAATTTGTCTCGTCAAGAGTTGGTTGAGTTGCAGGTTGCTGACCCGGAGTTGAAAGGTCTAGCTAACTCTGCTTGCAGTGAGGAAGAGTCAGCCGGTGCTTCTACTTGTTATTATATAAAATCAGGGGTGCTTATGAGGAAGTGGAGTCCCCCAACAGCATCAGCCGACTGTGAATGGGAGGTTGTACATCAAGTTGCCATCCCTCGTGTTTGTAGGCAGGATATCATTAGAGTGGCTCATGATTCCAGTTTGGCAGGACGCCTTGGAGTGAGGAAGACTGTGGCACGCATTTTGAAACACTTCTACTGGCCAGGTATCTTCAGGGATGTTTCCTGGTATTGTAAGTCTTGTCACACCTGTCAAGTTGTGGGGAAGTGTAATCAGACCGAAAAGGTTGCACCTCTAGTTCCCATTCCTCCTTTTGAGGCGCCTTTCACCCGTGTGTTGGTGGATATTGTGGGCCCTCTTCCTAAGACTTCTTCAGGATTTTCTTATGTGTTGACCCTGATTGATATGGCTACTCGTTATCCTGAAGCCATTCTACTTAGAAATATCTCAGCAAAGAACGTGGTTAAGGAAATGCTAGGGTTCTTCACAAAGTTTGGTCTGCCCAAGGAGGTACAGTCCGACCGGGGAAGTAATTTCATGTCAAATGTTTTCAAGCAGTCTGTGAAAGAGTTGGGGATCACCCAGATCACGTCTTCAGCTTACCATCCCCAGACCCAAGGAGCGTTGGAGAAATATCATCAAACACTCCAAATCGATGCTCAAGAAATACTGTTTGGAACATCAGAAAGACTGGGATAAAGGTCTTCCATTCGTTGTGTTTGCCGCAAGAGAATCTCCAAATGAATCACTGGGCTTCTCACCTTTTGAACTACTGTTTGGCCATGAAGTAAGAGGACCCCTTAAGTTACTCAAGGAATGCTGGCTGTCGGAGGAAGATGACGTCAACCTGCTGGAGTATGTGATGAAGTTCAAAGAACGGCTGTCCACTGCTTTACAGCTGGTGAGAGAGAATTTAGGAGCTGCTCAGGAGAAGATGAAGACTTGGTATGATAAGAAGTCCAGGTTACGCCACTTTCAGCCAGGAGATCAGGTTTTTATTCTGCCACCGGTGTATGGGCAACCTCTTCAAGCCAAGTTTAGTGGTCCTTATTTCGTGGAGAAGAAACTCAGTGATGACAACTATGTCATCGCCACACCAGATCGTAGAAAGAACAAGTAACTATGTCACATCAACATGCTAAAGTTATATCACAGGTGGGACGAAAATAATCCAGTCTGCTCTGTAGCTGTTCCACCCGAGTCTGCAAGTGGAGCTCTCCCATGCAGTATGAGCCCGAGTGATAGTTTGGGGAAGAATCCTGATATCATGAATGATCTCCAGACTAAGCTTTCTCATCTACCTCCCGAGGAAAGGCAGGAGTTTTTGGCATTACTGCAGGAGTACCCACAAGTGTTGCGTGCCACTCCAGGAAGAACCACTGTGTTGATGCATGATGTCGATGTTGGAGACGCAAAGCCAATTAAATTGCCTCCTTACCGTGTGAACCCAGTGAAAGTTCCTCTCATCCAGAAGGAGCTTGGCTACCTGTTGGACCACAAGATGATTGAG
This sequence comes from Coenobita brevimanus, assembly GCF_032717465.1. Lineage (NCBI taxonomy): Eukaryota > Metazoa > Arthropoda > Malacostraca > Decapoda > Coenobitidae > Coenobita > Coenobita brevimanus. The sequence continues at coordinate 38,940,366 of NC_136997.1, read as the reverse complement.
CCCTGTCAGAGCGAGTGGAATTCTCCTGTCACTCTAGTCCCTAAGCCAGGTGGGTCACAGCGGCTTTGCATCGACTACAGACGTGTTAATCAGATAACCAAAACAGACACTTACCCTCTCCCTCGCGTGGAAGATTGCATAGACAAGATCGGAAAGGCTAGGTACATAAGTAAGTCTGATTTGTTAAAGGGATACTGGCAAGTACCTATGACTGAACGTGCTAGGGAGATCTCATGTTTTGTAACACTAGGAAAGACTTTTGCATGTTCCGTAATGCCATATGGTATGAAGAATGCACCAGCCACATTTCAGAAGCTCATGAATGTTGTAACAGAGGGTTTGGCAGGGTGTGTTGTTTATATTGATGATGTATTAATCTTCGGTGACAACTGGAAAGATCACCTATGCCATGTCAGTAAATTTCTTGAGCGTTTGGTTCATGCTAATATTGTAGCTAATTTATCAAAGTGTGAATTTGGTCAAGCTAAAGTTCAGTACCTTGGGTACGTAATTGGTGATGGACATGTTGCACCACCAGGAGCTAAGGTTCAGGTTATAAGTGATCTTCCCAGACCTAAAAGTAGGAAGGAGCTACAAAGATTTTTGGGAATGGTAGGTTATTACAGGAGATTTGTTCTTAACTTTTCTATTCTTGTATCACCACTTACAGACCTACTGAAAAAGGGAGTTAAATTTGTCTGGACTGATAACTGTGAATCCTCTTTCAACAAACTTAAAGCTATTCTATTAAGTCAGCCAGTGCTCGCCACTCCAAATTTTGCTAAGCCTTTTAAGATGGCTGTTGATGCAAGTGATACAGGAGCTGGGGCTGTTTTGCTGCAAGAGGATGATCAGGGTATTGAACACCCTGTATCTTACTACAGTAAGATGTTCACTCCACCTCAAAAGAACTACTCAACTATTGAGAAAGAGCTTTTGGCCTTGATTTTGGGTTTACAGCATTTTTCATTTTATTTGTGTTCTGGTTTTGACCCCATAGTCATTTATACCGATCATAACCCACTGAAATTCCTTAGTAAGTTTAAAGATAAAAATCAGAGATTGACAAGATGGAGTCTACTTCTTCAGGAGTATTCATTAGACATACAACATGTCAAGGGGAAAGAAAATGTTATTGCAGATTGCTTATCTAGACTTTAGACAGATTGTTTTAGAGTAATAAGAAATTTCCTTTGTAAATTTCTTTTTGTTTGTGGGGAGGTGTTACATAGCCTATGATTTCATCATCCTTTGTGTAATTTTAACGCACAGTATGCTGCATGTTTGATCACGAGCGTGTTCTGCCTCAGTCCCCCCCCTTCTACCGTTATAGTAGAGTAAGTCGTTCTTTCTCTTGTTCAAAGCGGGATTGTCAATTCTTTGTCCCCATGGCTTCATTTGCGCGTCCTTCTTACAAGTTGTATCAAGCTCTGATCTACTCCTCATTTTGTTCACATCTCTGTCCTCCCCTGTACAGTTATTATTGAGTGCTCAGGAAGTCTCCATCCATCTAGCAGCTGTGTAATTTGAGTATAAGTGTTGTTGCATTTTGTTCTTGTACTGTATAGCATAAGTTTAATTTGTAGGCCTAGTGAAGTTTTTTGTAATTTATGTAGGATTCATTTTGTCAGTCATTTTTGATAATATTTTGTATCTGTAATAATTTATCTTGCATTAACTGAGCATTACCCAGTGTATTTTCATTTTATCAGGGCTGACTTAGATAAATTTACTCTTGCTAATTTGGTGTTAATAGAGGCTATTGCAGTTAACCATATATTTAACCCGTTTTTTGCCATTACATTGTCCTTATAGTCCTGAATGTTTTGTTGTTAGTTTGAGCATTAAACTTTAACTTGTAATTTTACCTAACTCTTTTGTTTTGAACCTGGAACTTTACGGGACAATAGTGATTTTTAGTATTCTCACTTAAAGTGTACATTATCTTTCTCTGTTCCGTAACAATATATATATATATATATATATATATATATATATATATATATATATATATAGATATATATAGATAGATAGATAGATAGATAGATAGATATAGATAGATAGATAGATAGATAGATATATGTATATAATTATCAAAGGTCAAAACTGTCACTGTGTGTGTTATGAGTCCATATTATAATTACAAATCATAATAGACAGATTGATAAATAGATAGATAGACAGCTCCATGCAAGCCTGGGAAAGGGAAATGATCTTGGAAGTTAACTGAGGAAATGTTGACCATACACAGGAAGTAGCAAGTCAAGGGATGATGTAGGTAGTGTGTCAGAGAGATAGCATAGGAGCAAAGCCTAGTGACATACACACATACTCACACACAGGTTTCTGGAACTTTCCAACCACAGTGTAACACACGTGACACGACCCCTGCTACACCAGAATTTAGGAAGCAGAGCTCAGAAGGAGACTGACCATAGAACCGACAGGTAGTGGAGAGAGTGAACAAGAAAGAGGGGCCCAGCTAGACTCACTTATTATATTGTCTCTGTAAGACATATCCTACTCAACTTAGATTTTCTCTGAAGATAATAAATTAAGATCAACTCACTGTATTCATCTTTAATTCCTACTACAAGAATCGAGAGTGACAACTAAACGACAAAACTTCTCTACAAGTTACTACAAAGTCTTTTGTGGGGGGTGGGTGCGTGAGTGCGCGCTCGCGCAGCCAGGGAAAGCTCAGCATTACCCACTGTTCGGATCATTGGTGGTCGACGAAGAGTCACGAAGCAGCAGCCAGACCCCACATGTCTGGTAACTGTGGGTGGACGGGAGGGTGGCCGGGAGTGGGAGGGTTTGGAGAGTAGCTCACGTCACTTTATCAATAGGCAATGATAATGCGTCCGACGTATTCCCAAAGTGCAAAAGCGGTATGTTGTTTGAATGGTATCACACTGTTCATTGAATATGTCTATATTACTGCATATGTAATACATGTTTACTGTCAAAGGTATGCTTCTTTGCCGTCGTTTCGTAGTGTTCGACTGGAGTGATAGTTACAGAGACTGATCTTAGAATTAGGACTTCCCATGTCATTCTGTGCAAAGGAAAACGAAAAGTCTGTTAATTGCTCATATAGATTTAAAATTATTTTTTGCACACTACCCTAGACTCTGGTTCGAGATTAATATTACCAGAATAACACTAGGAATGTTCGCAGGCGGATGTTTATTGTGGATGACAGAGGATAAATAAGTTTACAGGAAAAGAGAGAGAGAGAGAGAATATTGTGGCTTTGTTTTCGAGTCGACACAAAATATTAATCTCTGTTATATCGTTACGGGTATCTCCTGGGGAACCGTCTCATGTTAAAGTCGAGAGGAAATGAAAGCATTCAAACCTCTGTCCGAACCCAGCAAACATCCTAATCTTTCCTGACAATACTAATTCTACAGACATCTATGTAATTCTTTAAATAAAATGCAAGCATCATACTGTCATCTATCCACACTAAAGTAACTTAAACACACCGTCCAAGCCATACATTGCAGACTTACACATGATTCCCAACCTATTACCAAACCCTCCTGTGTCCCCAATCCCTCGCCTCCCCCTCCTTCACTCACAGCTACCAGACACATAAGGTCTTGCTGCTGCTTCACATTAACCTGTCTCACATCAGTGCTTCGAGAGGTGGGTAATGCGGAACTTTCCGTGAGTGTACACCCACGAGCAAAAGTTCGCCGACAGTCCCTGTCTGTCATGTTTCTAAACATAGCCCATAGAGGTGGCAGCACTCGTTCACCAGACTGAGGGAGAAGGGAGGAGACGGAGAGCGGGAGGGGGAGGAAGGCAACGAGACTTGAGAGGGAGAGGGAAGCGACAAGAGAGGGGAAGGAGAGAGCCTGTGTAGATGCCACGTATCGGGTGTTTTATTATTATTATTAATAATAATAATAACTATTATTATTAATAATAATAATAACTATTATTATTAATAATAATAATAACTATTATTATTAATAATAATAATAATAATAATTATTATTATTATTATTAATTATTATTATAATATTATTATTATTTATGAGAAAAATATAAGAAGGAAGGACGTAGTCCAGCGTTAGTCCCAAGAAAACGGCTGACATCTTCTGTATTTTTTCTAACTCCAGTCGATTTTTCTTGTGTGATGGAAGCACTAGTGATGTCCAAAACCTAACGGTTTGATAAAGTCTAGTAACCCATAAACAACGGCTTATATTTGATCCAGGTGATCAATTAGGCCGTAAGAAAATCCCCATTGTCTAAGGGTTAAGGAAGTAAGAAAATAATATAATCGTGTCAGGTATTGTAAAAGTAGACAGCGAGGTAGAAAGACGTAACCTAAGAGAGAGAGAGAGGGGGGGGGGAAGGAGTTAGCAAGTGAGATGCATAAAGGGCAATGCCTAGTTTGGTGGTAAGCATTTGTGAATCATAATTACATACTTAATAAGTGGGAGGGTGAAATGTGGTAGAATAATTTTATTGTTGATTGATATGTGTATTATTGCCACTCACGGTGTGATGCGCTAGCCCCACGGTCATAAGACGGCTGATATGATCCAATAAATCAATGGGAGTCAACATATCTGTTGTAAAAACCATATTCTGAAGTCAAAGGTTTAAGGATATAATGTTGCTGTGCTAAGATGAGAAGGTATTACTTTATTATAATTATAGTGTCATGAAATAGTTGATACATGCTTCAGATAGGCATCCCGGCTTTTCTCTGTAAATATTTATGCATTACGTATGTTGCACTGCCACACTATGAAAATAACAACAATAAAACAGATATTTTAAATAATACACACTGCAATTATAATTATGTATAATTAGAGAGAGAGAGAGAGAGAGAGAGAGAGAGAGAGAGAGAGAGAGAGAGAGAGAGAGAGTTCTATTACATGATATATATGCCCGCAACATGCATATTTATATTATGTAACCGGATTCCTGCTACATAATCTAAAATTATAAATTGTTAACCAAGAAAAAAAATGACGAATAATGTCGACTAAACCATGTTTAACTCATAGTTTCTGTATAATTTAACACTGAAATACCTTACACAACCACTATTTCCTCTTGGTGATTCAAAAGGATGACCAGCCTCCTCGTGCATCTATTACTTCCTGAATTCTGTTTGGCACTGATTTTACAAGGTTGGCGCATATATCTGGGCGCCGACGTATACGTTCCCACGCGTCCTATGCGTGACGCACAATGGCAGCTTTAGTTCGCTCTTGTCCGATATCCCACTTTTGAACCATAATAGTCCATAAGTTCTCGATGGGATTCATATCACATCCTTTCGCTGGCCAATCGATGAAGTGAATCTCAGGATGTGTACGAATCCAGTCTCTCACCATACTGCTTGTGTGGATAGGGCTGCGATCATGCACAACGTGGATAGTGTGGGGGGCTGGGATTGCCACCACGCGCACTGAGGGCAACAGAACTTCCTCGAGGATATCAATATATTGCTCACCTGTTAACTTGCCCTCAGTTTCAATTAGTTCTCCGGGTCCATGTGCCCACATCCAACCCCAGAGTGATGTAGATACACGTCCACTTTCTGCTTTGCCAACGATATGTTTATCTAAATACCTGTTGTTCTTGACACTCCAGCACACCCCAGGCCCTATTCTCACAGATGAGAAGCACTTTTCGTCTGTAAATATTACATTGTTCCAAAATGTCTCGTTCTCCATCGAGTACTGGAGAGCAAAGCCCAGTCGAGCATCTTTGTTATCGGGAGATAACACTTCCTTTACAGCCGGCACATAACTTTTGATATTTGCTGCGTGGAGGTGTCGTCGCACAGTGGAAACACTGCGGGTCAGGTGCATATCCTGTGATAACTTCACGGCTGGTGTCAACGGTCGTTTTTGTGCGCTCTCCACAATGGCCTCGTCCTGCTCGCGAGTTGTGGCTTTTGGTCGTCCACTACGAGGCTTGGTATTCTCTGACCCCTCTTCTCGCCAGCGCTTGATCCACTTGTACACTGTAGACCGATGTAGACCGAGTTGCTGCGAAATATCACGAGGAGTCTTCCCGGCCTCCCATAGTCCAATTATCCTGCCACGGTCACAGATGATACGCGGGGAATTCGCAGGATCAAATGGCATGTCATCTGTTAAGAAAGATAAAAAGAATAGTCAAAACTATGTTAACAAGACCACATGTTTTCATTAGAATTGTCTGCCACGATATACAGTGTATATATATATATATATATATATATATATATATATATATATATATATATATATATATA
>NC_136997.1:38914089-38931589 GCF_032717465.1 Coenobita brevimanus | reverse complement strand
TCAAGCCTCTGTTTCTTATCAAGGCCTTCATTGCACCAGCTACTTTTCTTCCTTGTGTCACTCTACTCTCAACTTCTCTTGCACATTTTCCTCTCTTTTCTATCACTGTACCCAGGTATTTGAACTCCCTCACCAATTCCAGTCTCTCTCCATTCACTGTTACAATGCACTGGGAGTCACCTTCTCTCTCAATAACCATCACTTTACCCTTTTTGTTACATTAACTCTCAAGGAACGACGCTTACAGATATCAGCAAAACTCTGCACTAGCCTACCAAGTTCTTGTCTGGTACTTGCAAGCAGTACTGCATCATCAGCATACAACAAGTTTGAGATATTCCATCCATCACCATTCATTACTAATGCCATCCCTCTCTCCATTACTCGTGTTTTCACTTCTCTCATCACCCCATCCATATATACATTGAACAACCATGGGGACATCACACAACCTTGTCGCACGCCCACACTGATTGTGAACCATTCACTTAGATGCCCATTAACCCTGACACATGCTTCACTACCATCATAAAAACTCTTGACGGCACCTAACAGCTTACCCTCTACACCGTACATGCACAAAACTTTCCACAATCCTTCTCTGTCCACTTTATCATATGCTTTTTTCCAGATCCATGAATGCCATAAACACCTTATGGTCCTTCTCACAAGCTTTCTCTAATATCTGTCTATCTGTCTCACTGCAAATATTTGGTCCACACATCCTCTGCCACTCCTAAAGCCACCCTGTTCATCAGTCACTAGGATTTCTGATATCTCTCTTACTTCCTCTATAATAATTCTTCCATATACCTTCCTTACCACACTCAGTAAGCTTATGCCACGATAATTCTTGCACTCACTTCGTTCACCTTTATTTTTGTACAGGGATACACTCACAGCCTTTTTCCAATCTGCAGGCACAGTTTCACTCATCCATGCCTTCTTACATATCTCCAGCAAGCACTTCATTCCATTCTCTCCACTACATTTAAGCATCTCTGCATACACCTCATCAACCCCAGCTGCTTTCCCATTTTTCAACCGCTTCACAGCACTCTTCACCTGTGCGAGTGTCACGTCTCTTGGCACTGCATTCCTTCTCTGCACACCCCCAAAACCAATCATGTTTACAGCTGCTCTGCTTTCTCTATCCCCATTCATCAGGCTTTCAAAATATTCTTTCCATCTGGTCCTTACTTCATCTCCATGGGTTAATAATCTACTACCTGCATCCTTCACACCATCCCATTTCTTACCGCTTTCACTTCTACATTTCCACACCTCTTTCCTGAATAACTTTCTATTTTCAGAGTAGTTCGCATTCATTTTTCTTCCTAGATCCTCATTTACCTCCTTCTTTTTCCTCTTCACTAGTCTGGTTACGTGCTTCTTGCTCTCAACATATTCAGTTCTTATTTCAACTGAACCCCTATCCTGTAACCATTTTAGCCACTTCTTCCTCTTTTCCTCCACTGCTCTCTTTACCTCCTCATCCCACCATGCCGTACCTTTTTTCTTTGTTGTTACTCTTGCCACACCACATACCACTTTAGCATTCCTAATTAAGCAATCCCTATATGCATTCCACAGTCTGTCCAGATCCATTTCATTCCAATTCAGTAATTCTAACTCGTCCTCTGCTTTGATCCTGTGATCATCTGCCATTTCTTTGATCCTCAGTTTCTCAACTTTCAGTCTTTCTCCCTGACTGTTTCTTTTTCTCCTGCTCCACCTCACTCCTTTCAGCTTGATCTTGCATACCACAATCATATGATCTGACAGACCTCCACATCGTCCTCTCACAGTCCTCGTTTCAGCAACCATTCCCATCATCGACCTTTCTACGAGCACGTAATCAGTCAGGCTTCTTTCAACATGATCCTCGTTCCCTCTATACCATGTATATTTATGTGCATCTCTGTGTTGAATAACGAGTTACAAATGCACAACCTCCTCTCCTGACACATATCCTTTAGTCTCTTCCCATTATCATTTTCTCCTGGTACTCCATAGCAACCCGTTATGTCATCCTCAGGACCAGTGCCTACTCTTCCATTCATATCCCCCATCACATTCACTTTATAGCTCCTGGGCATTTCTCCCACTACTTCACCCAGCTCATCCCAAAACCTGTCTTTCTCTCTCTCACTCCTGTCCTCACATGATGCATATGCTACAATCACTGCCACTTTCACCTTCTCAAACTTGAACTTGAAATACATACATCTCGAGCCACAGCAGCTAGGCTACATTGATCTTTTTATCCATAACACGCACATTTTAAAATTAATAACTGTTGATACTATTGATGCAAAGTTAATGCTGTTCAGTGTCTTGTCAAAGCTCGCTCCTTGTTAGCGCTTATCAGGCGTGATTTGATGTTAGGAATTCCTTGATATCTCCTAATATAATTAAAAGAAGGAAGACTATTATCGTGTATGCAGTGTACTTCTTGTCACATGACTTTTGTGGATGTTTCATTGTTGCTGGCAGGCATTTGCGTGAACGATCACGAAACATTTTATAAAAAAGTTTCTCAGTTGTATCTTGGTGGTCCTCTGTCTCTTGTACCGAATATTTCTTTTACCAACATCTTCGAGAAATATTAAACATCATCACTGCTGTCAAATCATGCTGCTGCCTAAGAATAAAATTGAAAAAACGGTTACACAGCTCAAGTTCAAACACATCCGTAATCTAGTCACCAGTGGCATCAACACGACTGATAAACTGATGAAATTAAGTCGTCTCGGCAATGAGATGCAACATTATATTTGGCAACATCAATATTTCAGAGCTGAAGCCCCGCATTACGATTATGGTATCATTCAGTGAGTCCTTTTTTATAATGACTCTGAAGCATTTTATTTATTCATTTAATTTATTTATTTTTATTCTTTTGAAAATATATGCTGGCTGTATTAATAGGTATCTTTGTCTCTAAGCCCTAAACCCTAATAGAGTCCCTCGAAAATATTCCCGGACACAGGGGATCTACAGAGGTAAAGTTTTGAGAACCATTGTGATAAATATAAATAAAAATGAAATCAGGTTATAGGAAGAAAATATTCGGGTAAAGTGAAGTTATTATATGCTGAAAAATTACGTGTTCAATGCACAACAAAATCGGAAGAAGTAACTGATTCATGAGATATAAATATTAACCTGAATAGGGAAATAATCATTAAATATTCACAGTTAAGGACATAACGACTAATGAAAGAAGAATCAGGCGCAATAAAACCCCGGGAACAGAAAAAATATTAAGAGACTTTATCAGACACTACCCTCTTCCCTGTAATATTAATTTTATTATTTGAGCTTGTGCCTGAAATGTATATTTTATTCAAATATTTCTGAAACCACCTGACAATTTTTTTCAGCTCTTCAAAGATTTTTCCTAATAAGAAAAGTAATATAAAGCCTTTGTCCACTACAGAATGTCTCCCAGATTTAGATAAATCGTCAGGATGTAGTAGGAACATATCAAGAAAACCTGATTGGCGGGGTCAATGTTAAAATAAACTAATTACTCCTAAAGACTGAACGGCAGGTATTATTAAACCTCTTTACTGTGGGAGCCAAACCTCCTCAAATTTTCCAGCACTCGCCGTAGGAAGGACTCTAGTCCAACACTGGTGAGATGCTGGTTACCACAGGAGGGCGCCAGTTCCCTAACCGCGTACATAATATACTGTACCAGTTGGGCAGCCACACAGAGGTAGTTGCTTACCTGTGATCGATGGGTGTGCTCGACCTCAGAGACTGAGGTTACGCCAAAAAAATGAAAAATAAAAAAAGTAATATAAATAATGTTGACAGAAGGGAATAACCATGCGTCTTTGTCATCGTACACTGTTTACTTGACTACTGAATTATCGCTTGTACGAATATCTGTCATATGCAAAACTAGCCTGGGAAGTATAGGCAAAGTATCTGAAAAAAAAAAAAAAAATACTCCGCATAACATAACTGAATTTGGTTACTCGTTAAAAAAGTTGCTTTGTGTTTTATCGATTATTGAAAATCTGATTATGTAAACAGGATATATTTATGAAGGAAGGTTTTGAATATCATCAACCTTATCTCTTTTTGAAGATATTAAACATGTTGCGTCTTTCACTAAATATTCCAACGGTACATGATGTGTCGAGATTTTTAAGGGACTCTGAACAAGTGCAGTATATTCGCCCATGTTCGTTTGACAAGCATCCGTTGAGAAATCAGTGTCATTTTGGAGGCGACATGCCTTCTTTAAATTACGAAATCTTCCACATCCCTCACTTTTCATTGCTGTGTCTGTATCGGCGGTAAGATTTTCATTTTGAGGTAGAACTGGTTTTGTGTATAGCTACGCCACATATTAAAACTAACAGCACTACGGTGGATGAGTGACACAAAGCTTCCTCACTTGGTAGATATATTGTTAAGTTAGGCTGATATATATATATATATATATATATATATATATATATATATATATATATATATATATATATATGAAAGAGAGAGAGGAGGAAGATACACGGAGACAATAGAGGATGGAGTTTTTGACCCTATGTATTTCTTTATTTTTCATAAAACCATGCCATAGTAGAAGGAAACTTCACCTGATGTGTTAACTCGGTTACCTTTACCAGGCAACATTCTCAGAAGGTTCTGACTGGGGATCGCGTTCTAAGCGACATAGTCGAGCCTCTTCCTTCACAGTGCATTTTCCACGATACACTTAAATATTTTTTATCCTTACTTATGTCACTGATGGACAACATGTCGATATTACAAAGACAGAAAAAAAGATCAATCATTCAATCATCTTTCATTTTTTGCCCAGTTAGAAACGTAGAAGTTCACGGCTTTAAGGCGATGTTGACCAGCGTCTCTACTTTCTTGCAAAGTGGGCTGTGGCGCTCGAGGAGACTTGGGACGTTCCTCGTGATTTACGGTCGAATCTCTCTCTCGGAAAGAAATCAATAAATCTTTTGTGGCAAGGTCAGTGGATCAGAATGTGTAAGCCGTACCTGGGCGACTGGGACACTGCCAACCGTCCCAGTCGCCTGGAAGAAAAAGTGTTGGCTCGTCAACGGCTTAATGCCACATTAATAGCTCACATGAAACCTTACATAGAAAGACGCTTCCCGCCGCACTGTGACATCTGTGATGCGGTGTTATCTATCAGTCATATCATCCTGCGCTATCGGCGATTTATTCGTTAACGTGGTTCACTTATAAATTACTGCGGCGCAGCAGATGTCCCCTTCACCCTTTCCACCATCCTGGGTGATGGGGATATTGTTATGACTGATAAATTGATGGCTTTCTTGAGAGAGACCGGACTGATCAGAGTGATGTGACTTTTTTACTATATGGTTATGTTTTTATCAACTGTAATTATGTATATATTGTACTGTTAATTAGGGTTGACAATTGACATATTTGAAATAGGTCCTCCTTTCCACTGATCTATTTCTAATATTGATGTTCCCTACATTAAACCCCGTTCCTCGACTGACGGTCACCAGATGATGAGTGTAAGTGTGCAATATAGACAGGTATTGGGCACTTGCAGTCGATGGTGGTCTGTTGGGCGAGGTCCTTCACTTTTTGTACATGATATGTAAATACCTTATACCACCTTGCTTAAGTTGTTCTAATTAGGACCGACACCTGACGTATATGGAAATGTTCCTGACTCGTCTGGTTCCCTTTCATATATTGATGTTGTTACGGAACAGAGAAAGATAACGTACACTTTAAGTGAGAATACTAAGAGTCACTACAGTCCCGTAAAGTTCCAGGTTCAAAACAAAAGAGTTAGGTAAAATTACAAGTTAAAGTTTAATGCTGAAACTAACAACAAAACATTCAGGACTCATAAGGATAATGTAATGGCAAAAAACAGGTTAAATATATGGTTAACTGCAATAGCCTCTATTAACACGAAATTAGCAAGAGTAAATTTATCTAAGTCAGCCCTGATAAAATGAAAATACACTGGGTAATGCTCAGTTAATGCAAGATAAATTATTACAGATACAAAATATTATTAATGATGACTGACATAAAGAACCTTTACATAAATTACAAAAACCTCACTAGGCCTAAGAATTACCCTTATGCTACACAGTACAAGAAAAAAATGCAACAACACTTATACTCAAATTACACAGCTGCTAGATGGTTGGAGACTTCCTGAGCGCTCAATAATAACTGTACAGGGGAGGACAGAGATGTGAACAAAATGAGGAGCAGATCCAAGTGGCCGTGATGCAGAAACTGAGCTCATTATATAGGGGCCGGCAGAGCTTGATACAACTTGTAAGAAGGACGCGCAAATGAAGCCATGGGGACAAAGAGCTAAAAATCCCGCACTGAACAACAGAAAGGACGACTTACTCTACTATAACGGTAGAAGGGGGGACTGAGGCAGAACACGCTCGTGATCAAACATGCAGCATACTGTGCGTTAAAATTACACAAAGGGTGATGAAATCATAGGCTATGTAACAATGTCCCCTATATTAGGTGGTGTCTCGACTGACAGTCACCAGGTGATGAGTGCAGGTATGTCATGCAGAAAGGCATTACATATGTGTAGTCGATGGTGTTCTGTTAGTCGAGGTATTTTTTCCATTAGTGTAGGTCTAGCTATTGTCTCAGTAGGATTTAGTATAGGTTAGCGATTTGTCTGTTAGGTGATTAGTTTAGGGTGTTTAGATTAGTTTGTCTTTATAATATAAGGAATAGAAAATATAAAACCAATAAAAAAAATAAAAATACAAAAAAATAAATTAAATAAAAATTATATATATATATATATATATATATATATATATATATATATATATATATATATATATATATATATATATATATATATATATATATGTACGTGTGCATGAAAGTGTGTCTGTATGTATCCATGGAAGTGTGAGTGTATATATATATATATATATATATATATATATATATATATATATATATATATATATATATATATATACACACGGCCTTAATGACCAGGGGCTTCGGCCCCAATGGTTGATAGGCCAGAAAAAAAAAAAAGTCTCTATCACTTGCGTGGCATTGTGTGAGCAATAACTTAACCATCCTCAAAGGGAAGCATGCACAGGCTTCATCTGGTTGGAGCGCCTTAACCCACCAAATGACATAGCGTCATGTCACTGTGATTAGCAACTACCGTCTCAAATGGTTTCATGGGTGACAGAAAACCACTTTTGTCATTACACGCTGATATAAGTAACACGTAGGAGAAGTCAAGGTGTAATTGTAATAGTAATAGTAAAAATAATTCGCTAAGTTGCGGTGCTTTGAAACTACCCATATCAGCTAGAATGCGACCCTGCCTGTTTTGAGCCAATAAAGCAGAAAGAAGTTACGGGACTTGTTTGAATAGAACACTGAGGCCTAACTATGAGTATTCCTTTTAACTGTACCGCCACATGTCTTATTTCCAGTCTCATTAGCTACATACTATGCAGGTTCAGAGGAATTTTAGCAAGGTGGACGCATTTATAACGACATACTACTTTACTATATGCTAAAAAAAATAGTTGAACACAAGTCAGTAATGTTCAGGTTATATAACGCACACCAAATAGTCGAAAATGCCTATGCTGAAACAATTAAACAGATGAAATTATAAAAACTTCTGAGCCATAATCCACATCAATCACAGAAATATAACATGATTATGTTTTCTTTTCTTTTCTTTTTTCCTTTTTGCTTGGACTTTATAGTTGGTTATATAGCATTTTTTTTTCTTCACCGCTAATGTGTTCGCTAGCTTTTACCTTTCCTTCAATCATTTCTAACATGTTCACATTTTTTTTTTCATCCCTTAAGTAGTATGACGTTAGTAAAAAAAAAAGAAGAAAAGGTTAGCTTACGTTTTTCACACACACACACACACACACACACACACACACACACACACACACACACACACACACACCTTCCTTTTGTATTCTTGTTTAACTCTCTGCTCGCCATTTTTATAGAACTTGTTTTTATGTATCTAAAATAATGCACATGGAAATCAACACATTATTTTATTCTGACATATTTGATTCTATTATTTGGTTTTACTGCCTGATTAAATATCAGATTTAATATAAAAATGTACCTCCCATGCAAGGTACTTAAATCTCCCTTGAAAATCAACATAGTATTAGACTGATCGCGAATGTTACTAGTGTCATACTGTTATGCTTCCGCCAGTTCTGATTGCACACACACAAAATTCAAGTGACTCATAGCTGGAAACTATTTGTATTCGATAATGCAGAAGAGACCTGTGTTGTTCTGAGATGATAAAGGTTCAGGTGTGGACTGAAGTTTATGTATTGGTAAAGGCAACATGCATCGTATGGGAATAAAAATGGTTACGTGGGTTAATGTTTTGACTTGACATGCGTTGTAGGGTTATAGTACAGGCTGAGGTGTTTACGTGCAATGTACTTGTGGAGGTGACATGAAGTGTGTTCAGTGCATGCCACATTATAAGGTGATGATAATGGCTGAGATGTTGACTTATAATAATGTTTTCACTTGTGAAATGCGTTAAGAGGTAGTGAAAATAAATGTCAATGTGTTTACTGAAGGTAGTGTTTTCATGGAGACGAGCAGGAGGGGTATAGTGTTGTCTGTGAGGGTAATGATTTAACACCATGACGTGCACGCTTGGAAGATTGCAAAGGTCGATGTGTTTGTGTCTTGTGTTTTTCCCACTGGCATGCGCAGTAAGGATGCGTTAAAGGTTGGTGTGCTGATAGTAATGCGTTGAGAGCGGTGGTGTGGCTGAGGCTGCTTCACTCACCATGTCGCTTCCTGCCAGGCAACTCAGCCTCCTCCTCCTGCTGCTTATACCCGTCCCTGCACTGGTTGAATTCTGCTCCCTAAGGCTGCCTTCCCTCCTCACAGGTTAGGCACGACTACCAGTAATATCATCAGTAAGGAAGGTTTCTAATATCTTTACTTGCCAATTTATTTCTATACGTGGCACATTTAAATTATCTTGTATGGCAGTGTTTTCCAAATTGTGGGGTGTGTACTGTGCACAAGAAGAGGGCAACGTTATGGAAAAAGAATTAAGAGGAAACTTTCAAAGTGTCTGCTGAGAACGACCTGAAAGTAGCATTAACATTTACCTCTTGTTGTGTGTATAATGAACTTAACCACTAGCAGGACATATTTCATCATGGCAGTGTGTTGTTCGGTGAAGACCGTGTTAAAATACAAATCTGACTTACTCTGAGAAGTATTAGAGGATGTGTGGTAGTCGTCATAAAAGCATTAAATGCTTTCAGTTTATTTGTGTCCCACTTCACAGTCTCCATCATAATTTCCCTGCAAATCTGCTCGTGTGATATAGGTCGTTCTGTCTGGCAACAGTGTACTGTATGGGAACTAGTTGCCACATTGGTTTGATGATGTGTTTGCAGCTATTAGTACTAGAGACCCCTAGAATACAATTTTCTTATTATCTGATTAGCATTAAAATGTGCAAAAGGTGACAGAAGAAGATTATGGAAAACTCCCGTTTTCTCCTCATACCACTCCTGTTGTCCCTCCATAACCTCACCCTTGCCTTTCTCGACCTCTACTCATCTCCACAACCCACTTTCCCCATCCTTTCTACCTTATCTTATCCACGGCGCTAACCTGCATAATGAACCGAACTCTTCTGTATTTCTTGTCTACTCCGTAATCTTTTTGCTCCTCTACAATGGTGAGTTTCTTGACATGCCACTATTTTTCTCCTGCTGTTTACTCCAAACATGATGCAGCAATTCGAAACATTATTGTTTCTGATCCTGCTTCAAGAATCTGTGAACAGTATGAGGTGAAGGGGAACTTTTCCTAGGAGAGAAAGAGAGAGAGAGAGAGAGAAGTAGAAGGAATTGGCACACCTGTCTGTTTAATTCAGACTACTGAAATAATAGTCATAACCTCAAAGTTCACTAACACAAATTCTGTTAAGGAAAACATCACAAGAACGAGACTTCAACGTTCCTGTACATCTCGGCGGTTGACAGTGACAAGGGATGGAGAAAAGAAAGACAACTGGAATGAAAGGAGTGGGAAGGAGACGGGGAGGGTGAGAATGGGACTTGAACAGGAAGGAATATTGATGATAAACCTTGGATGCAGTTGGTTTTTATTGAAGTATTGGGAAAGCAGGTTGAGCTTAGTAATCAGCCAAGAAAGAATTGCTTTGCATCTACCAAGTTAGTATCATGGATATATGAGCGACGGTAGAGAGGGGGGGGGGAGAGGAGTATGTGGAGATGCATGTGAGAAGAGAAAGTGTAGATGCATGGATGAGGAGAAGTGGAGAGGCATGAGGTTGTGCGGGGGCAGGAAGGAAGGAGGGGGGGTTAGACGGATATCTGGGGGTGTAAGGGCGAGAGAAAGGAGAGTTTAGTAACGGTTATATTAAGGAATAAGAGGGTATTACTCTCATACTTCATTCCATAACATTCTTCTTTCACCGCTGGCACTTTTTTATGCCAACCAGATACGGTACATAGAATTTTGTATTCTAGACAGTCTCTAGTACTACTTCTTAGAAACACCTCTTTAAAGCTTATAATAGCCTATATGGCAACTACTCTCCATACACTGTTGATATACAAAATGACTCATCACACGAGTAGGCGTGAAGCGAATTTTTGCTGGCGACTGTACATTACTTGCCATCACTGCATTCTATTTTTTCCTGATAGAAGAATATTAAAGTGTTTTCATGTTTTCTTTCCAGACTTATATTTTTTCTAAGTTAAACGCAAAACGAAAAAAGGAAATGAAGAAAAGAAAATCTTGAAACGCAAATTGCAGACACAAAGTAAAAAAAAAAAAAATGTATAAGTAATCAGTCCCTTTATCTTTACCTCACAAGTGATAAAGTATCGTACGATGAAGACTACAAAAATGCTATTCTTGCCCTGTTAACTATCTTATTCTTGCAAAGTAACGTGGGGTCTATCAGTTTAATGGTAAGCTAGTGCGGCGTTATGGCTGAAAGTTAGTAAAGCACTATTACAGTATATCGCATTTATGCAGTTAATGCCGATAATTTAAAAGCCCGAGGACATACAAGAAAACAATGGGGTGTATATTGTCTCCCTTATAAAATATGCTTACAAAAGATTATGTGTGCCAAGCCAACTTCGTGCTTTGTTTAACGTAGCACAGCTGCTGACTTTATACAGAAAGTATTATTCGTTCCTGTGTGAACCGAACACTGCAGGCTGAGCGTTTGGTTAATTATTCCGTGCATTAAAACAGAATTGTAAGCAGACGAGGTTATAATAAAAGAGAACGAATCTGAGGATCGCATTTTTGTCATCTTACAGGATATTAGGACCTACTGTGTACTACCTCTTCCTTAGCGGTTTATCTTTCCCAAAGACTGAGAAGCTGCAGGTTTTGGGCTGTGTGTACCTTCATCGTTTTGTAAGAAATGTACTGTTATTTGCATCGTATAATAGTCACAGGTATCAACCTCTTCATCCTGGTTATATTTATCTTTGTCCCTCTAGATGACTTGGCAAAATATCACGGTGTGTGAATGAGAAAGAAAGCATCTAAACATTCTCTCAGAACACAAAAGACAACCACTGATTTATACCCACGTCCCTGTTTTCACTTCTAGGTAACGAAAAGATTGGGGCAAAGAAGACCCTGTCCACAGGTTCTGTGGTGGGCAAGGGAAGTTGCAGTATTTCGGTACCTCTTGCTTGCCAGGCGAGTGTGCCTCGGGTTACATCATCGTATGAAGTGCACTGAACACCTTGTTGTTAGCTATGCAAACACTCGACTGTAATGTGCTGTTATTCACTAAATGTCAGCTATTTTTTCATATATAATTGTAAAAATTGTAATGAAATAATACCCCGAGATGCCTAGTACCATGGCTCTTTTCTTATTCGCCAGAAAGACTAGTGTTTGATAGCTTTGCATAGATAGAAGTTTGAATTATATGACACTGATTGACGTTAACAATTTCACGAAGAATCTTAAGGCCGTATAGTGCACCATCATTTTAGTTTTCCACCAAATCTTAACCGACAGTGACGCTTGCAGTCAGGTACGAAAAAGCTGCAACAGTTATCTGTCTGACCTCATCTGTGTTTACCTCCGAACTTTTTGCCATTCACAAAGCCATAGACTATGCTCTCAGTTCTAGGCATGACTCATTTGTCATATTTCCGGATTCAAAATCAGCCCTTCAGGCAATTGCATCTTGTACTACAGACTCTCACGAGATCCAGGGCCACATCGTTAATAAGTTGCATTCGTGCAACAAGTCATTCACGCTGATCTGGGTGCCTGGTCATTGTCGTATCTACGACAGTGAACAGGCTGACTTACTTGCAAAGTCGGCTGTAGAACTCGGGGACGCTTGGGACGTTCTTCGTGACCTACAGTCGAGTCTCTCTCTCGGAAAGAAATCAATATATCTTCTGTAGCAAGGTCAGTGGACCAGACTAATCATTCGAACGTGTAACCCGTACCTGGGCGACTGGGACACTGCCAACTGTAACAGTCGCCTGGAAGAAAAAGAGTTGGCTCGTCTACGGCTTAATGCCACCATGCTTACGCACATGAAACCTTACATAGAAAGCCGATTCCCACCGCACTGTGACATCTGTGATGCGGTGTTATCTATCAGTCATGTCATCCTGCGCTGTCGGCGATTTATTCGTTAACGTGGTTCACTTATAAATTACTGCGACGCAGCAGATGTCCCCTTCACCCTTTCCACCATCCTGGGTGATGGGGATATTGTTATGACTGATAAATTGATGGCTTTCTTGAGAAAGAGACCGGACTGATCAGAGCGATGTGACTTTTTTACTATATGGTTATGTTTTTATCAACTGTAATTATGTATATATTGTACTATTAATTATGGTTGACAATTGACATACTTGAAATAGTTCCTTCTTCCCACTGATCTATTTCTAATATTGATGTCCCCTACATTAAACCCCGTTCCTCTACTGACAGTCACCAGATGATGAGTGCAAGTGTGCAATATAGAAAGGTATTGGGCACTTGCAGTCGATGGTTGTCTGCTGGGCGAGGTACTTCACTTTTTATACATATTATGTAAATATATTATAACATCTTGCTTAAGTTATTCTAATTAGGGCCGACAGCTGACGTATATGGAAATGTTCCTGACTCGTCTGGTTCCCTTTCATATATTGATGTCCCCTATATTAGGTTGTGCCTCGACTGACAGTCACCAGGTGATGAGTGCAGGTATGTCATGTAGAAAGGCATTGCATATCTGCAGTCGATGGTGTTCTCTTGGTCGAGGTATTTTTATTTTTCTCATTATTGTAAGTTTAGCTATTTGTCTTTTTAGCATTTAGTATAGGTTAGCGATTTGTCTGTTAGGTTATTAGTTTTAGGGACTTTAGGTAGTAGGCATTTTTTTCCTATTAGATAATGCAAGGTTTAAAAAAACATAAAAAATGACAAAAAAATAAAATACAAATATAATTACAAAAAAATAAATACAATAAAAAATTATTACATATATATATATATATATATATATATATATATATATATATATATATAGATAGATAGATAGATAGATATATTGTTATGGAACAGAGAAAGATAACGTACACTTTAAGTGAGAATACTAATAATCACTACTGCCCCGTAAAGGTCCAGGTTCAAAATAAAAGAGGTAAAATTACAAGTTAAAGTTTAATGCTCAAACTAACAACAAAACATTCAGGACTCATAAGGATAATGTAATGGCAAAAAACAGGTTAAATATATGGTTAACTGCAATAGCCTTTATTAACACGAAATTAGCATAAGTAAATTTATCTAAGTCAGCCCTGATAAAATGAGTTACCAGATAATACTCAGTAAATGCCAGATATATTATTACAGATACAAAATATTATTAATGATGGCTGACAACAAAAACCTTACACAAATCACAAAAACCTCACCAGGCCCAAGAATCAACCCTATGCTACACAGTGCAGGAAAAAATGTAACAACAATTATACTCAAATTACACAGCTGGTAGATGGTTGGAGACATCCTGAGCACTCACAATAATAACTGTACAGGGGAGGACAGAGATGTGAACAAAATGAGGAGTAGATCTAAGTGGCAATTAATGTAGAGACTGAGCTCATTATATAGGGGCCGGCAGAGCTTGATACAACTTGTAAGAAGGACGCGCAAATGAAGCCATAGGGGACAAAGAGTTGACAATTCTGCTCTGAACAACAGAAAGAACGACTTACTCTACTATAAGGGTAGAAGGGGGGAGTGAGGTAGAACACGCTCGTGATCAAACATGCAACATACTGTACGTTAGAATTACACAAAGGATGATGAAATCATAGGCTATGTAACAATATATATATATATATATATATATATATATATATATATATATATAGATAGATAGATAGATAGATATCTAAGAGATAGATAGATATAGATATAGATATAGATAGATATATATGTACGTGCGTATATGTGTATGAACGTGTGTATCTACAGTATATATGCATTATGTGTGTGTGTGTATGAATGTGTATATATATATATATATATATATATATATATATATATATATATATATATATATATATATATATATATATATATATATATATATATATATATATATATATATATATATATATATATATTTGCCTTAATAACCAGGGGCTTCGGCCCCAATGGTCGATAGGCAAAAAACAAAAAAAGTCTGACCTAAAGTACTCTTCAGTCTACCGAATGCTTGTAACTCCAGCATATACAGTATATAGCAGTTTACTTCTCAACCAACACTTAGCCTGCCGTACTTTTCGTTGCTTGCTATATTCGACTAGTGGTTGTCAGTAATAGTTAAATTTGAAATAACCATACAAAAGGAACGTATCTTGGCATTTCGTATATGATACTTCTGTACAGCATAATTAAATCCCCGTCATTACAGCCCTGAGGACATAGTTTTCTTTAATTCCGGGTTCCAGTACGTAGACAATACGTTCCTTTGACCTTGTCAGTGGAATTTCTGTGTCAAGTTTTCTAAAATCCGTGATGCCTCTTCTTACAGAATGCTGTGAGAGTTGTAGATTTGAATGGAAAGCACTTTAAGCTTTTTAGTTTTATTATTCTTCAGATCTACTACACTCTTTGGCAGGAAGGATATACCCGGTATGGACCACTGGGCCTACTTGAGTTATCGTCTTCCCTTCTTTTCTTAATTCGTGAGCAAGACAGTCTCAAGATTCGCTCTGTCATGATTCACAGAGCTATTCACCAGGTTTTACTTTTTAAGTGAACCAACTAGGCGACAGGGAGAATGGGACTGAATATTTAAAAAGTATCATTGCGCCAAAGCAACTCAAATTTCAACGAAAGAAAGAAAATGTTAAACTCTCCATCGTAGAACAAAATCAATACCTGCTTACATAGAGAGATATTATAAAAGGCAAAAGAAAAAAAAATCAATTTAAAATCAATTAGCTATACTGTAAAATGTACAGAAAGCCCGTCTCTTCCAAACTATTTTAACGTCACCCGGTAAAACTGAAGAGAGACAAGGCGTTAAAGAAGTTAGTCGGAGAGTGAAAGATAAAAATGGCAGAATAGTAGTGGAGTAGGGAGAAAAAGTGAGCAGAAGGAGAGAACACTTTAAGGAATTGTTGAACACAGAGAATGAAAGTAATGAGAGTATAAGTAGCTGGGGAATAGCCGAGAGAAGGAGGGATGTGAGAAGAGAGGAAGAGGAAGAAATTAGTTTAAGATCGAAATTGGGGAAGCAATGAAGATAGAATGGGGAAAGCCCCAGGAATTGATGGAGAGAGTGGTGAAATGCTGATGATGGGGAGGAGATAGTAGTAGAATGGATGTGAAAGACGTGCAAAGTGGCCTGGGAGGATGGTAAACTTCCGGAGGATTGGAAGTCAGGTATAATCATTCCTCTATACAAAAGAAAAGGGGAAAAAGAAATGTGTGGTAATCATAGGAGCATGTGTCTTCTTAAAGTAATAAGAAAAGTGAATGATGCGATACTTATTGACAGAGTTTGGGACATAACAGAGAAATTAGTTGGAGAAGAACAGGGAAGTTTTAGGAAGGGTGGAGGTTGTGTACATCAGATGTTCATTCTTACGTCTTCAGTAGAAAAGTTTCTAGAGAGGGAAAAGAAGTTGTATGTGGCCTTCGTGGATTTGGAGAAAGTATATGACAGGGTGGATAGAGAAGGATTCTGGAAAGTATAAAGAATATATGGAGTAAATGAGAAGCTGTTGAATGCCTTGAAGAGTGTGCATGAGGGTGCTAAGGCTGCAGTGCGTGTGGACAATGAACTGAGTGAATTCTCCTGTTCGAAGGTTGGATTGAACAAGGATGTCACGTCTCCATGGTTCTTCAGTCAGTATATGGATGGGGTTATAAAAGAGATACATGGTAGGGCAGTGGATGTTGGAGTTTCCCTAATAAGAGAGAGCAATGTGTGGAAACTTTCTGTACTGTTGTTTGCAGATGATACTGTGTTGTTAAGTGAAGACGAAGGGGAGCTGCAAGGGTTGATGAATGAGTTTGGGAGAGTGTGTAAGAAACGGAATCTAAAGGTGAATATAGGGAAGAGTATAATTATTGTTTTTGAGAGAAATGAATTTGGTGAATGTACAGGGAGGTTGGCTGAGGAGAAAATGGGAAATGTGAGTGCGTTTAAGTACTTGGATAGTGCGATGAGTAAGGATGGAAGTTTAGATGATGAAGTGCTTGAAAGGGTACAACAAGGAAGAAGGGTTGCTGGTTCTCTGAAAGCAGTGATAAGAAACAATGAAGTGAGCATGGAAGTAAAAAAGTTGCTGTACTGTGATAACAAATCTAACGTATGGAAGTGAAGCTTGGACCTTGTGGGAGGGACACAAGTCAAAAGTGAGAGCAGTGGAAATGAGTCATTTGACAGGAGCATGTGGAGTCACGTGGAGAGACAGACTGACAAATGAGGAAGTGAAAGAGCATTGTAGTGTGCATGTGGATGCAATAGGAAGCGTTAGGAGAAACACATTGGGGTGGTTTGGCCATGTGGAGAAGATGGAGAGCGAGAGACTGACGAGGAGAGTGTATGTGAGTGAGGAGAAAGTGAGGAGAGGGAGGGGGAGGCCAAGGATGAGATGGAGGGATGGAGTGGAGAGCTATATGAGAGAGGGGGTTGTGAGCTGGAAGCAGGGCAGTTAAATGGCGGGGGACGGGGCAACAAAGAGGCGATTTGTTTGTGGCCACCCCTTATGGGATTAAGGCGTTTGGCAATATATATATACTGTATATAATATATACTGTATATATATATATATATATATATATATACTGTATATAATATATACTGTATATATATATATATATATATATATATATATATATATAGATAGATAGATAGATAGATAGATATAGATATATATACCGC
>NC_136997.1:38849054-38908989 GCF_032717465.1 Coenobita brevimanus | reverse complement strand
GGTCCCTTACAATATACACGAAACTGAAAACATACTATAATTTGTAGCTTCCAAAATAGATTCAGTTAAAAAAAAATCAAGAACCATTATCAGCATCAATTAGGTACCATCTTTTTCAGTTCAATTTTCCTTCCTTCTGGCAATTTTATTCAGTTCAGGAGAGGGTTCTGGAACTGTGGGAATAAATGTTGCCTTCATTAACCTCTTCTCTTTTAAGACATCATTTTGAAGCTGTATAAAAACTGTCCGGTGCTAGCAAGAACGAAATACAACAATCCGTAACTGGACTGAAAGAGTTAAATCCGGAATGTCTGAATGTGCTGTTTTGTGTTGAAAAATCTCCAGGTCCTTAAGCCTGCACTTCAGTGAAATGTCTTCTACGTTTTTTCTGTCTTATCTGTATATTTATTTACCTATAACCTGACACCATAATCCAGTAAGGGATGCATACAATCAAATCTCCTCCTCCGTCATTAGGTTGCCATCTCTCCAACAGACGCCCCCATCCTGTATGGAACTCCCCATCTATTCCCTCAATATCATCCACGGTCTCCCACTGCCCCCCTCCATGTCATTCACCTACTTCCTTTTAGTCTGTCACAAATTCTCCATCCTCTCCATATGGCCAAACCATCTCAGACGACGCATATTTCATGTAGCAAAATGGCACAATAAAACTTCATTGACTGTGGATTATCCATACAACCGTATTTGGATGTACATTTTGTACTGACTTAGTCATATTATTAAGTGTCTTAAGAAACTAGTCTTTGTTACTCACGGCATAAGGGACACCGCTTTTTTTTTTTTTTTCTTAATGTACGCAGCTTTCAGTTCAGGTTTGGAATTGCCAGAGTGTGTTTTGCAATTTACCTTGAAAAGTTTTTGGTCGATCTACTTAAAATTTTGTAACATCTTCTGTCCAGGGAAATTCCTGAGTGGTAATCACAAATCAATGCGTGATGGCTAGCAACTCGCGGTACAATGTGCCAAGCGAGGTACCGCAACTTCCATTCATCATGCTGGCACCTGTCTGTGAGTGTCTCATATAAAACAATTATTAGGTGACGAATCGTCTTACTAATGAATTATTTCATCTTCTTGTATACATTTATTTTCTGAGTAATGAGTTATTCAGGAATGCATTAGCACTGGACTTTTCCTAATATTATGCCTCTTTTCCCACACAGATTGTCACACTAAGATTACCCAGGCTTTGTCATCACTGATTAGTGGTCCACTGGGCAGACATGACCTCCTGATCGTGAGTGACGATCACAGCCAGTATCTTCTTGACATGAGTCAGGTGTTGGCGTTGGCTGGAGCCTTCCTCACGCCCGTCTTCCTCACCACCCAACACGAATTCCTCCACACCGCCCGTCCTTCACACCACACAAAAGGATCCCACCTCACTGCCATCATTATCTTCCACAGTGACGCCACCGCCTTCCTCCTCCTCCTAGGAGACAGCAAAGAGTGGAACCCCAGTTATATCATCCTCTTCTGTCTTAATCCCCACCTCAACACCACGTCAGTAATCAATCAACCTGTTGTCCAGCGCTCGGAATTCATCTTGTTGCTGCAGCCACAAGAACGAGCGGGTCGTCAACGTTTAATCGCCTACACCAGTATACCCACAAGCACTAAGACACCACTGGGAGTC
The DNA here is from genome assembly GCF_032717465.1 of Coenobita brevimanus. Taxonomy (NCBI): domain Eukaryota; kingdom Metazoa; phylum Arthropoda; class Malacostraca; order Decapoda; family Coenobitidae; genus Coenobita; species Coenobita brevimanus. Next base: position 38,907,326 of record NC_136997.1, on the reverse strand, counting down.
TGGAGCAGCGAGAAATTTCACACCAAACACGCACTCTTCCCTGATCGCTTCAGGGACTTTGGGGGACGGGTTCTAGAGTTACCAGGCTACTGCTACGACGCACCGTTCTTTTACTATGGAAAAGACGGTAAATGTGTTGGCGGAAACCCAGACGCGCTTCAGATCATTAGTGATAAATACAACTTCACTTATAAACTCAGCTACAACGACACAGTCATATGTGGAGTCAAGGAGAATGGAACCTGGAATGGGATGCTGGGCGATATGATGTACAATAATAAAGACATGGTGATCAGTGCAATGCATCTTAACATGGATCGGTCCAGTGACTTTGACCACACCTACCCCTACTGGCGAAACAGCTTTGCGATTCTCCTACGTGTCCCACCGCCCATATCCCGCTGGAGGAGTATCTTGTACCCTTTTTCCGCTCTACTGTGGGGCTTAATTCTGGCTTCCACCATCGTTGCTGCCTCTCTGTTCTCCTGCTTACTCCACTACCTCCATCACCTCAGTGACCCCGTCGACATTATTCTCAAGGTGATTAACCCCTTTGATCTGCAACAACACTTGGTGTTGCTGGTAAGGTTAACATTTTATGTATCTTAACTCTGGCATACTGGCTGCTAAAGTTTTGCTTTGACTGGAGTAAAGATGCCATCACACTGGAAAAGACAGTCTTATGTAGAATGTGACAAACATGGTGACTGAATTTACTGTCAGTTTGGGACATGAGGTTAGTGAAGACAATGTCATCTCTATTGAGGCATTATGTAAATCTTAAGTATCATGCAATCCTTGATATTATTTTGTACTTCTTTACCATAACAACCAAGGAATTGTTTTGTCATTCCCTGTTATGAATTGATATATGGTATTATGACTTGTAATCTCAAATATTTGCTTGGCAATTGAAATTATTAAACATCTTTGCCCAGTAGGGCTGTCCTATGCTGGCAGCGTAATATAATCGACTCGAATAAACTTATAACAATTTCATATTAACTGCAATTAATATTATTCTACTTTTGAAACGTACTTGCATTGTATGTTATTGTAATTGAAAATCCATTTTTTTTTTAATGAAATTATATCAATTTAAGTATATTTTGAACCTCAGCTCAACCGTTAACATGACAAACCCGAAATTTTAATAGTATTACCTGGTTTTAACTGAGCCAAGCAGAAATGCGTAAAGTACACAAATCAGATATATTGTATTTGTAAAAAGTTTATTTAAGTTTTCAGTATAATTATGGTTATCATTTTACAAATTAGTTATAATGAAGAATCAGCCACGCCATTGTATTATATTACTTTACGAAAGTAATTGCTCCGTGTCTCGTCCCTGCTGAAGGGACTGAATGAATAACTACAGCCCACAGGATCTCTCCTGAAAATAAAAAACAACCATCTAACTGTACACCAAAAACGCTAAGGAAATGTTCTCTGGGTAAAGGCGTGAATTATTACACGACAGTTATAAATGTAGTGACGAAATGGTTGCGGTTCCTTCTCAGTAGCTGCAAAATTACCAGGCGAATAAACAGTGAAGTTTATTATTCTGTATCGGATAAGTGTAGGAAAAAGAAGAGGCCTAACTTCTTGCACTCCAGTCGAGCGATATTCAGCCTGTTGTATCACAACAGTCTGGATTCACACACATACGGTCAACTGTCTCTCGTAACTAAAGTTTGTTTTCGTAGGAAGAATTAGAAACACAAAAGAAATCTCCTCTTTCGTTTCCCCTGTCTTTCCTGTAAAAAACAATCCTTGCTATGCCAAGGTTCTAATCGGAGAGGTTATTTGGTTATGCAGGAAGATCAAAAGATATGTGAAGATTCTGAACTCTCATTTCCTTTGAACGAAGGAACGAATCCATGTTACGACACAAGATTGACCATAAGCTTCTTAGGAAATCAGGGCCCAGGTAGACAAATTCATAGATGTTATACATTAATCTAACTTCATTTGAGTTGCCACTCTGATGTATCAGGTATCTATTACTTATGTGATAAGAAATATATCATCTACCCATGTTACAGTAATTGGTTTTATCAACACTCTTCTGTGCCTTTGTAAAAAGCACCTTATTTCAGTTCTTCCACGTGATACCCAAGACTCTTAGGTAAGAAAAAAAAAAAAATCTACCTTAATGACTCCTTTAGATTTGAGAGGTATATATATATATAATTCTGAGTCTTCAAGCCGACATTACCTTCATAGTATTGCTTAGTTTATCATCTTGAGCTGTGTGAGGATCAGGTGCAGTATTGCAATCTAGAATTTTGTAGAACTCCATATTTCTGATACATAAGTTACAGCACAATAGGAAGGGCACAATTTGTTTTCTTTTTTACGAGAATGACATTTCTAATGTCTTATAATTCTGTTCATGAAATTCCATCAATCGGTCTCAAGAATATCCTTTGCACGATGTTTCTGCCTTGAGTTCAGTTAATATAAGTTGGATGACATATTCGTATGAGACATATTATGCAACTCCGGGTAAAATACACCTGGAAGCAAATGGTACACAAGCAGTGGTAAGGAGCACTGTCGACGCAACTGCCGTTTGGCATATATGAATTGATACTGTAGTGAAGTTAAGGGAAGAGTCAAGGATCTGCTTTTGTACGAACTCTGAAGAAATGCACTTTGTTGAGAAACTGCTGGGGCAATTATATCCGGAATTATCAATCTATGGTTATTGAACTATTATAAGCAGGTCCTCCGATCTCTGTGAACCTGCAGCTTTGGTGTTTTAGCAGCAATTTCAATTAATCAGTTGAAAATGATGCCAGGTAAACACACGTACACAAGTTTAGGGAGACTTCTTCAATTCCAAAGTTTAAAAGAGTTTTTCTCATTCATTGTATGGAACAGATAGTGTCCAGGGTGATGAATCAGGCCATGAATATCAAGACGGTTGGTGTAAATTACCATCTTACATCCCAAAATATAAATTTTTAAATTTCCCGGTCCAAACTTTCTCAGTTCCTTTCTTTAAAATCGCAGATGAATATTTCCAAAATAAATCCCAGGTTGTGTCGGGTCTGCTGGGTCAGTCCATGAATGACAGTAGGGTGCGGGTGTTTTCGTGGGCACGTGTGTGGCTGATTTTCTGGTGGGTTGCTGTGGACATCTTAGCAGCGGCCTACATGAGCAACCTTATGTCAGTGCTTACCGTGCCCGTCTACCCACACCGTATACAGACACTGCAGGAACTGGCTGAATCTGACATCATGTAAGACCAGCACAATTTCATGTTTTATAAATTTCCTTTTATAATCTCATCATTATCAGTGCACCTTTTTTTGCAAAATTTATGTTCATACTCACCATGCCTGTCTATCCGCACCCTTCCCAGGCGCTGAAGGAACTATCCACCCTGGGGACGGGGGGATAGAATACATCCCCAGTATTCCCTGCTTGTCATAAGAGGTGACTAAAAGGGACACTTTTATCTACATTCTCTTTTCTCTCTTTCTTTCCTTTGTACTTTGTCTGTCCAAACCCTCTGCAATTTACTTTCATTTAGTTAATTTCCTCTCTCCACTGTCTGGTTCCTGCGAGTCACTGGCATTGGCTCCAGGGTAAAATATTTTTCTGCCTAAGAAATCTTGATGAACTCTGGTGACGAAGCAATGGCCCTCAGTTACGTGCAGCCCTTAAGTGGGCAGGGGGTGCTAAGAATCCCACGGTGTAAAAATAAATTTATACATCCAAAAAGAACCTTAAGAATAGGAAACTGGAATGTTCGAACTCTCAATCATGCTGGTAAAATGGAAGAGCTTATTTCAGTGTTCAAGGAATACAAGATGGATATTTGTGCTCTTACAGAAACGAGGTTGCTTGGAGTTGATAAAATGAATTTGGAAGATGGTATTACTATGTTGGTTTCTGGTAGGAGTGATGGAAATCATTACCAAGAAGTAGGCTTACTGCTGAGTAGAGATGCTTGTAAGGCAGTATGTGAGTTTGAACCAATTAATGAGCGCTTGCTTTACGCTCGTTTAAAATCTGACCATGGTAATATCAGTATGGTTGTAGGTACGCTCCGACAAATGAGGCTGCTGATGAAATGAAGGATGACTTTTATGAGAAGCTGCAGGATGTAGTGAATAGAGTGGCAAGACATGATGTGTTAGTTTGGATTAATGATTTTAATGCGATTGTTGACAGTAGTAGGGATGGCTTTGAAGTTTGAATGGGTAAGGAGGGTATTGGTATAAGGAACGAAAATGGGGTGCGACTTGGAAGCTTTTGTTTGGCAAATGACCTTATAATTGGTGGAACTATCTTTGAGCATAGAAAAATACATAAGACTACTTGGATTTCACCATGTGGTAAATATTGTAACCAGATTGACCACATTGCAATTAGCAGAAGGCATAGGAGTTATATGCAAGATGTTTGCGTAAGGTGGGGGGCAGATATAGGTAGTGATCATCAACTTGTGTCAAAGATTAAAATAAAACTGAGAAACGTTAATGGTAATTGTACAGGAGGTAATAATTATGATTTGGATGAGCTGAGAAGTGATGAGAACACGAGGGAAAAGTTTCGGTGGGAATGTAAGAACAGGTTTCTATTCCTGCAGACTATGATGGAATCTGAAGACAATGATATTAATCAAATGTGGAGAGAGGCAAAAGAGGTTTTACATGAGAGTGCTAAGGTTACTATTAAGAAAAAGGGAAAAGCGAGATGGAAAAAGTGGATGTCAGATGAAACATGGAATGCAATTCAGAAAAGGAAAGAGGCTAAGTTAAGAAGTGAAGACCAACATGTTGATGGCCAGGTAGTTGAAGTACTTAGAGCAAAGTACTGGAGTTTACATTCTGAAGTAAAAAGACTCGTTAGACGTGATAAGAGGAGACTATATGATGAAAAGGCGACATAGACAGAAATTAGATTAAGTAAAAATGACGGTCAGAGCACAAGAGCAGCGTATCAGGCCATAAAGGAGTTAACTGGGACTGAAAAGAGGAGGAAGGAAATACCTGTACGAGATAGAAATGGTAATTTGACGACTAAAGATTTGGATATAAAAGGAAGGTGGAAAGAGCACTTTGAATCTGTTCTAAATAGACCAATCCCAGCTGAAGAGGACATTTTGCCAGCCGAGAGAGATTTGCAGATAGAAACAGGGGATATAACTTTGGAAGAGGTAGCAAAATCTATAAAGGAGTTAAAGAATTTTAAGGCTCCACGAGAAGATGGAATATTCCCTAAAATGCTTAAGGTGGAAAACGACGACTTGATGAAAGCACTTGTGAAACTTTTTAATGTGGCTAGGGATAATGGTGGAATTCCAGAAGAGTGGAAAAATGGAGTGATTATAAAAATACCAAAACAAGGAGATTTAAGTGTGTGTGGCAATTGGAGGGGGATAACTTTGACACCTGTAGCTGCAAAAGTCTTTTCCAAAAGAATAGAGCCAGTAATTGATAAATTTTAAGAGAATAACAAGCGGGATTTAGAAAGTGTCGAGGTTGTAATGATCAGGTTTTTATTGTAAGGCATCTAATGCAACAAGCTAATGAGATGAAAATGCCACTTAGTATGTGTTTTGTGGATTTTGAAAAGTCGTTTGATAGTGTTTCACGTGGAGCTATGTTGAAAATTATGAGATTCTATAGTATACCAGAAAAGTTTGTAAATATTATTAGAAGCCTGCATGAAGGTACTTTTTGTAAGGTAGTGGTGGGTGGTTCTTTGAGTGATCCATTTCAAGTTAGGTCAGGAGTGATTCAAGGAGGAGTTCTTTCGCCATTGTTGTTTGTTTTGGTTATGGATTATGTTATGAAAAAGGTTGTAAGGAGAACAGGTGCAGGAATTAACTGGATAGAAAATAAGATGCTAATGGATTTGGACTATGCTGATGATATTGTACTGATTTGCGGAAGCATTTACGAGATGCAGAGGGTGCTTGATTGTCTGGTGGAGGAAGGAGAAAAACTGGGATTGGTAATAAATTGTGGAATGACTGAAATTATTAATATCAACGTGGAGAACCAAATCGATTGTGTAATTGGGAATAATGTGGTGAAGAACATAGAAAACTTTAAATATCTGGGAACGATTGTATCATCTAATGGATCATTAAACAATGAAATTGAGGAGAGGATTAGACAGGCTTGGCGAGCTGTTGGATTGTTGAAATCTGTTTGGAATAATAATATGCTTTCGGTACATACTAAAGTGAAAATTTACAAGTCCATGGTTAGACCAATTTTAATTTACGGGCATGAGTCATGGTACAGTACAATTGCAACAGATCAGAAAGTAATAGGATTTGAGAATAAAATACTGAGAAGTATTCTTGGGGTAAAGTGGCAAGACAGAGTTACAAATGCAAGAGTAAGGGTTATTACGAGATTGGAACCAGTTAATAATATGTGAGACTGTCTCGCTGGAAGTGGCTGGGGCACATATACAGAAAAGAAGGTAGTTTAATACAGGATGTGCCAGAGTGGACTGCTAGAGGAAGAAGAGGTAGAGGTAAGCCAAGGGAAACCTGGTTGAGGGCAACGAAAAAAGAAGCAGGAGAGGAGTGTTGATGGGACCTGAAGGAGATGGCAAGAGACAAATATTGGTAGAGAGAGTTCATTGAGGCCCTATGCATCCCGTGGGGTGCCACAGGAAATGATTGATTGATTATCTCTATTTTCACTCTTTTTATTTAAATTGGTGTTGGAGAGAAACACCTGAATGTGATGACACCGATAAAGCTGGATAGCTCACTTGCTTGGTTATAAAAATGTCCCTCAGGTATTTTCCTATTCCCCCAAAGGAGGATGGTGGACTGCAGGTGGGCAGCATCTGCAATCTACTGTATTCCCAAGTCAGGTGAACCAAAGGCAGCAACTACTGCATCCCTACTAGCATGGGACTTTGGAACAAATAGAAGGCTCAGATGTAGTATGAGAGTAGCATCATCTCTAATCATTTACTTTTAATCGTCACTTATTGTAATCATTTTACTTTCATGTTTACTTTATGTGTGAGCTCACTATGCCTTTCTACCCACGCCTTACAGTCACTGGAGGAACTGGCTGAATCCATCATAATGTCTGGATCTATTTGTAAATTTGTGTTGCAGTTTTTCTTTGCGTTACCATTTTCATGCTTCAAAGTTTCACATACTCTGTCAACCCTGAAATTACAAAGGGGAAGTCAGACACCCAGTAGATGATTTCCTTAATAACTCGTGTTTTAACTAGAGCTAAATCTTGCCATACCTCTTCACTGCGGTCACCCTTCACCTATACCCCGTGTGGAAGACAACGGAGGCTATATTTCTAAGATTTTACAATTCTCCAACAACCTCGTCTACATCAGTTTGATGAAAGGAATGTAGTGACAGTCATGAAATACTAACTTTCTTTTTGCCTGTGGTCTTCCCACATTCTCGCATAATATAATGGAATAAGAAAGTATGGTTCTTACTATCATCTATACTTCCTCCCGACTTCCAAACTTACATTGCTCACAAAGGACCTGTTCAAACTGCTGGCAGTTTAGGATATATTCTGATGCACTCTTCCTGCTCGTTTAGTTTCAAATAAAAACTCGAAGAATGCCCTGTTTCCCTGGGCCAAATTCTGGACTGTTTTCTGTCACCGCCTGCTGTAATATGAGTGACAGTGAGAAGAAGAAGGCCCTGAAGGTGAACCAAAGAATCGGACTGATCTGTGTTTAGTTTTCATCCTGACTTAAATCGTTAAACTTTCAGCCCAGCTTATGTCCAGTTCCGGCTTCATAGAAGATATTCCCTATCACATAACCCATTATCTTATACAAATGCCTTCCTCACCTAGACCCTGTAATGCAGACTTCAGAGACTTCGTTGACCAGCCCCTCAAGAATCCAGCTACTGTTTATGTCTCCATGGGTTGTTGGATGTACAATAAAGATTGGTGTACATTTGCAGCGAAATGCTCTGACATTATAGACATTGACAACTGAATATAAAGATTTAAACAAAAAAATAATAGATTATAGCTCACGGTAGGATTCTGCGCCAAACCCAATATTATTAATCATTTTTTATACGAAAAATAGTTCTACACTTTCAAGAAGGTGTTACAGCATAATCTAAACCTTATACCTATTCTTATTTTTACTCTTCTTCATCCAGCCCCAGCATGGTGGACTACGGATCGTTCCTTCCCCAAGCCCTCCTACAATCAACCAGCCCTGTGTACCTCACTCTGGGGCGTCGGATGTACCTCAAACCCATCACCAACGTTGACGACACAGACAACTTCCTTCTGACGTTGGTTCAGAAGGGCACTCACTGCTTCATCGAGACTATTGATTATCTTATTGTCCTTCAGACAAAAAGAGACCTTGTTCGTACCACGTATATTATGGATGAGAAGGTAGGAGTCTCAGTGTGGGTTTATAAGTCTCTGTAAAAATTACTAACTAAAGATCATACTGAACTTCCAGTAGCGCAGGCTACGCTCTTCAGTGCAGACAATTAAAATCAGGAGACCACTCCCTTTCTCCTGGGTGGCATTAAATGAACAAAACATAAACTAACATTCCATACGTCTTCAACCTTTATGGGATAAATCCGGTTGAAGAACCTTAGCCCACTAGACCACTTGGCCTCCATTTATTGGGTTTATCATAAAAAGATACTAAGAAATAATTTCACTAAAATAATTATAATCATGCCGACACTTACCCCCACCTAATGATGGGATGGGGAAAAAATTATTCTTACACCACGGCATTTTCCATATTTATATTGCTTCCACCCGACTACTGTATATTGTTTACCCTGAGAGAGCTCTGACTTCACACACACACACACACACACACACACACACACACACACACACGAACTTAAAACTGTCCTTCTGCTAAAGATGACGATGGATCTTAAAGTCTCACTGTCTGGGGTGCCAATGGGTGTGACTGTGCAGATCAGTCCTGGATCCGCAAACTTTACAACACAGTCGGCATGCCAAGTCCGGCTTTGTTGGGAGAACAGTGTTTTGGTTGTGTCTTTGTTATTTATGCTCCTCTCCGGCCAAGTTTCAAGCTTATTCTAGATGAATATTTCCTTTTCAGTGTAGGGCTTTCCACTGGGTTTTCTCAGAGGCATTAGTTTCAGTATCTCTTATGATATTGCCTTCTTATATCATCTCTCTATCTCTTCTTTTGTCCCCTGGGTTGCGGCGTCCTTCATGGACTTGAGTACACAAGACCTGGCAGGAAATAGGGTGCACAGGCATGCGGGACACATGCCCTACCCATCTCAGCTGCTTTTTAGCCAGCATGTTTTCTATGCTGCTTGAATTTGCCTGCTGGAGAAATTCTGAGTGAGGGACTTTATTCTCCCATGTGAATCCTATGATGCACAGTAAGCATCGGATGAGAAACGACACAGGCTTTTTGATGTGACGCTTGTAGGCAATCCAGAATTCAGCACTAAAAAAAAAAAAAAGTGGATGTGTATACAGCCTTATATTCTAATACTTTCGTCTCGATTCACGTTGATGTCTTCAAAGACTCTGCATCGGCCACTTCCAAGCGAGGCTGAAGAGTGGTTGATTCATGCAAGGACTTGTTTGTCAATGTAATGCTTATTTGCTTATTTGTGTGCATACATCCAAGGATGGTGGAAGCATTGTTGATAGGGCATTGATGGACTATGTGGTTGTGTCCAGGAATGTAATAGGAAGTTTGTAGGATGTGACAGTTCTGAGAGGGGAGGGTGGAGGTATGTCTGACCACTACCTGGTGGAGGGAAAGTTATGAGTAGGTGAGAGATGGGTGAGAGCTTGGAGGGTTAGGTGTGGCAGGGAGGTTTTGAAAGTGAGTGAATTGGATAAAAGAGAGAAAATGGTAGAGTATCAGGAGAAATTGAATGATGAGTGGAATGCAGTGAAAGATCAGGAAAATGGCAGTGTGGAGGAGGAATGGAAGGTGTTTAAGAGTGTTGTGGTGGGGCATGTGGAAGAGGTGTGTGGTGTGAGACGTGTGGGTGGTGGTGTCAGAAAAGGAAGTGAATGGTGGTGCGAGGAAGTGAGTATGGGTGTGGCTGAGAAGAGATGTGCATATGAAGTGTGGCTGCAGAGGAAGGATGAGGTGTCATATGAGAGGTATAAGGAAAAGAGGAATAGGGCGAGAAGGGCTGTGCGTGATGCTAAAGTGGCAGCAGATGAGAGGTGGGGTAGGCGGCTGACTGAGAATTTTCAACAGAATAAGAAAATGTTCTGGAAGGAGGTGAAAAGGGTGCGAAAGGGAGAGTCTGGGAAGGAAGAGCGAGTAAAAGCAGAGGATGGAAGGATGTTAATTGAGATGGATGCAGTAAGGAAGAGATGGGCAGAGTATTTTGAAAGATTGTTAAATGTAGAGGAGGAAAAGGTGGCTGAGATTGTGGCAGATGGAAGGGTGCAAGGAATAAATGTGTTGGGAGAGTTGAATGATTCTTTGATCACAATGGAGGAAGTGCAGGAGGCAGTAAAGGAGATGAAAAAAGGGAAAGCTGCAGGTATGGATGGGTGTGCTGTGGAATGCCTGAAGGGTGGTGGAGCGACCATTGTTGACTGGTTAGTAAGATTGTTGAATGTATGCTTTGTGAAAGGTATGGTGCCAATTGACTGGGCAAGTGCTTGTGTGGTCCCGTTGTATAAAGGCAAGGGTGATAAGTATGAATGTACTAGCTTTAGGGGTATCAGTCTGTTGAGTGTTTGCTGTGGGACAAGTGTGTGAAAAGTAGTTAGCAAAAGGCAAGAATGTGTTTGGGTCATTCAAAGATTTAGAGAAAACATATGATAGAATTGCTAGGGAGGCTTTGTGGACTGTTTTAAGATTGTATGGACTTGATGGTAGGTTACTAAAAGGGGTGAAAAGTTTTTATGTAAATAATACAGCGAGTGCAAGAGTGGGAAATACTGTGAGTGATTAGTTTCCCATGAGAGTGGGGTTGCAGCAGGGATGTGTGATGTCGCCTTGGTTGTTTAATATTAATATGGATGGTGTTGTAAGGGAGGTGAATGCAAGAGTTTTAGGTGGAGATCTGAGTCTGGTGTATATTGATGGTAGAGAGTGGAATCTGGGGCAGCTGCTGTTTGCAGATGATACTGCACTGGTGACTGATTCAGAGGAGAGATTGAGACAGTTGGTAGAGGAGTTTGGAAGGGTGTGTGAAAGGAGGAAATTGAAAGTAAATGAGAATATGAGTAAAGTGATGAAGTGTACGAGGTCGGTAGATGGTAGGAGGATGAATATAGTTTTGAATGGTGAGTTGCTTGAGGAGGTAGAGTGTTTTAAATATTTAGGGACACATTTTGCTGTGGACGGAAGAATAGATGCAGAAGTGAAGTTTAGAATGAATGAAGTAGGAAAGGTGCTGGGAGAAATGAAAAAAGTGTTTAGATGTCGTTCATTTAGAATGGATGTAAAGAGAAGGCTGTATGAGGGTGTTGTGGTACCGACTGCATTTTATGGGCCTGAAACATGGCATATGGGTGTAGCAGAGAGGAAAAGTTTGAATGTAATGGAGATAAGGTGTCTGAGGAATATATATGGAGTTTTTTTTTTTTTTTTTTTTTTTGTGACCGACTCTGGGCATAGGCTTCACAACCTGCTTTCAAGGCACAGTAGTCCTCCTACGTACCGTACACCTTTACATGTCACCACTTCGGCGCTAACACCCACCGACCATATTGAATACATGCTAGGGCTGTCTCATACAGGACTGGTGTATTGGTATTAGTGGGGGCATTTTTACGACATGTCGGCGGGTCTACTGGTAGATCAGTAAAGTCTGATATTTATGAAATTCAAATCCTTAAACTGTTCCCTGCCCCAGCGGGTTTTGAACCCGTGTCCGTTAGGACGGCAGGCCAACTCTCTACCGACTGAAGAGTGACACATATGGCTTGAGTGAGAAATGATGAAGTGCAAAGGAGAACTGGAGTTGTTCGGGAGATGGCTGATCGAATTGAGCAGAGGGTGTTGCGATGGTTTGGGCATATGGAGAGAATGGATAATGAGCGATTCGTGAAAAAGATAACTAGATCTGATGTGAGAGGTGTAAGGCTGAGAGGGAGACCACGAATAGGATGGATGGACAGTGTGAAGAGAGCGTTGGATGTGAGAGGGATGTCTGTTGAGCAAGGAAGAGTGGCTGTGCGTGACAGAAATAAATGGAGAGAAATAATGGAAAGAAATTGTGAATGATAAATGATGACGCAGCCCTAGGGGTATATTCTCTCGCATTTGGTCTGATCAGCTAATCAGGTCAGGTGCGGGTAAGGGGATGGGTCTATTATGATGTGGCAGGGGTAAACCAGCTCTGCTGTCGGGCCCTGCTGCGGATGTCACAGATTGCACTGCGCAGTTGATCCTCGTATGGTGTGGTTTGGTGATCTGTCCCTTCTCCCCTCTGGGGCTAAGATGTGAATGAATGTGTTTGAATGGATGTGTAAATGGGGAGTGTGTCGTCCTGTTCGGCTACCTTCCTTTCTTTGGGGGAAGCAGGCTAGGTATATAGATATAGACAGACATCCAAGGTACGTAAAATTCTTCACCTGATTTACATTTTCGCTGTTTATCTGAAATGCAAGAGGCTGCTGTGTTGTTTTTCTGATATATCATTTCTATTTTATAGACACTTATCCTGAGCTCCATTGCATGTTTTATGTTGTAAACGATAATGAATAGTAACACTGTAACGTAGGGCTTTTGGGATATGTGTAAGGACAGTGCAGCGATCAGCGTAATGTAGCTCTAGGAAATGAGCCATTTCTGGCTTCCATTGCTCTTCAAGACGTCTGAGATTAAATAATTTACCGTCAAGATAAAAGTGGGAATTTTTTTCATCATCAGGGTTCATTTGTTGGTGACTTAATAGTGTGACTAAAGTGAGACAAGTGTGAAAATAACATGAATCAACACACATTCTTGCTTTACGTTCATCTCCACATTGAAGGGTTCGAATTTCCTCCCGCCTGTGGACACATGAGCATCCATGTTGTCATTCAGGTTATTCCGGATGGTAAGAAACTTGTTTGGAACTGGAAACTGAAACAGCATTCCATAGAAGGTCTCTGTTGATTGTGTCAAATGCTCGTACAATTGAAGAATGCAATAGATAAGTCAGGGTTCTACTCGTGACATTTCTCTTGTTCCTGTCGGGCAGCAAAGATCTTATACTTTGACTTTTCCAAAATCCACAATGTGTTTCACGACGTGTTGACTCAGATGTTTTATCAGTCTGGATAACATTATCTTGGCTAGTACTTTGTCAGCATTCACAAGGAGGGAGACACCTCTGTTGTCACGATTTGAGCAGACCCCTTTCTTCCTGAAGATGGTTAAAATAAATTTTCAGAAGTAAGCCATTCAGATGGAAATCGTTCTTGTTTGCAGATAGGATGAGATCATGGAGGAGCTGGTGTAGTAACTGGCTACGCTCTTTGATTAGTTCAGATGGTATGACATCAGGGCCATGGCTTTTGTTATTTATTAGAGGTCGGTTGGCCTGACCGGTTTCCCGAAGTGTAGGTGGGACATCGAGATCTGGTACTTGAGCAATTGGTATGCTATCAAGGATATTGCGCTCCACCGGGTTTCTGGAATTCAATAAGGCTTTGAAGAGTTATGCCAATATTTCTAGGAATCCTTCCTTGTCTTTCAGAAGCTGTTCCTCGGCTGATCGAATTCAGGTTATGTTGAGTATGATTGGCCCCTGAAGGGTTTTTATGGATTTGTGGAACTCATGTTTGTTATTTCTATCATCTAGTGTTTGGAGCTCTTTTGCTTTCTGTCTACAATTTGCACCCCATGTCACAAAGTTTTCTCTAGGCATCATTTCTGCAGCTCTGGAATTCTAAAAGTTATGCATCTAACATGAGCCAACCAGTTGCTGTGTGCTCTATTCTTCATTGCAAGAAGGTTATGTATACCCTCAGCATTATCATCAAACCAATCTTGATGTTGACAAGTGGAGAAGCCTAGGGTTTCTTCTGCAGTCCGTTGAAGCAGGGTCTTAATGTTCAGCCTCTCTGCATCTAGGTTTGTTGCATTGTTATTTGGGTCAGTTGGTGGGCATTAAGAGAGAGCTTGTCTGTAGTAGTGCTGTGGAAGATTATAGTTGGCGTGTCCATTAAAATACTACAGTTTAGTTTCTTGGTGGATGGTCTATGGAGCGTTTGTAGCCATATTTTTGGTATCAGTTTGATGATATAAGGTTATGGTCCGTTGAACACTCAGCACCTCTCATAGCTCGAGTTATGAGAAATTCTTCGATCTCCCTGTCTTACAATGACAGTGAAATAGGTGCTAGTGTCCAGATCAAGGGTGTGTCCATTTGGTATTGTGTTTATTCTTAAGTTGAAAATTGTTCTTGCTGATGACTAGACTGAGTTGAGAGGATAAGGAAAGCAGTCTAAAGCCATTATTGTTCATGTTACCGACATGATGGCAGCCTACAATGCCTCACCAGAGGTGATTATCTTTTCCTACCCTAGCGTGAAAATCTCCAAACAGAATAAGTCCGTCATTATGTAGCACTGAGCAAACGGTAGCATCCAGAGAGGCACAAAGGGGATCTTTGACAGTGTCCTCAGAGTCAAGCATTGGGGCATTGGCATTGATCAGTGTTGCATATTGGCCGTTAGAGATTGGTATGTGCCAGGACATCAACCTCTTTGATATAACGAAAGGGCAGGTGATTCTTGGATCTTCTGTGGTAACTTCCTTCGGACAGCAAACCCAATATTATGGTTTCTTTTTACATTATCTGGGTATCCCCTCCAGAAATATCTATACCATTCACCTGCTGTCGTTAGACTGCACTCTCCTGAGAAGCGAGTCTCAGACAAAGCAGCAATGTTAGTTTTTTTTTTTTTTTAATTCATGTACAATACGTGAAGTTTAGAATAAATGAAGTAGGAAAGGTGCTGGGAGGAATGAAAAAAGTGTTTAAATGTCGTTCGCTTAGAATGAATGTAAAGAGAAGGCTTTATGAGGGTGTTGTGGTACCGACTGCGTTATATGGGGCTGAAACATGGAATATGGGTGTAGCAGAGAGGAAAAGTTTGAATGTAATGGAGATGAGGCGTCTGAGGAGTATGTGTGGAGTGACGCGTATGGATCGGGTGCGAAATGATGAAGTGCGAAGGAGAACTGGAGTTGTTCGGGAGATGGCTGGTAGAGTTGAGCAGAGGGTGTTGCGATGGTTTGGGCATATGGAGAGAATGGATAATGAGCGATTGGTGAAAAAGATAACTAGATCTGATGTGAGAGGTGTAAGGCTGAGAGGAAGACCACGAATAGGATGGATGGACAGTGTGAAGAGAGCGCTGCATGCGAGAGGGATGTCTGTTGAGCAAGGAAGAGTGGCTGTGCGTGACAGAAATAAATGGAGAGAAATTGTGAATGAATAAGTGATGACGCAGCCCTGAGGGGATATTCTCCTGCATTGGGTCTGATCAACTAGTCAGGTCAGGTGCAGGTAAGGGGATGGGTCTGTTATGATGTGGCAGGGGTAAACCAGTTCTGCTGTCAGGCCCTGCTGCGGATGTCACTGATTGCATTGCACAGTTGACCCTTGTGCGGTGTGGTGCGGTGAGGATCTGTCCGTTCTCCCCTTTGGGGCAAAGATGCAAATGAATGTGTTTGAATGGATGAGTAAATGGGGAGTGTGTCGTCCTGTCTCGGCTACCTCCCTTTCCTTGGGGGAAGCAGCCTAGGTATATAGATAGATAGACAATACGTGCAGTTCTACAGCATGTTCATGTGTCTTGTTCAGTATCAAGCAAGGTTCATATATTTAAGGTAGCTAAAGTCAGAGGGATTTTTTTGTTTTTTCAACAGCTGTTTGAGATGCCTTGACAGACGTGGCTTTCTGCCCAGGTGGTCTGGAGCAGCATATGTTTAGGGTACCTTTTCTAAACCCATTGCCATCAGGTGTAAACAGTTGGACGTTTGTTTCGGCTGCTTAGTAGCACTGATGCTGCCAAAGGCATGACCTGCTCCTATGCCATCATGCCAGCGACCACTGGGCCAGTGCCACCTGTGCGGAGGACTCGAGCTAGAGACTTCCAGCCACATCCATGGCCTGACACAGTCAACCTATACAGTCGTCATAGATCTTCTGATTTGGATGAAAAGATGAATTAGGAGGTGAGTATAGCAGTGGGATTGCGTAATGAATGGATTTGGTGTGATGGTGAGGGTGTGCAGTCATGACCACTACATGATTTGTCCTCAGCCTGTGATGGTGGCACGAAGATTCACGATCATCATCTGAGCTGGCTTGCAGGAGTTTGTTGGGTGTTCTGTCTGTCAAGCCCCACCTTACCTTCAGTGGTACTCCACTCACGGATTTTTCTTTTGGGGTGTCCTTCCGTAGGATTAACGTATCGAAGGGTAGACAAGGCACTGGGTTTAGGAAAACTTTTGTAGGAGTAGAGGGCAGTACTTCCAAGGTGGATGGAAAGGTGAAGATAGGGAGAGCTGGAGCTCCCGTTTCATTAGCCCTCAGGACTAGTTCCTGACTATCCCCTTTTGCTGAACTTTTTCAGTGTTTCAGTAACACAGAGATAGGCCAGCATGCTCTCCAATACAAGTTTCTCTAACTGGGAATACTAAACTTCATGCACAGTACACACTTCACTTCTTCAAAATTCGAACAGAAAAATGGCAACTAATAACCAGGCCTCAGAGTCCCCGGGGGGGGGGGGGGTGGACTACAAATGCCCCCACCATCCGCCCCTCCTCCGGTGACGACTCAACGAGCGGCCTGGAACCACTCTCTGATACACTTCTTCATTTCTGCAACATTCGCGGCCTTTCCTCTAACTCTCGCTCTGTTGAGCACCACCTCTCCTCTTCCTAACTGAGACTCAGCTATCTGAGGAAATTGATTTCAAACCCTTTTCTGTATCCTCCTACTTTCTCTACACTAATTTCAAAGCCAAAGGTGGCTGTTGTGTATATGTATGCAACTACCTACCTTGCTCTCGTGTTCCTGAACTTGATTCTTCTGAATTCTCTACTCTCTGGCTTCGGCTTTTCTCTCATTCTCTGGCTAAATATATCTGCGCTGTTTATCTATCCTCTAATTCTACTGACTATGAATAATTCTTCGACTTCTTACTTCTTAGATGGAACACATTCTATCCACTTCTCCTGTCTCTGAAATCTCCATTCTAGGATATTTCAGTCTTCACCACCACCTTTGGGTCTCTTCTTCTTTCACTGATCCACCTGGTGAACAAGCCTACATCTTTTCTATCCTTAATGACCTAGAGCAGCTTGTACAGTAAGCAACAATAAGCATGTCGTGAAATTTGGTGAAAACATAAGCTAACGGACTAAGCGTCTGGTATATTCTGCCGTCTGTCATACGGACGGTTCATATTGTTTCACAAGTTACATTTAATCTTCGGACACAACCGCGACACGACTACTGTTGCTCACTGTACAGCAACCTACCCGTATCCCCGATTGCCTTGGAGAGAGCTCCAATATACTTGACCTCTTCCTTACAACTAATCTTTCTGCTTACACAATCTTTCCTCTCCGTTGGGCTCCTCCGATCACAACCTTATTACCTTAACCTGTCCTAACGCTCTGTTACGGCCTGTGGACCCTCCAAAGAAAAGTCAATTGTGATTTGGAGATGCAGACTGGGAAGCCCTCAGGCAGTACTTCTTTGATTTTCCCTGGAATGATTATTGCTTCCATGGCCGAGAGCCATCTGAGTGTGCCTTGCACATTATGGAGGTTATTCTCTCGGGCATGGAAGCATACATTCCTTTCTCATATCCTCTGACTAATGCAAGAAAGCCGTGATTTAATCACGCCTGTTCTAATGCTGTCCACAACTAGGAGAGGGCCTATAAAAGGTACCAGAGCCAGCCCACCCCAGAATCACACTCTTTTTATGTTTCTGCCCGGAATCGTGCTAAGTCTGTTCTTCACTCAGCTAAAAATAATCTCATCCATACTAAATGCTCTCAGCTCTCCAGCTCGAATTCTTCCCACTCCTTCTGGCACCTTGCCAAAAACCTTTCTAACAACTTTACCTCATCATCCTTCCCTCCTCTTTTCTACTGTACTCTAATGGCTCTGTAGCTATTTCTTCTACTGATAGAGCAGATCTCTTTGCTCAGACTTTCTCCTCCAATTCCACCTTAGACGATTCCGGTGCTGTTCCTCCATCACTTCCCACCTCTGACTTCCTCATGGCTGACATTAAAATCTCATCAAATGATGTATTTTCTGCCATCAATGGCCTCACTACTAAAAAGGCATATGGGCCTGATAGGGTCCCTCCTGTTGTCCTCAAGAACTGTGCTTCAGTGCTTCCACCCTGCCTAGTTAAACTCTTTCACCTTTGTCTATCAACTTGTACCTTTCCTTCTTGCTGGAAGTCTGGTCTCATTCAGCCAGTCCCAAAGAAGGATGACCACTCCCAACCCTCTGACTATCATCCAATTGCTTTAACATCCTGTGTCTCAATAGTTTTCGTGTCAATTGTTAACAGAAAAAAATTAAAGAATCTTTCCTATCACAACCTTCTTTCTGATCGTCAGTATGGTTTCCGTCAGGGATGCTTCGCTGGCGATCTTCTCACCTACCTTTCAGACTGCTGGTCATCCTCCTTTCGCGACTTTGGCGAAATCTTTGCCATTGCACTTGACATCTCAAAGGCTTTCGATCGAGTCTGGCATAAATCTTTAATTTCCAAACTGCCCTCTTGCGGTTTCTATCCTTCTATCTGTGCCTTCCTCTATAGCTTCCTTTCTGGTCGTTCTATAGTCACTGTTGTAGACGTCTATCGTTCTTCTACTAGATCTATCAACAGTGGTGTTCCTCAGGGCTCTGTCCTATTACCAACTATCTTCCTTTTATCCATCAATGACCTTCTAAGCTGTACAGTCAGCCAAAAAAGTCTTGTCTTCGTTCCGAACCCCGTAAATATTCGAACAGGTAAGTGGGAGCAGCATGGATAGCTTCACAAGTTTGGTAACTTGGTGATGGGGGTGATTGGATTGGAGGTGGAGGTGGGATAGTGGAGGGTGTGTGTGCTGTAATTATTGTTGGCAGTGTAGTCTAGCAATACACCGCACAGTAAAGGTGCTAAATGTGAAATTACACCTGATTTAATACCTGTCAACAGTGAAATGTATCGTTAACCTGAAATAATGTCTATAACATGTAGCCAAAGAAGCGTTAGCAGAAGTAACGAGGTGCTACTCCGCCCCCTCAACACCTTCCTGCCACACTCCGTCTGCTGGGTATCAACTAGCCACACAATATGGGAATAAAGGACAGACAGCTGTGTTTTTACTGAATGTTTACATTCTGAATATGATAGGATATATTAAACGCCATGTGTCGTGTAGCACACAGGCATTCGGTGCCTTCACAGTAATAACGAAAAAAAAAAAATCCTCAAATGGTTTATGTTTTGGTAAAGGTGTGAGGGAAACCTGGCCACAGGTGTTACGCAAGGTGATGACACCAAGATATACACCCACCAGCATACAATCATATCTTCACTGTCACTCAGTTTTCTGTACTGGGCGACAGGAAATAGAGGGGAGATTCATGTGCCACCAATAAACGCTGTTTTATATTATCACATTCATTGCGTTTCATTAAATTCCAAACACTCATTATGAAACGTATTCCACCGTTATTCCGTCGTCTGAAGTATTCCAGAATCCAAATATCAAAGATGAATGCGACATGACAACCCATGTATATGAAACTGCACTATATTTTGATCACATTTAAACTCATGATGATGCGTATGAAGACATTTAGCGACATAATATTGATAAAAATTGACTATAACCCTTTTACCCAGTATGTTATTGTAAACAGTTTCCACCCTACGGCAATGCATGGTACACTCGGCAAGATTTCTGAGAGGACCACCTGGTTGCTGGATTTAGCTAACGTGGCAACAGCGTGCGCCCGTGTGTGTGTGTGTGTGTGTGTGTGTGTGTGTGTGTGTGTGTGTGTGTGTGTGTGTGTGTGTGTGTGTGTGTGTGTTTACCTAATTCTTACCTAATTGTATCTTTACAGGAATGAGTCAAGCTTGTACTGTCCCGTGTCTTAAACCATATTTATCGTACATATCCTTAAATTTGTGAATTATTTTGGCACACATTATTTCATTCGGCAGTGCATTCCAGTGATCAATTGCTCTGTTTGGGAAACTGAATTTCCTCACGTCTTTATCACCTCTCTTCTTATGCAGTTTTTTGCAGTGTCCTCTTGCTGATGCTTCTCCATATGTTAAATAATCATTTATATCTATTTTCTCCTTCCCTGATATGCATTTATATAGCATTATCATGTCACCTCTTTTCCTTCTGTCCTGTAGTGTTGGTAGATTCAGTTTATTTAGTCTTTCTTCGTAGCTTAGATCCCTTAAGCTTGGTATCCATCTTGTAGCGGCCCTTTGAACTTTTTCAATCTTGTCTATGTGTTTTTTGAGATGAGGACTCCAGACTACTGATGCATACTCCAGGGTTGGTCTGATGAATGATGTTATTATCCTTCTTAGCATGTCTTCATTTATGTATGTGAATGCTATTCTCATATTTGCAAGCAGTGTATTCATGTTCCGTACCTTCTCACTGATGTGGTCAGCCGGAGATAGTCTGTTATTGATAATCACACCTAGATCCTCCTCTCTTTCTGATGTGTGTAGGGATTTATTTCCTAACGTATAATCCCAATCAGGTCTTTTTCCACTTTTACCAAACTTGATTACACTTGTCCACATTGAATTCCATTTGCCATGTATTACTCCATTCATGAAGTTTATTTAATTCTTCTTGTAGCTCTTTACAAGAGTCTGTGTTAGTAATTCTCCTTTGTATTTTTGCATCATCTGCAAACATATTTAGATAGCTATCATTTCCAGTGTTACTGTCTATATCATTTATATAAACTAAAAACATGATTGGTGCCAGCACTGAGCTCTGTGGTACTCCACTAGTCACTTCTTTCCATGATGAGTAGTTTCCCCTAAATACTGTTCTCATTTCTCTTTTTATGAGTAAATCTTGCATCCAACAAAACAGTTTACCTCGAATTCCTCCTTGATGGTACAGTTTCCATAAAAGTCTTTGGTGTAGTACTGTGTCAAATGCTTTCTTGAAATCTACATAGATACTGTCCACCCATCCTTCTCCTTCCTGTATTGTGTCTGTTACTCTGTCATAGTAGCTCAACAGATTAGTAACACATAATTTTCCTTTTCTGAAACCAAACTGTCTTTCTGTTATCATAATGTGTTCTTCTAGATGATTTACCCAAGGTTTTCTTATAAGCTTTTCTAATACCTTGCTTACAACACTGGTCAGTGATACTGGTCGGTAGTTGAGTGGATTTTGTCTATTCCTTTTCTTGAATTAGGGGACAGTATTTGCTTTCTTCCAAATATCAGGTAGTTTACCTTGACTCAAAGATTTCTTGAAAATTAAAAATAATGGTTTACTTAACTCCTTTGCACATTCTCGTAGTACCCAACATGAAATTTCATCAGGACCATTTGCTTTTCCTCTGTCTAATTTACTTAACTCCTCCTGTATTAATTTTTCTGATATTTGTATATCTGGTAGTATGTGGGGGCATGCATATTCCACATAGTCCCTCTCAGAAATGTTTTCTTCTGTAGAATCTGATTGGAAATTCTTATTTAGTGCTTCACAAATATCTTTCTCTTGTGTATAGGTGATTCCCTCGTTCGTAATGGATTGTATTATATCTTTTACTTTGGTTTTGCTTCTGATGTAGCTGTAAAATAGCTTCTGTTGATCACTACCTTTATTTATGATATCCTCCTCAAACTGTTTTTGGGCTTCCCTCCTTATTCCTGTATAATCGTTTCTTGCCTGTTTGTAATTATTATATGCCCTTTCACTATTGTGTCTTCTGTATCTATTCCACAACAAATCCCTTCTTTCTTTTGATTTTTTACATTTTGTATTGAACCATTTCTGTATTTTCTTATCTGCTTCTTTGTGCTGTGGGATGTACTTCTGGACTCCTATTTCATAAAATTCACAGAATTTTTTATATACAGCATTTAAATCTTGTCCTCTAAGCTCATTTTCCCAATCAACTTCTAAGAAATACTTCTTTAGGTCATGATAATTTCCCTTTTTATAGTTTAGGCTCTTTTTGTAACTTTCATTGCTATTAACTGTCATATGCTATCCTGAAGTTGCAATTTAGTACTGCATGATCGCTTTTGCCGAGTGGAGGGTGATATATTAAACTGTCAATATCATTTTCTTGCCTGGTAAATATGAGATCTAGCATTGAAGGTACATCAAGTCCTCTTTTTCTGGTGGTTTCCCTCACATGTTGCGTTAGGAAAAACTCTTGCACGAGATCCAGGAGCTTTTGGTCCCAACAGCTTTCTTGGCTTATTATATCTAGAGTATTCCAGTTTATATTTGTATTAAAATCTCCAGTTAGTATCATTCTTTCCGATTTCTCTTCCATTTTATGTAGTAATGCTCTTAAACTCTGAATTGTACTCTCTGACAGGTCCTCATATTCGTCTCTTTCCCATATGTGTGTGTGTGTGTGTGTGTGTGTGTGTGTGTAGGTTCTCACTTTTATCTGATAACCATACACCCACATACCTTATTAATGAAGAAACTTCATACTGGCTGGGTTATATTCAGTAAATCCACGTGGGCTATCGTGTCATTTACTCATTTTTGTTCCAAGTGGCCCAACATTATAATAAATACAACAAAGATTCTGGGTCTGGTCCTCTCGTGAGGGTTTTGCGGTAATCATATATGATTATCAGTGATCATTTTCAAACTACTATGCGACATTGGGTACTGGTTTTACACTTGACCACTCTCCTGTTATAAGGAATTATATACATTGGCCAGTAAAGGACAGCTGGATTTATAACCACACCAAAAAATACGTGAACTTCGCAGACTATTAAACACTGAACTTGCTGCCTTTTCGAAGTAGTTTACGTGAAAGTGCATTGTGTGAGCCTTCATGACATAGTTAATATAAAATATAACTGATATATTGCATAAATCTATGCTATATTATTACTTAATAAACTGATCGTTGGGAATCCGGTAAGCTACCATTAAAAACAGATGCTCCTGCAATGTAATTTTGTAAGGAACATTAAAATAATATTATTTTCTCCTGGAAGAAATAATTTTTCATGTAATATGGATTCCATATTACAGTATCATAATACTTCAGTGTTTTTCATTATATGGTGTTTCAGGTTTCACCCCCAAAACATAATCATATTAATATAATAATGTAACATGCTACAAACTTATAAACAGAACCTAAATAAATACTGAGGTGTGTGTTATCGAATGTTAAAGGCAAAGATTACATATCAGACCAGGACGTCCTTAGCCACTTGTGCACACACCCATATGACCATTAGGACACATTTCATACTCACTATACTCCCCCCACCCCCACCACACGTATTGTTCCACACCCACACGCACACACACATATTGTATTTGCCATTCTGTGTACTGAATGAACTCCTGCTTTGAATTCTGTTGTTCCAAATGTAAATAAGCATATAGAACTAACATTAATACCATGTTCATTAAATTGCACACTGTCAGGCTGGCGATACTGAAACAAAGGACCAAGACCATGACTGGTTCGTGAGAGCTGGAAAGCTCCCACAATATGCTTCATAAATGTATTTTGAGAGTTCCATATAGGCAGTTTGTATTTTTCATAAGAAATGGCTGTTCATCAGTATGTTAACTTTAATTACTGACATAACTGAAGGAACAGGAACCTCTGCAGTGACATTACAACTCACCAGCGTAGCTACGAGGATTGGTTGATGTCAGCGGCCACCTCCCCTCTAACTGGTATCCGCCACTGAACACACGATTACCTTTAGCATTAACGAAAATATCACTGCGGGTATGGCTACCCCATGACTATTACTGAAACATAAACTATGCAAATAAGTAGTGATTACTGGTTAACGTAATCCGTAATGTGAGGTGGTTACGTTCTGTACTTGTATATTGACACAGTATTAAATTTTAGGTAAACATACTAAATGCAACGTCATTACTCATTAGCACAAACTGATAATGTGTGTGTGTGTGTGTGTGTGTGTGTGTGTGTGTACTGACAGCCAGCTGAGGAGTTTTAGAGAGAGAGAGAGAGAGAGAGAGAGAGTCGAGGCGGTGGAGCAGGGAGCAGGGAGCAGGCTGCATGTTTTCCGTTAACGAGGGAGGGGGTATCCTAGTGTGTAGTCGGATCTATATAAAGATAATAAAAATAAATAGGTTTATTATTATTTAGGATACAGGATATCACTGACACCTTATAATTATACTTTAATGACTAAGACTATGTAACTGTTGGCCTTCATCGCACATTTCCGGGTGAACTTGGCCTCTGTTTCTGAACCACAACTCAGTCTGTATCGTTGTTCACGCTACAAGGCAAGAGAATTATTTTATATAATTCAGGCTATTTAACAGCATAGTGCACAGCCCATTATCCAAAACAGTCACACAATATTCATTAGCTATCATAATACAATGGCCACATAATATAATTGGGAGGATGAAGCTTAGCGATTCAAAAAATTGTCGGGGACACACACACACACACACACACACACACACACACACACACACACACACACACACACACACACGGGGGCGTGCTGTTGCCACGTTAGTTCAATCCCGCAACTAGGTGGTCCAGGCGGAAATCTTACCGAGTGTACATAAGACATGAGAGCTCACACATCCTCCACTACCCCACGTACACCCCCAATCCACTCATCCCCACCACCGTCTGGTCTGACACAGTTACCAGACTTGTGAAACTATCGCTGCTGCTTCCATTTATCTGTTCGAATATATACGGGGTTCGGGACGAAGACACGACTTTTTGGCTGACTGTACATCTAACCCTAACCACTCGTACGTTGATGATTCCACCCTTCACCTTTCCATTCGGTTCCTGCAACGTCCATCTCAGCAGTTACTCAACAAACAAGGGATGAGGCTATGGTACACCTAATGTCTGACTTGGCTTGTATCTCTGACTGGGGTAAAAATAATCTTGTTTTTAATGCATCAAAGACTCAGTTCTTACACCTATCAACCTGACAAAATTTTCCACAGGAGTATCTACTAATGTTTAATAATATCCAGCTTTATACTGCATCACCCTTGAACATGCTAGGGTTTTCATTCACTCTGGACTTACCTTTGAAAGATCGTATTACATCTCTTGTAAAATCTGCTGCCAAGTGATTGGGTGTGCTAAGCCGTCTCCTTCCCTTATTTACCCCTGCACAGTTGTTGACTTTATACACTGGCTTTGTTCGCCCCTGTGTAGGGTACAACTCTCATGTGTGGGGAGGCTCCCCACATACAGCTCTTTTCAATAGGGTGAAGTCAAAGGCTTTTCGTCTCATTAACTCTCCTCCTCTTACTGGCTCCCTTCAACCTCTGTTCCTTCGCCGCACTGTTGCCTCTTTATCTCTTTTCTATCGCTACTTCAGTGGTCACTGCTCCTCTGAACTGTCTGCTTGCATCCCTTCACCCTACGACGGGCGTGTAGCACACGTCTAGCAACAAACTCTCCTCCCTTTTCTGTCCAGCTCTCTAATGCAAGTGTTAACCGTTACTCCCAGTACTTCATCTATGCAACAGGTCAGCTCTGGAACTGTCTCCCTCTGTCTGTATATCCTACTTCCTATGATCTCCAGTCTTTCAAACGCAGTGTCCAGGCATCTCGAAATGAATGTATCTTGAATTTGGCTCTCTTTGTATTTTTTTTTTTTTTTCTTCGAAGGACCAGTTTTCGGGCTCCTGGCCTTTGGTTTCTTCTTCCTTGCATTAAAAAAAAAAAAAAAATAGACTCATTACTGATGACCCTTCCAACCTGGGCAACCCTGTCCTCTTGATGATTACGAGGGGGATGGGGGATTTCCCCCCGATGGTACTTTACAGTACGTCTTATCAGAATTTCAAGGTAGACAAGCCCTCCACCACAACAAGGTGGGTTGCCCCCCCACCACCATAGCACACGCACTACCATGACGCGTTACCAGTTCTTGACACTTTTCTTCAGCTTCAAAAAGACTGCTGGAAGTAATGGAGAGAGAGAGAGAGAGAGAGAGAGAGAGAGAGAGAGAGAGAGAGAGAGAGAGAGATTCAGTAGGGCGACTGTAACCATGAAATGATTATTTTTTAAACTCTACCTGTATAATCATGTCTTACCTTTCAGTCTCTGGCACAGTAGACATTTTCACTGCTCACAGATTTAGGATAACTGATAACACAGCGAGTGAGGCCAATGAGGTCAGCAGTTGTTTTTTCATTTCCTCCCGGATAAATAGGTCTTTCCGACAAGGAGAGTATGTATTCACCCCTGTTTGTTTGTTTGCTTGTTAGTTTGTTTGTCTGTCAGCAGGATTACTCAAAACCTAAAGGAGAGATTTGGACCAAATTTGGTGGGTATATTGCCCATGTCCCAGGAAACAGTCGATTAACTTTTGGGACCGATCCGGATCGTATTACAAATTTTGAATCAGGAAAACACTTTTTGCAAAACCCTACTTAATGATGAGAAACCTTAACCCATTACTAAGAGTGGTTTGGAAATGACGTTGCCTTTGTTGGGGAGATACGCTCCATTGAGTGCCCCTCAAGTTGCATTTGCTTTCATTATCTATCTATCTATCTATCTATAGCCCGACGCCCTAATCCCGCAAAGGGTGGCCGCAGACAAAACGCCTCCAAGTCACTCTGTCACCCACCATTTGACTCCCCTCCCCCCAACTCACCCCCCCCTCCCTCATATACCTCTCAACTCCATCCCTCCACCTCACCCTCGGTCTACCCCTCCCTCTCCCTCCCTCCACCTCACCTACATACACCCTCTTAGTCAGTCTTTCATTCTCCATCCTCTCCACATGTCCAAACCACCTCAGTGTATTTCTCCTAATCTTTTCAACCATCCACATCTACCCCACAACGTTCCTTCACTTCTTCATTCGTCAACCTGTCCCTCCATGTCACTCCACATGCTCCTCTCAAGTAACTCATTTCCACTGCTCTCACTCTTGACTTGTTCCCCTCTTGCAAGGTCCACGCCTCGCTTCCATACGTCAGGGTAGGGATCACAATACCATCATGCAGTGACTTCTTAACTTCCATACTCACCTCCCTATTTCTCATCACTGCTTTCAGTGTGCCAACAACCTTCCTTCCCTGCTGTACCCTTTCACGTACTTCATCCCCCAAAGTTCCATCCTTACTCATCACACTACCCAAGTACTTGAATGCACTCACATTCTCCATATCCTCACCATCCAACCTCACTGCACACTCTGTGACTTCATTCCTCTCAAACACCATAACTTTACTTTTGTTTACATTAATTTTCAGCTTCCTCCTCCTACACACTGTCCCAAATTCATTCACCAAACCTTGCAACTCCCATTCATCTTCACTCATCAATACTGTATCATCAGCAAACAGCAACACCGGAAGCTTCCAAATCTCACCCTCATTCATTAGGGCCACCCCCACATCCACTGCCCTACCTTGTACCTCCTTTACGACCCCATCCATATATATATTAAACAGCCATGGAGACATTACACACCCCTGTTTCAGTCCCACATTGAGATCAAAGAACTCACTCAACTCACCATCCACTCTCGCACCGTAGCCCTAGCTCCCTCGTACATACTCTTCACAGCACTCAACAATTTCCCCTCCACTCCATATATTCTTAGTACCTTCCACATACCTTTCCTATCTATTCTGTCATAAGCTTTCTCCAAGTCCATGAAGGCAGCGTACACTTTCCTTCCCTTCTCTAGATACTTCTCCACTAAACATCTTAGAACAAATATCTGATCTACACACCTCTTTTCCCTTCCTAAATCCCCCTTGTTCTTCTCCAACTAGCTCCTCTGTCATATGCCTAACCCTATCAATGAGTATTCTACCATATATTTTACCAGTCACACTAAGAAGGCAAATACCCCTATGGTTACCACATACTTCTCTCTCCCTTTTCCTTTGTACAGAGGAACAATTATACCTGATTTCCAGTCCTCTGGAACCCTTCCCTCTTCCCAAGCCAATCTACACAACTTCCATATCCACTCCACAACAATCTCACCCCCATACCTAAGCATTTCACCACACACTCCATCAATTCCTGGGGCCTTTCCCAGCTTAATCTTCTTCATCGCTTCCACTACTTCCGACCTACTGATCTCTTCCTCCTCCTCTCTCATCTCTTTCTTCTCCCAGCCATTCCCCAACCACTTATACTCACACTGCTCTCACTTACATTCAACAAATCCTCAAAGTGCTTCTTCCATCTCTTCAATTTCTCTCTTCTCCACCAACAATCTGTTATTCCTATCTTTCACTCCCCTACTATTTCCCCTTTCACACTGCCTTACTTTCTTTACCTCCTTCCAAAACAATTTCTTACTCTCCCTCCATTTCACACTCAGATTCCTCCCAAACTCTTCATCCACTTTCTTCTTACTCTCCTTCACCAGTCTCTTAACCTCCCTTCTCCTGCTCACATATACCTCTCTCTTCTCTCTCTCTCATCTTCTCCCCTACCTCTACTCGCCAACCATTCACCATATGCCTTCTTCTTTTGTTCCACAGCTCGTTTCACCTCATCATTCCACCATGCTGTCCCTTGCACACCCTTGCATCTCCTCCTCACTCCACAAACCGCCTCACACGCTGCGCTTATCTCTTCCGTGAATATCTTACATACGTCTTCCACCCCTTCCATCTGCTCTAGCTCATACCTTCCCAATCTTTCTTCCACTATGCTCTTATACTCTGTCCTCTTCTCACTATCTTGCAATTTCTCCACTCTTCTCACAGGAGCTGCTTCCTCCTGTCTTCCCCTTCGCCTCCTCAACCACTTTCTTCGCAGCTCTACCTTGGCCATCACTAAGTGATGGTCCGAGACTCCATTCCCCCACCCTCTCCACACCCTTGCATCCAACACTTGTCTTCTCATTCGCTCATCCACACACACGTAGTCTATCATTGCCTTTCGTTCAACAAGTTCACCATCCATCCTCCTCATTACTCTCCATGTATACCGGTGGATCATCTTATGACGAAAGTAGGTGTTGGCTATTGCCAACCCCTTACCAGCACAGATGTCCACCAAAGCACTACCATTCCCATCTACTTCCGCTGGCACACCCCACTGACCAACCACTCCATCCACTCGTACATTCCCGACTTTGCCATTCATGTCTCCAATCAACAGCACTCTCTCGCTCCTCTCAAACTTGTCCATACATGCTTCTACTCTCGCCCAAAACTCATCTTTCACTCTTGCCACTCGATCCTCCGTTGGAGCATACACACATACAATCGCCCATGCTTGTATACCTACTTTCATCCTCACCCATACAATCCTTGCACCCACTGTTCCATACTCTCTTATATTCTCCTTCCACTTCTTGCTTATCATCAGACATACTCCTCTCTTGCCTCTCCTTCTCACTGACTCCCGCACATATACCTACACCGTATTCCCATTCTCTCATCCTTTCACCTTTCCATTTAGTTTCAGTCAATCCACATATATCCACTTTTGCATCCTCAAGCATCTGGACAATCTCTCTCTCTTTCACTTCATCATTCACTCCTCTCACATTCCACGTTCCTACTCTCAGAATGTCCTTTGTCCGTTCCTTAGTCGTCAACGTATGGTCCGTCCGGGTCCGAGGCGCTTTAATTGCATTTTTATTTAATTCTTTTACGGGTGGGCACTAACCTCCACCACCAACCCTTTTAGTCGCCTCGTACGACAAGCAGGGATACTGGGGGAGTATTCTTGAAACCCCCCTACCCCCAGGGGGAAATTAAATATTGCGGGGATTCGAACCAGCGCTTGAAACTGCGTGAGTACAGCAGCTTACCATTATGAATACAACAAATTCACCATACATTTATATAAAACCTGGTACACAGTTAGGACTGGGTCTCACGTTTCAGTCCTACAAGTGTATTAGCCATATAAGTAATGCTGTCATATTAAAGCTGTGTGTGTGTGTGTGTGTGTGTGTGTGTGTGTGTGTGTGTGTGTGTGTGTGTGTGTGTGTGTGAAGCTACCCTCTCTCTCTCTCAGCAAACAATTACCCATCCTCACAGCTATACAGTGACCACATGACGTGGTTTCTACCCCGCAACACAGCCTTCACCCCTCTAATATCCAAAAGCCTTCAGCGCATCGTGGAGACAGGCATCCTGGGAAAAATATATGAGACGCACGTCAGAAATATCGCCGTACCTACCACGCAAGTAAGCTTTGACGTAAAACTCAATTTACTCCTTCAAAGGCGCAAATTACCCTAATTGTGTCGTCGTCGTAGCAGTGCAAATTAGACATTATTATCACCATAAAGGCAGCAGTACACTTCATACCATTATTATTATTATTATTATTATTATTATTACCGTAGTAGGGCAAATCAGACTAATATCATCATCATGGTAACAGCATAAATTAGATATTATCTTCGTCACCATATCAGCGAAAATTACACAACTATCATCACCGTAGCAAAACAAATCAGACATTATCATCACCATAGCGAGACAACCCATAACACTATAATCAATGTCACTGTAATTATTATCATCACCACAGCACCATAAGTCAGAGATTATCATCATCGCCGTAACAGCGCTAAATAGACAACTATTATCATCACCGTAGCAGCACAGATAACCGATTATTTCATCACCAAAGCAGCACAAATAACCGATTATTTCATCACCGTAGCACCACAAACAAGACATTATTATCAACGCCGTAGCAACATAAACATTATCATCATCAACATCATCACCGTAGCAGTATATCAGTAGGAGTGTCAGGCATCGTCTTCCTTTCTGTCGCCTAATCAACTGTATTTTTTATCACCAACATCAGCTAAGTTTAACTTGACCTGAACATCGCCTGACAAGGTTAACTAAGAAAAAATCTAAGGTCTGACGAAACATACTCTTAGTTTTATATCATTAGGACTTCACGAATGCTGATAGGAAAGCTGTGATTGAAATTAATACAACAATAATAACGGACACTCTTCAAAACATCAGAAATATAAATTTTATTGTCAAGAGGTGATGATAAACACAAGTAAGTACTCAGACTGTTCTTGTTTTGTACAGGTTCGTGGGACGGGTGTGTTCAACCTGGAGCATCTACAGGGAGCATTCATAGCACTGGGGCTGGGTGTTGGTCTGGCTGCCTTTACACTGGCTTTGGAGTGTATTGTGAAGAGTCAGTAACGTAATACCTTCCTCCGACAATATCGTCAGCACCATCAGCACCATCATACAACAAAACAGCCTGGAGCATCTGCAGGGAGCATTAATAGCATTGGGGTTGGGTGTTGTTGTGACTGCCTCTACCTTGATGTTGGAGTGCACTGTGAAGAGTCGTTAGTCACTCACCACCAAGAGCACCATCAGCACCACCACATAACAGTATCATCACCACTACTATATAACCTGAAGCATTTAAAAGGGCTTGTTTATTGTACTGGGTCTGGGTGATGTTATGGCTGCCTTTACCCTGCTGTTGGAGTGTATTGTTAGGAGGCAGTAAGTTGATCACCACAATCACTTATAGCAATATCATCAACACACCCAATATATCACCACTGTGCCGGGAATCGAACCCGGTACTATCAGGTGGGAGCCAGGCAGCAATCCCTGGTCGTGGAGTAGTGGATTGCTGCCTGGCTCACATCCGAGAGCCCGGGTTCGATTCCTGGCATAGTGGTAACATATTGGATGATTTTTCGTGTGTAAAGTACAGGTTTCTCGATTCACCGCCACACAACAATAACAACAACAACAATAACAAAACAGCTTGGGGCATAAAATAGGGCGCCTTCACAGCACTGGGCATAGGTGTTGTTCTCACTACCCTTACCGTATTAATCGTACTGCTAGAGTGTATTGTTAAAGGACAACGAAGCTTTCCCATCAACACCAGTTAACAACATTTGACCAACACCAAGTCCACCAGCACCACTCAGCCATCATCCAGCCATCACAAAAACTACCATCCAATACCACCAGCATTGCATAGTAGTGCTGGAGGGGAACGCCTTCACGTGGTGGCACCAATATGGCCGGGTGGTTAGCTGCTTGGTTATACAAACGGCCATCAACTCCCTCTCTCTCTCCCTGAAGGAGGAGAATGGGCTGCATGATACGGGCAGTTCCAGCCTACAGTCTATTTAAGTTAAATTTCAATATTTCAGGAGTAACTACTACTACTACTGAACATCATTCCCTCGACAGCCACCATCACTACTGCAGCTACCAGCACACAAGTACACAACTTTATCAACATCCAGTCATCACCACTACTACGCAACGAACACCACCTTCACACCACCACTGTTCTGGTGCCAAGATCGTCTCCCATGACGAGTTGTAGTTTCACACTGTTGTTACATATTACTTACAAAGTCGTTTATTCATAATTAACAATGTGTAATATAGTATGAATGATAAGCAACTAATCACCATTTCACTGTAAAGTGTGGCTTGGGATAGGATGAGCAATCAGACAGCCTTTTTCAATCACAACCTAGTGTAAAGGGAAGGCGATAGAGAAATACAAATTGTACCGTATATATGTGTAAGTCTTGGAGGAAATATTTACCTTGTTGGTATACTTTAATGTAATCAATACTATTTTATTGAGGTGTATAATGTACATGGTATAGTTATGATGCTTCTATTCATGTATAAATCCCAGTTGTCGTGAGGTTTGGTATCTCTATTTTATGCTGACCCAGCATCACACCCATAGGGGACGCTGGCCAGCTAGAGCAGAACGCACGTATCATTAGAACAAGAGGGACGTATAAACTCTGAGCTCTCTGTGTCGCAGTTGTATCTTTCTGTGGCCAATAGAGAGAGATTTAATCTGCTCAGTTTCAGTTCATCTGCACACGCTACCTCTAAATTCCTTCAACAGGATTCTACACAGATTCTCATCATCTCCAGTGTGTGAGAAGACGTTTTGGTGGAGTGTATCAGCCAGAGGTGACTTCGACCAGGTGCAACGTTATAACCTTGCTTGGAACGAGAGATCATGCCTAAGCTGATATATAAACTGGTGATCAGCTGTGGGGTTCTAAGCTGATATAATAGTGATCAGTTGAGGAATTCACACAGCCAAAACATATTTTGGTGGCAGTGGTGGGATTCCTGCCAGCTGATATATACTGTATTTTGGTGGCAGCAGTGGGATTCCAAGCTGATATAATAGTGGTCAGTTCAGGAATTCAAACAGCTGAAATACCACCACCAACAACAACCACCACAACCACAATTACAGTAACAACCAATTACTTTAACCTTTACTTGACTGAACTTGATGTAATAATACCCATATAAGTACAGTACCACTGTGGAAAAGTGTTGTATATATTTTTTGTTTTGAATAAGGCATACAGGTTCGCTGTTGTGATCATTTGACAGAGACCCTGGTCTGCTCAAAGCATCTGGGACATAATGATTCACACCCTTCTTATACTTTATCACAAAATCGTAGTCTCTCATCTCCAACAAATAACGCGACATACGTGGGCATTTAGTTTTATTCTTAAAGATTGTGGTTAATGGTCTATGGTCAGTAACGATGGAAAAGGGTTTGCACCATAAATAGTGGCTGAAAAATCTACATGCACTCACTACTGCCATAGCTTCCTTGTCTGTTACGGAGTATCTTTTTTCTGTCGGGGTAAGTTTCTTTGAAAAGTATCCAATAGGTCTCAAAACTTTCTCGTCCTTCAGCTGCATAAGAGTTGCACCAGTGTGCGAGTCGCAAGCATCTGTGTGTAACTCGAATGGTTTAGTTAAATCTGCCTTTGCTAGTACTGCAGCTGACACTAACTTTTATTTAAGAACTAAGAATGCATTCTCACACTCCTCTGACCATTCAAATTTTGCATCTTTCCTAAGCAAATTAGTGAGAGGACTGGCAATGGCAGCAAAGTCAGGAATATGTTTGCGATAAAAGTTGCACATCCCCAGAAAGCATCTCACTTCCTTGGCCTTCGTTGGTCGTGACATCTGTTCAATAGCTTCAAGATTCTTACTCTCAGGGCATACTCCTTTCTCCAACACTACATGTCCCAAGAACTTAATTTCTCACTTTATGAAAGAGCATATACTTACATTCAACATCATTCCAAACGCGGTTAATCTTCCAAAGGTAATCTTCAGTCAGTCTAGCATCTGATCGAAAGAGTCTGCCCAAATCACAACATCGTCTAGGTAGTTACGGCACAAACCTTCTCTAACTAAAGGGGCTAACACTTGCTGCATTTTCCTCGTGAAAATTGCTGGACTCACAGACAATCCGAAAGGTAAGCGCTTGTATCTGAACAAATTAACTCCATCAGGAAATGTTGTCAAGTCTCGAGAGCTTTCATCCAACCGAACTTGGAGGTAGGCGTCTTTCATGTCAAGAGTGCAGTAAAACTTTTTCCCAGCACTTTCCTCTACTAATTCGCCTAATCGGGGTAGGGGTTGGATATCTATCTTGACCTTATTAAGAGCCCGATAATCAATACACATCCTTTTACTGCCGTCCGGCTTGCTGACTAAGACTATGGGGGCTAAATATGCAACGTTCGATTCCTCAATCACATCCTTATCAATCATCTCATCGATCATCTCGGAAATTATCTTCCTTGCTTGCTCGGGATGTCGATACAAGGGCATACGCACAGGTTCAGAGTCAATAGTATCATTGTGGGCTTCAGGTACTTTAAGGGTGTCAATTTCCTTCGGACCAAGAATGAACAGTGCATTATTATCCAATACCAACTCTCTCAATTTGTCCCTCTGTGACTGAGACAAATGTGTCCACTTCAGCTCTCTGAGAATTGAATTAAGCACAGCACGTCAGTCACTCCCATCTTGTGCCTGATCCATGTGTGGTAACAAAGCATTATCGATCCGAACTACTGGTGCCACAAGGTCACCTTCTGCCTCGCCTACTGGTTGCACTAATTCAAGTGGACTTCTGTCCTGTTCTTTGGGGCTAACATAAGTGATATTCGATTCGTCAACAACATGGTACGTCCCCAACATTTGTCCTCGGTTTAGCTTCACTGGTCCCTTGGTTACATTGGCAATGTGTAAATAGCATGTCCCATTCTCACTAACTCTCATGCAACAATTTGGCGTTAATGAAGCTTTACCCCTGGCCTTCTGAAATTTACTAACATGTAAGACCGGGTTTTCTGTCTTTCAATGCAATGGGTACTGACATCAACGTCTGTGCAGGTACCACGATCCTACACTTCACTTGTACTACCTCTCCTTCTGCCTTTCTCGTATGGTTAGTCTGGAACTTTATTCTGTTCACTGTCTGGCAAAGCTTATTTCGGACCTCGTACTGCTGACCACCCCAATGCATAATCTGACCTTCTTCATTCTAAGTGAAAATCGCCCTACCAATTAAGTCCGCACCCATGAGTACTTCGGTTGACAAATAATAGTCTGGGACCACTACAAATCGCTGAACTATGCTTGTCTCAGGGGCAATATGCACTACCGACGAAACCTGGCCAACAACAGTTAACTTATGGTTGGATACTGAATGCAGTGAACATCAGCACTTGCTAATCTTTAATCCTAATCTATTTGCTGTACTTTCTTTCATCAATGTTGCTACACTACCAGTATCTACAAAAGCTGAAACATGATACTGTCCCAAAATCAAGCGTATCACTGGAGTGTCTACTTCACCTCGAACTTTTCGGACTTCCTCCACCTCAGTAGCTGACAGGTTCTGAAAACTCTCATTCTGTTCTACATCCTGTACGCTACACACAACATGACTGGCAACATGCATTACCTCAGGGGCCTCTAGTCATTCCCTAGGCAGTTGGGAGTCTGGATGCAACTGTGAATCCTGCTGTGGGAGGGAATTAGCTGTTGTGGGAAATGTACGGGGCACGCTTCTGTCTGGTTTTCTAACGTTAGGTCTACCAGGGCATCCCTCATGTCCCCTTCTAGAGTTCGCTTTCAAGCAGTCAAAACAGCTTCCTCACTCTGGTTTCCTTGGACAACTCACCCGGTCATGTTTACTGCCATTTGAACACCACCCACAAGGCCACATTGTAGGTCTAGGTTTAAAGCATACCTGATGTATGGGTACTTGAGTCACTTTTTTTTTTTTTTGAAATATTCTCCCCACAGCATGGTGGGGAACGGGCAAACAAAAGAGCCAGTCAGAGAGATAGATGAAAATAGCTCAAATAAAGGAGCATAGCAGGGATGGAGACTGGCAGACAGGGCATGGGCGGCAGAGGAAGGGAACGAGGCGATGGTAGAGACAACCTGATGATCGACGAGGCGAGGGGGAGAGAGCGGTAGACAGCACGGCGCCGATGGAGAGGGCGCCGGCATGCTCAGGTGGAAAAAAACAAAAACAAACGACTCGGCGGTGGTTCGTGGCCGGCTGCTCAGATGTTAACACAGGGCAGAGAGGGACGAGAGCGTGATGGAGTAAACGGCGCCGATGGTAAGGGCGCCGAAGCTCAGATTGAAACGTCCCGAACTCTGCCCTCACCCCCCATCTGACTCGCTCCAGCTCTCCACAGCAGCAGGTGGAAGCGTAGAGGGAAGGCCCAGTCCAGATGTACACAAGGGCACAACCCCGGTCAAGGTAGTGGCGGAGGAAGGGTGGTCGGCCATGGAAAGGGCGGACGAGCCTACACCTCCTGGTGGGCTGACCAGGGCACTCCCGTAGGTGAAAAGGACAGGCCCGTCCCTCAGCTGAAACGGCTGCTGTGGAGAGCTGGTCCGGCCGGGAACAGCGGTGGAGGTGTTGCCTCGGCGAGAGGTGGACTGCGAGTGTTAAGTCACTGGATGACCATTGTCTCTAACAACTGGAGGTGTGATTCTAGTAGGGGTTGGAACATTATCAACAGACCCTTATTCATCGACATCTTTTGCCACTCTATGCCGCTGTCTATAACCCTTTTCTCTCTCTAATTCTAAAATAAATGTCTCCTCCATTCCTAGATCTTTAAACAACTCTAATCGTTCCCTCACATCCTGCGGTATGTTACATAACACAGCTTTCTTCCACAACTGCTCCACATTGGGACGGTTAATATGGGGATGTTCTCTACAAATTGCCCTAAAGTTACTCCTGAACTGTCTAACAAATCTCTTAGGTGGATCCTCAAAGTTATACTCCATTTGGGCAAGCTCGCGGAATGCATCAACGATCCCTTTGGGACCTCTGAACTCACACTGCAACAATGTCTTATGTCTCCATAAGCACCACCTGCCTCACATAAGCTTAACTCTCCCAGAACATATGTACGCAACTCTGTGTCCATACGAGTGAGTGCTACTGCCTTTCACTGTTCTAAGTTAGCGGTCACTGACTCCACCTGCATCAAGAGGTGATCGACCAGGGTCCTAGTATGTAGACCATACATTTCACTCATCTTTAGAACATCAACATCCTTACACTCTAGTACTACCGAATTTCCCTGATAGCTCTGCATACCTCTTACAGGCAAATTTGACCACCGTGGAGTTGACTGCCTAAATGGATTTCCAGACTTAACGGGACTATACTGAGATGGAGCTCCAACCTTGGTCGGAGTGAGTCCGGGTGGGCCTAACATCTCCTCCAACGTTCTAATACGCTCAAAACACTCATCAATTGTGGAGGGTTCCCGTTTCACCTCTACTTCCTCAGGCATTTCAGTCTCAAGTTCGATTAACTTTTCTACACAGAATTACATCATAAATTATACAAACGTGAGCAACCCCGGGAGGTTAATGCTCAACTACTAAAATGCCCCAACTGCAACTTGAGCAACCCCAGGAGGTGAATGCTCAACTACTTAAATGCCCCAACTGCAACTTGAGCAACCCCAGGAGGTGAATGCTCAACTACTAAAATGCCCCAACTGCAACTTGAGCAACCCCAGGAGGTGATTGCTCAGCTGCAACACCAAAATAGTACACACAAATACACATACCTTATAATTCTACACATAATGCAACGTACATATACCTTTGAGAACTGGGGGATGAGCTATTACTTTAATTTCAAGTTAAATTACCCTCACATTAATAGGTCATCCCAATGCTGTGCCACCACTTGTACTGTCACCTCTGCAATCCAGACTTTTACATGGGCAAAGGGGGCACAAAACAAGTCACTATTGATGACCATTGTGTGCTGGGACGGTCAGGAACTCAGACTGATGGAGACTCTCTCCCATTAGCGGCCTCTTCAGTTGCGTTTATTACGTTTCAAGTGGCCAAGTTAAGAGTGGTACCATGCCAAAATGATGAGGCCAGTCTCCAACTAGGCCAACCCAAACCCAACCTTCGCAGTTTTCCACAATGCTTCTGAGTTGCACATTAATAAACTACTAGGTAAGCTCTATACCACCAGTTCTCAAGGGTTATACAAACAATAAAGTTCGAGTGGGAGGAAATGTGTATTAACAAAACCAAAAGATAGATATCTTCCCCAGCTACTTGCTTTTACAGATTAAACCTGAATCAGTTGGCACGTTGTTCAAAAGAAAATATATGGTCCTCATATCAAATCCACAAAACTGAGCTCCTCTGTCCCGGTCCAATGTGTTTCTTCATAATCGTCCCTCTGAGCACAAATTTCACTGGTCCAGTCCTCTGCCACTCCCGATAACTTCCACATTGGGACCTTGACTCACACACTGGAACATTAATCTCCAGACTTGAACTTTGATTCACTCACTGGTACTTCGACCTCCACACTTGGATTTTGACTCACTCACTGGTACTTCGACCTCCACACTTGGACCAGCTAGAAGTTAATATGAATAATGAACAACTATTCTCCCCAATGCAAGAGATCCCTTCACATGATCAGGAAGGTCTCATAATAAAGAAACATGAGTTACAACACTCGGCATCTCAAATAATAACATAATAACACTTGGTACTACAGACACATAGGTCTGCTTACAATACTACTTATTGTAGAGATAACATGGAAGAAAAAGTACTATAACAAATACAGTAAGCATGAATAACTAACTCTAACCATGAAAATCATCACTATATCAATATCATTGTGCCTCACAAAGTAACTACGTGAACATTAACTCGCAACATAGCCCTAATAAGTACTGAATTGCAAAGTCATTTCAACACAATAATAAATAATTCACAGTCCCTGGGCACCTGATACTTGGCCCACAAAAATCACACATTTCTCTGAGGCTCAGACAGAACTCTGTAGCATTTCGTATTCCAGTTACAAAATAATAATACTATACAGTACAGTACACAAAACTATGGGAAATACCTCACTATTCAGCTCAAAAATGTAGGGGAGGTGAGCAGGAACACAGGACTCGCTTCTCCAAAGGCTAATGGGGTCACCGTTACACTTCCTGAGGAACGATAACACTTGATTCTACCTGAGTCGGTCTAATTTCATCACTGTTATCACTCGTGGGATATCACTATTAGCGCTTCAACATACCAGACATATCATATTACTTACAGAATTCCTTTGAGGGGGGGGGGGAGGATGACGACAGTACCGACCATCTGCCACCTGTCACGGCTTGTGAGCGAGTGAGACACGCCAAAACTGCGTGGTGCAAAGGGGGAGGGGGGGATGAAGGCGTACGTAATTTAAGATTATTATTATTACAGACTCTTGATAGACTCTGTGTGATGTCTTTCCCCTTACAATCGATTACCCCCCAAAAATGACATTCTCTAGTTACGATAATTACTCACCAACACCTCTCTCTTTATACTCTTACATCGAAAAACAATGAAAATCATCGTGCTTTACATCACTTTGCACACGCGTACATTATACTGGATCACTTGACCAAAGGCACATGTTCCCATCCACTCGAGATTTTATATTATAAAGAGACTTAATACCAGTAAATTACAGTAGAATAAAAAAAAGTGACTTAGCAACTAGGTAACTTAATCTATGTTCTGGTTACGTCTGCATGGTAACAACTATGTCCCGGCCACACTCTCTCACTAAACCGAACTTTTGGTCATATAAAATGAACTAGATACAACTCATTATCACTTCCGGGCACTACATCCACCCACGGTTAGGGAAGACCACAAGTTCGGGCGACTGGACCTGAACTCCTCCAAAATACTCAGTACCTATACTCAACACACACAGTACGCAAGTTCACCTACTTGACCGGTCTCCCTCAATACTGTTATTGTGGGGTGTTTCACACGCTCCTTGCTCATGAGGGGAAACCAATCTACACGCCTCCAAAACATCAGCCAACGTGTCCTATACTGTGACTGTAGGATATTACATAAGCTCCATGCTCGAGAATAGTCGGCAGCTATCATGTCCACAAAAAAAAATCTTCTGCCACGAGTAAATTTTCTCCTGCTACTCACTATATGCAACTGACGACGTATGCCACTCATCAGGCATAATACTCACAAGAAGAATGTCCTGCTACCAGGAGAAACTTTGTGCTTAGTTAAGAGTGACACGAGTCACTCCACTGCATTCTGTCCAGAGAGACCGAGTGAAACCTACCTACCTCTCCTAAAATGTGAGAGCCCCATAGTTCAACTTCTCCAAGCCCTATAGAGAAACTGGAAACTTCTCCTCTCTGTCTGAGCAATCCTATACTGCAGTTTGGGTGTTACATACACTCAGTGCTCGAGGTTCTCAAAGCATAGGAAACCTCCAGGTGGAGCCCTTCAGGTAGAACTGCTCCTCACATGTACAGTTCCCTAACTCTGGGAAAAAAAAAAAAATTAAGTCCTAACTATGAGAGCTCATTATCCCTAACTAAGCCTAACACTCTAACCTAAAGAAAAAAAAGAATTGAGGTAAGGCAAGAACGACGACACCGAGGTGCACTCGATTTGACAAACACGCAGCTTCCACGCCTCATCTCTCCAAAAGCTGGACATACCCTAATCAACTACTGAACCCT
Organism: Coenobita brevimanus; assembly: GCF_032717465.1. Classification (NCBI taxonomy): domain Eukaryota; kingdom Metazoa; phylum Arthropoda; class Malacostraca; order Decapoda; family Coenobitidae; genus Coenobita; species Coenobita brevimanus. The sequence goes on along the minus strand of NC_136997.1, from coordinate 38,866,243 downwards.
ATTAATCCAAAATTACATCATAGATACTGGTCGAAAAGATATATATGCAGGTACAGTCCGGAGAGACCTGGAAGGGCATACCTGGCTCCATGTTCCCAGCCGGTTAAAGCAAGGACAAGACGTGTTCAGAGAGAGAAAAAAAAATGAGTATATACAATATATACACCATACACCCATCATCTACGTGTACTGCAACCTCTCAGGCGGTCTCCAGGATCTTACACTAGGCAGTATCTCTTCCTCTTCCTCACTGGTCAAAAAGTTGTGATCCACCGTACTCAATAAGGCATCCCATTCAACATATCTTTTGACCTTTTCAGCTGCCCTACTCAAGATGGTGCCATCAAACACATTTTCTAACTCATAGGCTCTACCCTGATCGATAACTCTGACAATCTTGTAAGGACCCTGCCATTTTCTATTTAGCTTTGATGCCGTACCAGGCATGCACTCTTCGACATAGATCCAAACTAATTCACCTGCTTCTAAAGAATCATTCCTGTGTGCCTCATTTGCCCTGTTAAGGTATCCTGCTGTCATCCGATGTTGTGTCTACTTAAGCATCTGTTTGACATCAATTTTCTCTATACAGTCTTCATCAGTAGGGCACTGCAAATCTCCTACCTCGCGATTTGGATGACGACCATAAAAAGCAAAGAATGGTGATGTACCTAGGGAGGTATGCACACTTCGTTCAACACTTTCTCAGTGTCGCACAGGTGCATGGGCCACGTATTCGGGTGTTCTTGGCTCAAGATTGCCAGTACTGTCTTTAAGGTCCTATGTGCTCTCTCAATAACTGAATTTCCTTGGGGACGGTAGGGTAGCCAGAACCCTTGCTTAATCCCGGCTCTCCTACAAAAATCTCTAAACTCTGCACTGGTGAATTCTCCTCCATTGTCCATGATGACTACCTGTGGCTTGCCATACCTACAGATGTCCTTCTTAAATTCTTCAGCTACGGCTTTGGTGGATTTGGTACAAAGGGGGTAGATATGTAGGTACCTAGAAAAATGGTCTATCACCGTGAGACAATACCTGTGACCACTCCTACTATTATGCAAATCTATGAGATCTATCGCAACTCTCTGACCATTGTCATGAACTGGTGGCAATTCCTTAAAATGGTGCACAATCTTTCCGTGACCCTTGAACTGCTGACATGACTTGCATGATTTAACAAAATGTCGCACATTGGTCAGTAGAGACGGCCAATAGAAAAACTGTCTTGCCTTGGCTACTGTCTTGCGTTCTCCTAGGTGTGAAGGGTTATGAACAATTGAACAGGCAATAGCAACTAAAGACTTGGGTACCACCAGGCACAACCTCGACTTTCCCATTTCTTCTCTACGGACATACAGAATCTCCTCATTCATTTCGAAAGCGTAAATGGGACGATTACCAGACAACTTCCTGGGTAACTGACCTCCTTCTAGATACTGAATTACCTGCCTCCACCTTGGGTCTGCTCTCTGGGCTTCCCGGACCTTGTCTACTGTAAGACCCAGCCACCGAAATTCTGCATTAGATTGGGTTATATCTGAGGCCTTCTCAATTGCTCCTACTGGTCTACTCAAAGCATCTGGGACATAATGATTCACACCCTTCTTATATTTTATCACAAAACCGTAGTCTCTCATCTCCAACAAATAACGCGACATACGTGGGCATTTAGTCCTTTTCTTAAAGATAGTGGTTAATGCTCTATGGTCAGTGACGATGGAAAAGGGTTTGCACCATAAATAGTGGCTGATTAGGGCGTCGGGCTATAGATAGATAGATAGATAGATAGAAAAATCTACATGCACTCACTACTACCATAGCTTCCTTGCCTGTTATGGAGTATCTTTTTTCTGTCGGGGTAAGTTTCTTTGAAAAGTATCCAATAGGTCTCAAAACTTTCTCGTCCTTCAGCTGCATAAGAGTTGCACCAGTGTGCGAGTCGCAAGCATCTGTGTGTAACTCGAATGGTTTAGTTAAATCTGCCTTTACTAGTACTGCAGCTGACACTAACTTTTCTTTAAGAACTAAGAATGCATTCTCACACTCCTCTGACCATTCAAATTTTCCACCCTTCCTAAGCAAATTAGAGAGAGGACTGGCAATGGCAGCAAAGTCAGGAATATGTTTGCGATAAAAGTTGCACATCCCCAGAAAGCATCTCACTTCCTTGGCCTTCGTTGGTCGTGACATCTGTTCAATAGCTTCAAGATTCTTACTGTCAGGGCATACTCCTTTCTCCAACACTACATGTCCCAAGAACTTAATTTCTCACTTTATGAAAGAGCATATACTTACATTCAACTTCATTCCAAACGCGGTTAATCTTCCAAAGGTAATCTTCAGTCAGTCTAGTATCTGATCGAAAGAGTCTGCCCAAATCACAACATCGTCTAGGTAGTTACGGCACAAACCTTCTCTAACTAAAGGGGCCAACATTTGCTGCATTTTCCTCGTGAAAATTGCTGGACTCACAGACAATCCAAAAGGTAAGCGCTTGTATCTCAACAAATTAACTCCATCAGGAAATGTTGTCAAGTCTCGAGAGCTTTCATCCAACCGAACTTGGAGGTAGGCGTCTTTCATGTCAAGAGTGCAGTAAAACTTTTTCCCAGCACTTTCCTTCACTAATTCGTCTAATCGGGGTAGGGGTTGGATATCTATCTTGACCTTATTAAGAGCCCGATAATCAATACACATCCTTTTACTGCCGTCCGGCTTGCTGACTAAGACTATGGGGGCTAAATATGCAGCGTTCAATTCCTCAATCAAATCCTTATCAATCATCTCATCGATCATCTCGGAAATTATCTTCCTTGCTTGCTCGGGATGTCGATACAAGGGCATACGCACAGGTTCAGAGTCAATAGTATCATTGTGGGCTTCAGGTACTTTAAGGGTGTCAATTTCCTTCGGACCAAGAATGAACAGTGCATTATTATCCAATATCAACTCTCTCAATTTGTCCCTCTGTGACTGAGACAAATGTGTCCACTTCAGCTCTCTGAGAATTGAATTAAGCGCAGCACGTCAGTCACTCCCATCTTGTGCCTAATCCATGTGTGGTAACAAAGCATTATCGACCCGAACTACTGGTGCCACAAGGTCACCTTCTGCCTCGCCTACTGGTTGCACTAATTCAAGTGGACTTCTGTCCTGTTCTTTGGGGCTAACATAAGTGATATTCGATTCGTCAACAAGATTGTACGTCCCCAACATTTGCCCTCGGTTTAGCTTCACTGGTCCCTTGGTTACATTGGCAATGTGTAAATAGCATGTCCCATTCTCACTAACTCTCATGCAACAATTTGGCGTTAATGAAGCTTTACCCCTGGCCTTCTGAAATTTACTAACATGTAAGACATCTCCGAGGTTTCTGTCTTTCAATGCAATGGGTACTGACATCAACGTCTGTGCAGGTACCACGGTCCTACACTTCACTTGTACTATCTCTCCTTCTGCCTTTCTCGTATGGTTAGTCTGGAACTTTATTCTGTTCACTGTCTGGCAAAGCTTATTTTGGACTTCATACTGCTGACCACCCCAATGCATAACGTGACCTTCTCCATCCCAGGTGAAAATCGCCCTACCAATTAAGTCCGCACCCATGAGCATTTCGGTTGACAAATAATAGTCTGAGTCTGAGACCACTACAAATTGCTGAACTATGCTTGTCTCAGGGGTAATATGCACTACCGACGAAACCTGGCCAACAACAGTTAACTTATGGTTGGATACTGAATGCAGTGAACATCAGCACTTGCTAATCTTTAATCCTAATCTATTTGCTGTACTTTCTTTCATCAATGTTGCTACACTACCAGTATCTACAAAAGCTGAAACATGATACTGTCCCAAAATCAAGCGTATCACTGGAGTGTCTACTTCACCTCGAACTTTTCGGACTTCCTCCACCTCAGTAGCTGACAGATTCTGACAACTCTCATTCTGTTCTACAGCCTGTACGTTACACACAACATGACTGGCAACCTGCATTACCTCATGGGCCTCTAGTTATTCCCTAGGCGGTTGGGAGTCTGGATGTAAATGAGAATCCTGCTGTGGGAAGGAATTAGCTGTTGTGGGAAATGTACGGGGCACACTTCTGTTTGGTTTTCTAACGTTAGGTCTACCAGGGCATCCCTCATGTCCCCTTCTAGAGTTCGCTTTCAAGCAGTCAAAACAACTTCCTCACTCTGGTTTCCTTGGACAACTCACCCGGTCATGTTTACTGCCATTTGAACACCACCCACAAGGCCACATTGTAGGTCTAGGTTTAAAGGATACCTGATGAATGGGTACTTGAGTCACTGGATGAGCATTGTCTCTAACAACTGGAGGTGTGATTCTAGAAGGGGTTGGAACATTATCAACAGACCCTTGGTCATCCACAACTTTTGCCACTCTACGCCACTGTCTCTAACCCCTTTCTCTCTCTAATTCTGAAATAAAGGTCTCCTCCATTCCTGGATCTTTAAACAAGTCTAATTGTTCTCTCACATCCTGCGGTACGTTATGTAACACAGCTTTCTTCCACAACTGCTCCATACTGGGAGGGTTAATATGGGGATGTTCTCTACAAATTGCCCTATAGTTACTCCTGAACTGTCTAACAAATCTCTTAGGTGGATCCTCAAAGTTATACTCCATTTGGGCAAGCTCGCGGAATGCATCAATGATCCCTTCGGGACCTCTGAACTCACACTGCAACAATGTCTTAATGTCCCCTTAAGTACCACCTGCCTCAGATAAGCTTAAATCTCCCAGAACATATGTACACAACTCTGCCATATGAGTGAGTGCTACCGCCTTCCGCTGTTCTAAGTTAGCAGTCACTGACTCCACCTGCATCAAGAAGTGATCGACCAGGGTCCTAGTATGTAGACCATACATTTCACTCATCTTTAGAACATCAACATCCTTACACTCTAGTACTACCGAATTTCCCTGATAGCTCTGCATACCTCTTACAGGCAAATTTGACCACTGTGGAGTTGACTGCCTAAATGGATTACCAGACTTAACGGGACTATACTGAGATGGAGCTCCAACCTTGGTCGGGGAGAGTCTGGGTGGGCCTAACATCTCCTCCAACGTTCTAATACGCTCAAAACACTCGTCAATTGCGGAGGGTTCCTGTTTCACCTCTACTCCCTCAGGCATTTCAGTTTCAAGGTCGATTAACTTTTCTACACAGGATTCCATCATAAATTATACAAACGTGAGCAACCGCAGGAGGTGAATGCTCAACTACTAAAATGCCCCAACTGCAACTTGAGCAACCCCAGGAGGTGAATGCTCAACTACTTAAATGCCCCAACTGCAACTTGAGCAACCCCAGGAGGTGAATGCTCAACTACTAAAATGCCCCAACTGCAACTTGAGCAACCCCAGGAGGTGAATGCTCAGCTGCAACACCAAAATAGTACACGCAAATACACATACCTTATAATTCTACACATAATGCAACGTACATATACCTTTGAGAACTGGGAGATGAGCTATTACTTTAATTTCAAGTTAAATTACCCTCACATTAATAGGTCATCCCAATGCTGTGCCACCACTTGTACTGTCACCTCTGCAATCCAGACTTTTACATGGTCATAGGGGGCAGAAAACAAGTCACTATTGATGACCATTGTGTGCTGGAATGGTCGGGTACTCAGACTGATGGAGACTCTCTCCCATTAGCGGCCTCTTCAGTTGCGTTTATTACGTTTCAAGTGGCCAAGTTAAGAGTGGTATTATGTCAAAATGATGGGGCCAGTCTCCAACTAGGCCAACCCAAACCCAACCTTCGCAGTTTCCCACAATGCTTCTGAGTTGCACATTAATAAACTACTAGGTAAGCTCTATACCACCAGTTCTCAAGGGTTATACAAACAATAAAGTTCGAGTGGGAGGAAATGTGTATTAACAAAACCAAAAGATAGATATCTTCCCCAGCTACTTGCTTTTACAGATTAAACCTGAATCAGTTGGCACGTTGTTCAAAAGAAAATATATGGTCCTAATATCAAATCCATAAAACTGAGCTCCTCTGTCCCGGCCCAATATGTTTCTTCATAATCGTCCCTCTGAGCACAAATTTCACTGATCCAGTCCTCTGCCACTCCCGATAACTTCCACATTGGGACCTTGACTAACGCACTGGAACCTTGATCTCCAGACTTGAACTTTGATTCACTCACTGGTACTTCGACCTCTACACTTGGATTTTGACTCACTCACTGGTACTTCGACCTCCACACTTGGACCCGCTAGAAGTTAATATGAATAATGAACAACTATTCTCCCCAATGCAAGTAATCCCTTCACATGATCAGGAAGGTCTCATAATAAAGAAACATGAGTTACAACACTCGGCATCTCAAATAATAACATAATAACACATGGTACTACAGACACATAGGTCTGCTTACAATAATACTTATTGTAGAGATAACATGGAAGAAAAAGTACTATAACAACTACAGTAAGCATGAATAACTAACTCTAACCATGAAAATCATCACTGTATCAATATCATTGTGCCTCACAAAGTAACTACGTGAACATTAACTTGCAACATAGCCCTAGTAAGTACTGAATTGCAAAGTCATTTCAACACAGTAATAAATAATTCACAGTCCCTGGGCACCTGATTCTTGGCCCACAAAAATCACACATTTCTCTGAGGTTCTGACAGAACTCTGTAGCATTTCGTATTCCAGTTACTAAATAATAATACTATACAGTACAGTACACAAAACTATGGGAAATACCTCACTATTCAGCTCAAAAATGTAGGGGAGGTGAGCAGGAACACAGGACTCGCTTCTCCAAAGGCTAATGGGGTCTCCGTTACACTACCTGAGGAACGACAACACTTGATTCTACCTGAGTCCGTTTAATTTCATCACTGTTATCACTCGTGGGATATCACTATTCGCGCTTCAACATACCAGACATATCATATTACTTACAGAATTCCTTTGGGGGGGGGGGAGGATGACGACAGTACCAACCATCTGCCACCTGTCACGGCTTGTGAGCGAGTGAGACACGGAAAAAACTGCGTGGTGCAAAGGGGGAGGGGGGGATGAAGGCGTACGTAATTTAAGATTATTATTATTACAGACTCTTGATAGACTCAGTGTGATGTCTTTCCCCTTACAATCGATTACCCCCCAAAAATGACATTCTCTAGTTACGATAATTACTCACCAACACCTCTCTCTTTATACTCTTACATCGAAAAACAATGAAAATCATCGTGCTTTACATCACTTTGCACACGCGTACATTATACTGGATCACGTGACCAAAGGCACATGTTCCCACCCACTCGAGATTTTATATTATAAAGAGACTTAATACTAGTAAATTACAGTAGAATAAAAAAAGTGACTTAGCAACTAGGTAACTTAATCTATGTTCTGGTTACGTCTGCATGGTAACAACTATGTCCCGGCCACACTCTCTCACTAAACCGAACTTTTGGTCATATAAAATGAACTACAGTAGATACAACTCATTATCACTTCCGGGCACTACATCCACCCACGGTTAGGGAAGACCACAAGTTCGGGCGACTGGACCTGAACTCCTCCAAAATACTCAGTACCTATACTCAACACACACAGTACGCAAGTTCACCTACTTGACCGGTCTCCCTCAATACTGTTACTGTGGGGTGTTTCACACGCTCCTTGCTCATGAGGGGAAACCAATCTACACGCCTCCAAAACATCAGCCAACGTGTCCTATACTGTGACTGTAGGATATTACATAAGCTCCATGCTCGAGAACAGTCGGCAGCTATCATGTCCACACAAAAAAAATCTTCTGCCACGAGTAAATTTTCTCCTGCTACTCACTATATGCAACTGACGACGAATGCCACTCATCAGGCATAATACTCACAAGAAGAATGTCCTGCTACCAGGAGAAACTTTGTGCTTAGTTAAGAGTGACACGAGTCACTCCACTGCATTCTGTCCAGAGAGACCGAGTGAAACCTACCTACCTCTCCTAAAATGTGAGAGCCCCATAGTTCAACTTCTCGAAGCCCTATAGAGAAACTGGAAACTTCTCCTCTCTGTCTGAGCAATCCTATACTGCAGTTTGGGTGTTACATACACTCAGTGCTCGAGGTTCTCAAAGCATAGGAAACCTCCAGGTGGAGCCCTTCAGGTAGAACTGCTCCTCACATGTACAGTTCCCTAACTCTGGGAAAAAAAAAAAATTTAAGTCCTAACTATGAGAGCTCATTATCCCTAACTAAGCCTAACACTCTAACCTAAAGAAAAAAAAGAATTGTGGTAAGGCAAGAACGACGACACCGAGGTGCACTCGATTTGACAAACACGCAGCTTCCACGCCTCATCTCTCCAAAAGCTGGACATACTCTAATCAACTACTGAACCCTATTAATCCAAAATTACATCATAGATACTGGTCGAAAAGATATATATGCAGGTACAGTCCGGAGAGACCTGGAAGGGCATACCTGGCTCCATGTTCCCAGCCGGTTAAAGCAAGGACAAGACGTGTTCAGAGAGAAAAAAAAATGAGTATATACAATATATACACCATACACCCATCATCTACGTGTACTGCAACCTCTCAGGCGGTCTCCAGGATCTTACACTAGGCAGTATCTCTTCCTCTTCCTCACTGGTCAAAAAGTTGTGATCCACCGTACTCAATAAGGCATCCCATTCAACATATCTTTTGACCTTTTCAGCTGCCCTACTCAAGATGGTGCCATCAAACACATTTTCTAACTCATAGGCTCTACCCTGATCGATAACTCTGACAATCTTGTAAGGACCCTGCCATTTTCTATTTAGCTTTGATGCCGTACCAGGCATGCACTCTTCGACATAGATCCAAACTAATTCACCTGCTTCTAAAGAATCATTCCTGTGTGCCTCATTTGCCCTGTTAAGGTATCCTGCTGTCATCCGATGTTGTGTCTACTTAAGCATCTGTTTGACATCTATTTTCTCTATACAGTCTTCATCAGTAGGGCACTGCAAATCTCCTACCTCGCGATTTGGATGACGACCATAAAAAGCAAAGAATGGTGATGTACCTAGGGAGGTATGCACACTTCGTTCAACACTTTCTCAGTGTCACACAGGTGCATGGGCCACGTATTCGGGTGTTCTTGGCTCAAGATTGCCAGTACTGTCTTTAAGGTCCTATATGCTCTCTCAATAACTGAATTTCCATGGGGACGGTAGGGTAGCTAGAACCCTTGCTTAATCCCGGCTCTCCTACAAAAATCTCTAAACTCTGCACTGGTGAATTCTCCTCCATTGTCCATGATGACTACCTGTGGCTTGCCATACCTACAGATGTCCTTCTTAAATTCTTCAGCTACGGCTTTGGTGGATTTGGTACAAAGGGGGTAGATATGTAGGTACCTAGAAAAATGGTCTATCACCGTGAGACAATACCTGTGACCACTCCTACTATTATGCAAATCTATGAGATCTATCGCAACTCTCTGACCATTGTCATGAACTGGTGGCAATTCCTTAAAATGGTGCACAATCTTTCCGTGACCCTTGAACTGCTGACATGACTTGCATGATTTAAAATGTCGCACATTGGTCAGCAGAGACGGCCAATAGAAAAACTGTCTTGCCTTGGCTACTGTCTTGCGTTCTCCTAGGTGTGAAGGGTTATGAACAATTGAACAGGCAATAGCAACTAAAGACTTGGGTACCACCAGGCACAACCTCGACTTTCCTATTTCTTCTCTACGGACATACAGAATCTCCTCATTCATTTCGAAAGCGTAAATGGGACGATTACCAGACAACTTCCTGGGTAACTGACCTCCTTCTAGATACTGAATTACCTGCCTCCACCTTGGGTCTGCTCTCTGGGCTTCCCGGACCTTGTCTACTGTAAGACCCAGCCACCGAAATTCTGCATTAGATTGGGTTATATCTGAGGCCTCCTCAATTGCTCCTACTGGTCTACTCAAAGCATCTGGGACATAATGATTCACACCCTTCTTATATTTTATCACAAAATCGTAGTCTCTCATCTCCAACAAATAACGCGACATACGTGGGCATTTAGTCCTTTTCTTAAAGATAGTGGTTAATGCTCTATGGTCAGTGACGATGGAAAAGGGTTTGCACCATAAATAGTGGCTGATTAGGGCGTCGGGCTATAGATAGATAGATAGATAGAAAAATCTACATGCACTCACTACTGCCATAGCTTCCTTGTCTGTTATGGAGTATCTTTTTTCTGTCGGGGTAAGTTTCTTTGAAAAGTATCCAATAGGTCTCAAATCTTTCTCGTCCTTCAGCTGCATAAGAGTTGCGCCAGTGTGCGAGTCGCAAGCATCTGTGTGTAACTCGAACGGTTTAGTTAAATCTGCCTTTACTGGTACTGGAGCTGACACTAACTTTTGTTTAAGAACTAAGAATGCATTCTCACACTCCTCTGACCATTCAAATTTTCCACCCTTCCTAAGCAAATTAGTGAGAGGACTGGCAATGGCAGCAAAGTCAGGAATATGTTTGCGATAAAAGTTGCACATGCCCAGAAAGCGTCTCACTTCCTTGGCCTTCGTTGGTCGTGACATCTGTTCAATAGCTTCAAGATTCTTACTGTCAGGGCATACTCCTTTCTCCAACACTACATGTCCCAAGAACTTAATTTCTCACTTTATGAAAGAGCATATACTTACATTCAACTTCATTCCAAACGCGGTTAATCTTCCAAAGGTAATCTTCAGTCAGTCTAGCATCTGATCGAAAGAGTCTGCCCAAATCACAACATCGTCTAGGTAGTTACGGCACAAACCTTCTCTAACTAAAGGGGCTAACACTTGCTGCATTTTCCTCGTGAAAATTGCTGGACTCACAGACAATCCAAAAGGTAAGCGCTTGTATCTGAACAAATTAACTCCATCAGGAAATGTTGTCAAGTCTCGAGAGCTTTCATCCAACCGAACTTGGAGGTAGGCGTCTTTCATGTCAAGAGTGCAGTAAAACTTTTTCCCAGCACTTTCCTTCACTAATTCGTCTAATCGGGGTAGGGGTTGGATATCTATCTTGACCTTATTAAGAGCCCGATAATCAATACGCATCCTTTTACTGCCGTCCGGCTTGCTGACTAAGACTATGGGGGCTAAATATGCAGCGTTCAATTCCTCAATCAAATCCTTATCAATCATCTCATCGATCATCTCGGAAATTATCTTCCTTGCTTGCTCAGGATGTCGATACAAGGGCATACGCAGAGGTTCAGAGTCAATATTATCATTGTGGGCTTCAGGTACTTTAATGGTGTCAATTTCCTTCGGACCAAGAATGAACAGTGCATTATTATCCAATATCAACTCTCTCAATTTGTCCCTCTGTGACTGAGACAAATGTGTCCACTTCAGCTCTCTGAGAATTGAATTAAGTGCAGCACACCAGTCACTCCCATCTTGTGCCTAATCCATGTGTGGTAACAAAGCATTATCGATCCGAACTACTGGTGCCACAAGGTCACCTTCTGCCTCGCCTACTGGTTGCACTAATTCAAGTGGACTTCTGTCCTGTTCTTTGGGGCTAACATAAGTGATATTCGATTCGTCAACAACATGGTACGTCCACAACATTTGTCCTCGGTTTAGCTTCACTGGTCCCTTGGTTACATTGGCAATGGGTAAATAGCATGTCCCATTCTCACTAACTCTCATGCAACAATTTGGCGTTAATGAAGCTTTACCCCTGGCCTTCTGAAATTTACTAACATGTAAGACATCTCCGAGGTTTCTGTCTTTCAATGCAATGGGTACTGACATCAACGTCTGTGCAGGTACCACGGTCCTACACTTCACTTGTACTATCTCTCCTTCTGCCTTTCTCGTATGGTTAGTCTGGAACTTTATTCTGTTCACTGTCTGGCAAAGCTTATTTTGGACTTCATACTGCTGACCACCCCAATGCATAACCTGACCTTCTCCATCCCAGGTGAAAATCGCCCTACCAATTAAGTCCGCACCCATGAGCATTTCGGTTGACAAATAATAGTCTGGGACCACTACAAATCGCTGAACTATGCTTGTCTCAGGGGCAATATGCACTACCGACGAAACCTGGCCAACAACAGTTAACTTATGGTTGGATACTGAATGCAGCGAACATCAGCACTTGCTAATCTTTAATCCTAATCTATTTGCTGTACTTTCTTTCATCAATGTTGCTACACTACCAGTATCTACAAAAGCTGAAACATGATACTGTCCCAAAATCAAGCGTATCACTGGAGTGTCTACTTCACCTCGAACTTTTCGGACTTCCTCCACCTCAGTAGCTGACAGGTTCTGACAACTCTCATTCTGTTCTACATCCTGTACGTTACACACAACATGACTGGCAACCTGCATTACCTCAGGGGCCTCTAGTTATTCCCTAGGCGGTTGGGAGTCTCGATGTAAATGAGAATCCTGCTGTGGGAGGGAATTAGCTGTTGTGGGAAATGTACGGGGCACGCTTCTGTCTGGTTTTCTAACGTTAGGTCTACCAGGGCATCCCTCATGTCCCCTTCTAGAGTTCGCTTTCAAGCAATCAAAACAACTTCCTCACTCTGGTTTCCTTGGACAACTCACCCGGTCATGTTTGCTGCCATTTGAACACCACCCACAAGGCCACATTGTAGGTCTAGGTTTAAAGGATACCTGATGTATGGGTACTTGAGTCACTGGATGAGCATTGTCTCTAACAACTGGAGGTGTGATTCTAGTAGGGGTTGGAACATTATCAACAGACCCTTGGTCATCCACAACTTTTGCCACTCTACGCCACTGTCTCTAACCCCTTTCTCTCTCTAATTCTGAAATAAAGGTCTCCTCCATTCCTGGATCTTTAAACAACTCTAATTGTTCTCTCACATCCTGCGGTACGTTACGTAACACAGCTTTCTTCCACAACTGCTCCATACTGGGAGGGTTAATATGGGGATGTTCTCTACAAATTGCCCTATAGTTACTCCTGAACTGTCTAACAAATCTCTTAGGTGGATCCTCAAAGTTATACTCCATTTGGGCAAGCTCGCGGAATGCATCAATGATCCCTTCGGGACCTCTGAACTCACACTGCAACAATGTCTTAATGTCCCCTTAAGTACCACCTGCCTCAGATAAGCTTAAATCTCCCAGAACATATGTACACAACTCTGTCCATATGAGTGAGTGCTACCGCCTTCCGCTGTTCTAAGTTAGCAGTCACTGACTCCACCTGCATCAAGAAGTGATCGACCAGGGTCCTAGTATGTAGACCATACATTTCACTCATCTTTAGAACATCAACATCCTTACACTCTAGTACTACCGAATTTCCCTGATAGCTCTGCATACCTCTTACAGGCAAATTTGACCACTGTGGAGTTGACTGCCTAAATGGATTACCAGACTTAACGGGACTATACTGAGATGGAGCTCCAACCTTGGTCGGGGAGAGTCTGGGTGGGCCTAACATCTCCTCCAACGTTCTAATACGCTCAAAACACTCATCAATTGTGGAGGGTTCCTGTTTCACCTCTACTCCCTCAGGCATTTCAGTTTCAAGGTCGATTAACTTTTCTACACAGGATTCCATCATAAATTATACAAACGTGAGCAACCGCAGGAGGTGAATGCTCAACTACTAAAATGCCCCAACTGCAACTTGAGCAACCCCAGGAGGTGAATGCTCAACTACTAAAATGCCCCAACTGCAACTTGAGCAACCCCAGGAGGTGAATGCTCAGCTGCAACACCAAAATAGTACACGCAAATACACATACCTTATAATTCTACACATAATGCAACGTACATATACCTTTGAGAACTGGGAGATGAGCTATTACTTTAATTTCAAGTTAAATTACCCTCACATTAATAGGTCATCCCAATGCTGTGCCACCACTTGTACTGTCACCTCTGCAATCCAGACTTTTACATGGTCATAGGGGGCAGAAAACAAGTCACTATTGATGACCATTGTGTGCTGGAATGGTCGGGTACTCAGACTGATGGAGACTCTCTCCCATTAGCGGCCTCTTCAGTTGCGTTTATTACGTTTCAAGTGGCCAAGTTAAGAGTGGTATTATGCCAAAATGATGGGGCCAGTCTCCAACTAGGCCAACCCAAACCCAACCTTCGCAGTTTCCCACAATGCTTCTGAGTTGCACATTAATAAACTACTAGGTAAGCTCTATACCACCAGTTCTCAAGGGTTATACAAACAATAAAGTTCGAGTGGGAGGAAATGTGTATTAACAAGACCAAGAGATAGATATCTTCCCCAGCTACTTGTTTTTACAGATTAAACCTGAATCAGTTGGCACGTTGTTCAAAAGAAAATATATGGTCCTAATATCAAATCCATAAATCTTAGCTCCTCTGTCCCGGTCCAATATGTTTCTTCATATTCGTCCCTCTGAGCACAAATTTCACTGATCCAGTCCTCTGCCACTCCCGATAACTTCCACATTGGGACCTTGACTAACGCACTGGAACCTTGATCGCCAGACTTGAACTTTGATTCACTCACTGGTACTTCGACCTCCACACTTGGATTTTGACTCGCTCACTGGTACTTCGACCTCCACACTTGGACCCGCTAGAAGTTAATATGAATAATGAACAACTATACTCCCCAATGCAAGTAATCCCTTCACATGATCAGGAAGGTCTCATAATAAAGAAACATGAGTTACAACACTCGGCATCTCAAATAATAACATAATAACACATGGTACTACAGACACATGGGTCTGCTTACAATAATACTTATTGTAGAGATAACATGAAAGAAAAAGTACTATAACAACTACAGTAAGCATGAATAACTAACTCTAACCATGAAAATCATCACTGTATCAATATCATTGTGCCTCACAAAGTAACTATGTGAACATTAACTTGCAAAATAGCCCTAGTAAGTACTGAATTGCAAAGTCATTTCAACACAATAATAAATAATTCACAGTCCCTGGGCACCTGATTCTTGGCCCACAAAAATCACACATTTCTCTGAGGCTCTGACAGAACTCTGTAGCATTTCGCATTCCAGTTACTAAATAATAATACTATACAGTACAGTACACAAAACTATGGGAAATACCTCACTATTCAGCTCAAAAATGTAGGGGAGGTGAGCAGGAACACAGGACTCGCTTCTCCAAAGGCTAATGGGGTCACCGTTACACTTCCTGAGGAACGACAACACTTGATTCTACCTGAGTCCGTTTAATTTCATCACTGTTATCACTCGTGGGATATCACTATTCGCGCTTCAACATACCAGACATATCATATTACTTACAGAATTCCTTTGAGGGGGGGGGAGGATGACGACAGTACCAACCATCTGCCACCTGTCACGGCTTGTGAGCGAGTGAGACACGCCAAAACTGCGTGGTGCAAAGGGGGAGGGGGGGATGAAGGCGTACGTAATTTAAGATTATTATTATTACAGACTCTTGATAGACTCAGTGTGATGTCTTTCCCCTTACAATCGATTACCCCCCAAAAATGACATTCTCTAGTTACGATAATTACTCACCAACACCTCTCTCTTTATACTCTTACATCGAAAAACAATGAAAATCATCGTGCTTTACATCACTTTGCACACGCGTACATTATACTGGATCACGTGACCAAAGGCACATGTTCCCATCCACTCGAGATTTTATACTATAAAGAGACTTAATACTAGTAAATTACAGTAGAAAAAATAAAAGTGACTTAGCAACTAGGTAACTTAATCTATGTTCTTGTCACGTCCGCATGGTAACAACTATGTCCCGGCCACACTCTCCCACTAAACCGAACTTTTGGTCATATAAAATGAACTAGATACAACTCATTATCATTTTTGGGCACTACATTGGTGATTGGACAAAACCCTGAGGTACACCACTGTTGATAGCTGTATAAGAAGAACGGTGGCCGTCTACAACAGCAGCTATAGAACGACCAGAAAGGAAGTTAGACATGAAGGCACAGATAGACGGATATAAACCGTAAGAAGGCAGTTTGGAAATTAAGGATTTATGCCAGACTCGATCGTAAGCCTTTGAGATGTCAAGAGCAATGACAAAGCTTTCACCAAAGTCCAGAAAGAAGGATGACCCTGAGTCTGAAAGGGAGGTGAGATGATCGTCAGTGGACGGTCCCTGACGGAATCCATACTGACGATCAGAAAGAAGGTTGTGATAGGAAAAATGCATTAAAATTTGTGTTAATAGTCTAGAGAACTTTTGAAATACATGATGTTAAAGCAATTGGGAGATAGAGGGTTGGGAATGCCCACCAAGTTTACCTTGATATATGCTTAAGGTAATACCCTATCATTTCTCAAAATTATTTATATTCCCTTTTTTTTTTCTTTCTTTTTTGCTTAATATCAGTCTGTCAGGCGAAGCAGGCTCATCGATCAGAGGTAAGCAACTGCTTGTGTGTGGCCGTCCTTCAGGTACAGTACAGTACATACGCCGTGTAGGGAACCGGCGCCCGCTTGTGGTTGATAGTGCCTCGCCGATGTTGGACCTGGATACATCCCACAGCGAGAAGTAGGAATGTATGAGGATGTTTGACTTCTACGTGGGCGCAGCAGCTGCAGCACGGAGGATCACAGTGAAAGAGAGAGAGTGAGAGAGGAGATTCATGCTTGTCGTCAGTCTCTATGAATAACTGCTGTATTTGTTTTGACGTGGAACCTGTCAGTTAGGTTACCTATTTTTTTTGTGCGTGTGTGTGTGTGTCTGACTCTGGGTAAAGGCTTCACAGCCTCCTCCCAAGGTCCAGTAGTCATCCAACATACCATACACCTCTACATGTCACCACTTAGGCGCCAACACCCACCGTCCATATTGAGTACATGCTAGGGCTGTCTCCTACGGGACTAGTGTATTGGTATTAGCGGGGATATTTTTACGACATGTCAGCGGGTCTTCTGGTAGATCAGTAAAGTCTTCTTGTACTAAATTCAAACCCTTAAACTGTTCATGTCCCAGCGGGGTTTTGAACCTGGGTCCGGTAGGACTGCAGGCCACCTCTCTACCGACTGAGTACAGTCTTGAGGGATTCTCGCTACTGCCAGACGACTAATGCAACCTGGGGAGATATTTTTGTAGTAGAAAGACTGACAAAGGCTTTATGTAAACTTTTAATTCGTAAATCCTCTTCAGAACTG
>NC_136997.1:38836554-38844054 GCF_032717465.1 Coenobita brevimanus | reverse complement strand
GTAAATATTTCTCAAAGTACTCCATGTAAATATTTGCCATAACTGAGGAGAGGGGATTACCCATGGCCATACCGGTACCAAATTTTTGTGTGTAAAATTTACCTTCAAAGGTAAAAGAAGAGTTCACAATGCACAATTTAATTAACTTGATAATGTTTTCAGAGGGAATGCCATCAGTGTTACTACTATATATATATATATATATATATATACTATATATATATATATATATATATATATATATATATATATATATATATATATATATATATATATATATACTATTGTCACGGGGTTTTTATAATATCACGGTAATTTTGAAATATATGGTTAAATATTATTTAAACTGATAATAATATTCAATAATATTGAAGAGCAGAGACAATGATTGTCTTGCTACATCAAGCAACGATTACTTTACGCTGGCTTGTGCACGATTCTCTAAGAACGAGAATTTATAAACTTTCTCAACAGTACACAGCAGAGACTAATTACTCACAATTGCTGAATTACTGTACTGTTAGCCTCTGGAGAAAGTTACATCACCCCTGACAATAAATAACTAATACTAATAATAATAACATCAGGTTCTTGCTGATGCATTAACTCCTGGCACAACGGATTTTAAGTTAATACAACAAGACTGGTCTAAGTACCAGTTATGAAAGCAAACGTTTATGCAAGCTAGGAGCTATATGGAAAATAAGCTTAATTATGGAGAAATGAAACAAGATTTTTACTCTACATTAAGCTCAAGAAATAGAACTGTTAAATTTATTAATCACAAAAATAAATTTAACATTACATTTCAAATCAAATTAAATGAGGCACTCGCTCACTCACACAGAAGCTAAATACTTACGCCTAGGAAAAACACCTTAACTAAACTCTTAAGACTACAAAATACACAAAGGAAATACTAGTCAATGAATGCGGTGTATCACCCAAAGCTGGAGAACTAAAGGTGGGAGCTTGGAGAAACTGTAAGTGGAGTTTGGGTACTAGCTGACCTCTCGCACTGCTGCACAGGTCCTGTCTCCGTCACAGCAAACACTAAACTGAATTCAAATACATTGAATGGGCAGGACGCAAGGCGTGGCTAACGGTTGAGGAAGCAGAGGCAAACGATAAAGAAATAATTGTATCGCTCAGTAGCGCACTTAGTGACGTGCATTAAATCGGTCACTTTTTGAAAACGGTGACGAATTATTTGAAAGTATACCCCGAAATGGAGAAGAAACGGTTAACTGAAGCGATACACAGTGAGTTTTCCACTAATAGTTCGTGGCTTCTCACAAAAAAGGAAATATCCCAGCAGAATTGATTCGTGACATTACGCCCCATGAAAATTAAATCTTTCTTCCTTCAGAAGAAAGATTTCAATATACATATATATAAATCCTAACTCAGTCACACAAGATTCACACTGTGGTGTGTGTGCTATCCTGCTACAGGAGAAAGTCGCAGTCGCCAGTGAGCGAAAAAACCTCGTATTTACGTTAATAGAAGCAAGCTTGAGGGAAAAACTCCGTGACGACAGTGAAAATCCTGTACTCAGGTCAAACTGAGCGAAAATTCGCTACATTTACACTGACAACTAATTGTTGTGTAGCGTGGTGTATGTAATACACGGTGTAGGTGTGACAGTTGTAGTGTAACTGTACCTACGTGTAAAATGACACAGTAAATAATATGGCGACGACGAAGGCAGAGGAGAAGAGGCAGCAGCGTGCGGCAGATGATCAGCTGGTCCGCACAGCAAAACTGCTACACCCATTGCTGAACCTGTAAAACCAATTAAGGTGGAGCATCAAAAGTGTCAATGAGACAAAATTCTTATTATGTTACAATTACTCTCTCTGGCTAGCAGTCAGTACATGCTATGAAAAGTACACTCGAGGTCGCCATTAATTTTAGCACACGATTATGATCGGCAAGTTGAGAATCCCTGTGCAAACTCGGGTCTTCCATAGCCTCGAACCGCACACGGGTCCTCAACCTGTGCCTTAACCTACAGTACTTATATTAATATCGGAGAGCTGAGAAACCTTGTGCAAACTTGGGTCTTCCATAGCCTCAAGTCGCCTCTGCAGAGTTCTCACTTCCCCCTTAACCTACAATACAATACTTATATTAGTACCGGGAAGCTGAGAATCCTTATGCAAACTTGGGTCTTCCATAGCCTCAAGTCGCCTCTGCGGAGTTCTCTCTCGTACTTCCCCCTTAACCTACAATACTTATATTAGTATTGGGAAGCTGAGAATCCTTGTGCAAACTTGGGTCTTCCATAGCCTCAAGTCGCCACTGCGGAGTTCTCTCTCTAACTTCCCCCTTAACCTACAATACAATACTTATATTAGTACCGGGAAGCTGAGAATCCTTGTGCAAACTTGGGTCTTCCATAGCCTCAAGTCGCCTCTGCGGAGTTCTCTCTCGAACTTCCCCCTTAACCTACAGTACTTCTATTAGTACCTGGAAGCTGAGAATCCTTATGCAAACTTGGGTCTTCCATAGCCTCAAGTCGCCTCTCAACTTCCCCCTTAACTTACGGTACATAATATGTATGTACAGGCCCTGGACATAATGTGTCCTGTGGGGCCAATGGGCGAGACGTCAGGTCTGCACCCACTTCACCACTACCCTGTCTCTCAACTGACTCAGAGATTACAGGTGTAGTTACAAATGGCACAGGAAGGGCATGTCCCTGATTAGTGGTGATACTTTGGCACACACTGCAACAACGGACAAAACTATCTATGTCCCGTCCCATCCCTGGCCAGAAAAAGTCAGCTCGGATACGGCCCTGGGTCTTCCTTTTGCCCATGTGACCTCCTGAGGCTGAACAATGACCCCATTGTAACACTGCTAGGCGGTACTTGGCGGGAACGACAAACTGCAGTCGAACCTTGCCCTCGGGTGTTCGTGACTCACGGTAGAGCCGTCCTTGTTTGCGAAGGAACTTGGCTCGACCTCCTCGTGAATACTTAATCACTCGACCCTTTTGTTTGTTCCGCATGGCAGCAAGTGTCGGGTCAGAATGTTGTTCTTGTACAACAAGTTGACTGCACATCAGATCTTGCGGCGATTCAATGATCACTGGGGTGACACAGTCTGGAGCCTCAGTCATGGCTCGTGTCACCGCAGCAGCCGAAGTCTGAGTAGCGCCATCGGAGCAACTATCCTTGACTCCATTAATATTGCCTACTATTAAGTCAAATAGAGGCTCTGGCATGACAACTGCAAGTGTCATACCAGTATAAAATGGAGATGCCACCTGGATACATGCCTCAGGGAACAATCTCACTGATCCATCAATAAGCTTTGCATGGATCTGTCGACCTGTATACTGCTCAGGCCGAACTAAACTCTGCTTAACACAGCAACCTGAGGAACCATTGTCTCTCAGGACCTTCACAGGAATGCCTCCCACAAACCCTGGCTGTACAAGGAAGGTACTGTCACCTGTGGTGGGGCCTGTGGAGGAAGCAGCTAGCCACTCATGAGGCTGCTGAATTGATGCGGCAAACATTGTGCCTTGAGAATTAAAAGATGGAACATTGGCCATCTGTGGAGGGGGGTTCACTGTCACTGTGGGACTAGTGAACTGTGGGGAAGTACCCACACTGGTAGGGACGTGACCACCAGGCTGCTGCTGAGGAATGAAGGCTGCATTCGCTTCCTGCCTCTTTTGAGCTGGTGGTGAAAAAGTTTGTCCCGACGGTCGGTTGCGTGGCTGATACTGCTGCTGATTAGGGTACTTGTTGTACCCCTTCCACTCAGATTTCTGAGTGTTTTGCCCCTGGTCCTTCCACTGCGGTTTTGGACCTTGGCCATTACTCTGAGAACGGCCTTGGTGCTGGGATTCAGTCTGAGACGGCTTCCCAGACTTGGCAGTATCTTTTCTGCTCCAGGTGTTTTGCTTACGAGCTTGATACCCGTATGCAGTAAAGAATGCGTCAGCCTTCTCTGCCATTTGGCTGGCATCTTTCACCTGGCAGATCTTAAGCTGTGCTATGAGCTCAGCAGGCCACGACCTCTCTAGCTGTGTACGCAGCATAAGGTCAATTATCCCCTCACGCGTGGAAGGAGTTTCATCTTTCTCCATCCACTCATTTAAGTAAGCTGTGAGACGATCAAGGAACTGAACAGCTGTCTCCTTGTCTTGGAGACGAGCTCGCATGAACTGAACTTTGGCGTCGTCTACTGTGAGACCATACGCCTTAATGAGTGCAGCTTTCATCATCTCATATGTGAGATTGTCTCCACGAATTCTGTGGAGAATATCGAGGGCAGGCCCCTCAAATAGGCTAAGAAACTGAAGCCGCTTAGCTGCCTCATCCAGTTGATATAAGTCTGCCATGTCCTCAAAACGAGCTATGTACGGCTCGATTCGCTTCGCTTTCCTTGTATGAAGGAAGCTTGATGCGTGGGGTCGCCAGGACATGTGCAGGAAGAACGCTCGTGGAGCTTGGACCAACTGCACCAGACGTGTCTGAAGCCAAGGAATCTCGCTTGAGCTTCAGCACTTCAAGTTCATGTTCTCGTTCTTTGTCTCGTTGTTCACGCTCGTATTCGCGCTGTTCTCGCTCGTGTTCGCGCTGTTCTCGCTCTTTTTCTAACTCGAGCTCGCGTTGTTTCTGCTCGTATTCGCGCTGTTTCTCACGCTGCTCTTGTTCATAAGCACGCTCTCTTTCACGTTCCTCACGCTGTTCTCGCTCGTATTCGCGCTGTTCTCGCTCGTACTCGCGCTGAATCCTACGCTCTTCACGAGCATCTTTCTCACGTTCTTGCTCGTAATTGAACCGTGAGAGAACGTAACTCTGTATTTTCTCTGGGTCTGTGAGACCAATATCTTTGGCTTCCTGTACATATACAGCTGTAGCCATGATGCTAGCTCAATTTACTAAGTAACCGAAATTGAGTACTGACTGCTTAGCGACGAATACTAATAAACACAAGTAAAGAATACAGACACAAGCTAGTGGTGACCAGTCTTATCTAGTTAACTGGCAAAGAATAAATCAAAAATGTAAATGACTGGGAAGACTCAATAATAAACACAATGGGTACGGCGACTTCCCAGGAGCGAATAAAATCGTCTGGCGTTACCAAGAATAAACTAGAGTTAAGTACTCTATTGATTAATAAAGCAAAATTCACTTGCTAAATTAAGGGTAAACACCAGTAAGCTTGTGCCTATAAACTTTAATAAATACCTAAATATGAATGAGTGAGCACTATCTCGTGAATAGCTTTAGAGCTAGGAGTTAATATCCTGGAATGAGGTCGCCAATTGTCACGGGGTTTTTATAATATCACGGTAATTTTGAAATATATGGTTAAATATTATTTAAACTGATAATAATATTCAATAATATTGAAGAGCAGAGACAATGATTGTCTTGCTACATCAAGCAACGATTACTTTACGCTGGCTTGTGCACGATTCTCTAAGAACGAGAATTTATAAACTTTCTCAACAGTACACAGCAGAGACTAATTACTCACAATTGCTGAATTACTGTACTGTTAGCCTCTGGAGAAAGTTACATCACCCCTGACAATAAATAACTAATACTAATAATAATAACATCAGGTTCTTGCTGATGCATTAACTCCTGGCACAACGGATTTTAAGTTAATACAACAAGACTGGTCTAAGTACCAGTTATGAAAGCAAACGTTTATGCAAGCTAGGAGCTATATGGAAAATAAGCTTAATTATGGAGAAATGAAACAAGATTTTTACTCTACATTAAGCTCAAGAAATAGAACTGTTAAATTTATTAATCACAAAAATAAATTTAACATTACATTTCAAATCAAATTAAATGAGACGCACTCGCTCACTCACACAGAAGCTAAATACTTACGCCTAGGAAAAACACCTTAACTAAACTCTTAAGACTACAAAATACACAAAGGAAATACTAGTCAATGAATGCGGTGTATCACCCAAAGCTGGAGAACTAAAGGTGGGAGCTTGGAGAAACTGTAAGTGGAGTTTGGGTACTAGCTGACCTCTCGCACTGCTGCACAGGTCCTGTCTCCGTCACAGCAAACACTAAACTGAATTCAAATACATTGAATATACGGGCAGGACGCAAAGGCGTGGCTATTAACGGTTGAGGGGAAGCAGAGGCAAACGATAAAGAAATAATTGTATCGCTCCAGTAGCACGCACTTAGTGACGTGCATTAAATCCGGTCACTTTTTGAAAATGGTGACGAATTATTTGGAAAAGTATACCCCACGAAATGGAGAGAGAAACGGTTAACTGAAGCCGATACACAGTGAGTTTTCCACCTAAATAGTTCCCGTGGCTTCTCACAAAAAAGGAAATGTCAGCGATATTGATATATATATATATATATATATATATATATATATATATATATATATATATATATATATATATATATATATATATATATATATATATATATATATATATATATATATATATATATATATATATATATATATATATATATATATATATATATGTATATATATATATATATATATATATATATATATATATATATATATATATATATATATATATATATATATATATATATATATATATATATATATATATATATATATATATATATATATATATATATAGTATATATATATATAAATATATATATATATATATATATATATATATATATATATATATATATATATATATATATATATATATATATATATATATATATATATATATATATATATATATATATATATATATATATATATATATATATATAAATATATATATATATATATATATATATATATATATATATATATATATATATATATATATATATATATATATATATATATATATATATATATATATATATATATATATATATATATATATAAATATATATATATAGTATATGTATATATATATATATATATATATATATATATATATATATATATATATATATATATATATATATATATATATATATATATATATATATATATAAATATATATATATAGTATATGTATATATATATATATATATATATATATATATATATATATATATATATATATATATATATATATATATATATATATATATATATATATATATATATATAGTATATATATATATATATATAGTATATATATATTTAAATATATATATATATATATATGTATATATATATGTATATATATATATATATATATATATATATATATATATATATATATATATATATATATATATATATATATATATATATATATATATATATATATATATATATATATATATATATATATATATATATATATATATATATATATATATGTATATATATATATATATATATATATATATATATATATATATATATATGTATATATATATATATATATATATATATGTATATATATATATATAGTATATATATATATATATATATATATATATATGTATATATATGTATATATATATATAT